>NC_092770.1:78162117-78496362 GCF_047496795.1 Chiloscyllium punctatum
CCCCTCGGTTTCTCGCCCTCTGTTTCAGCCCCTCTGTTTCTTGCCCTCTGTTTCAGCCCCTCTATTTCAGCCCTTCTGTTTCAGCCCCTCTGTTTCAGCCCCTCTGTTTCTCGCCCTCTGTTTCTCGCCCTCTGTTTCTCGCCTTCTGTTTCAGCCCCTCTGTTTCAGCCCCTCGGTTTCAGCCCCTCGGTTTCAGCCCCTCGGTTTCTCGCCCTCTGTTTCAGCCTTACTGTTTGTCGCCCTCTGTTTCAGCCCCTCTGTTTCAGCCCCCTGTTTCTCGCCCTCTGTTTCAGCCCCCCTGTTTCAGCCCCTCTGTTTCAGCCCCTCTGTTTCTCGCCCTCTGTTTCTCGCCCCCTGTTTCAGCCCCTCTGTTTCAGCCCCTCGTTTTCTCGCCCTCTGTTTCAGCCCCTCTGTTTCAGTCCCACTGTTTCAGCACCTCTGTTTCTCGCCCTCTGTATCAGCCCCTCTGTTTCAGCCCCTCTGTTTCTAGCCCTCTGTTTCAGCCCCTCTGTTTCAGCCCCCTGTTTCAGCCCCTCTGTTTCTCACCCTCTGTTTCAGCCCCTCTGTTTCAGTCCCTCTGTTTCAGCCCCTCTGATTCCTCGCCCTCTGTTTCAGCCCCTCTGTTTCTCGCCCTCTGTTTCAGCCCCTCTGTTTCTCGCCCTCTGTTTCAGCCCCTCTGTTTCAGCCCCTCTGTTTCAGCACCTCTGTTTCTCGCCCTCTGTTTCTCGCCCACTGTTTCAGCCCCTCTGTTTCAGCCCCTTGGTTTCTCGCCCTCTGTTTCAGCCCCTCTGTTTCAGCCCCTCTGTTTCAGCCCCTCTGTTTCTTGCCCTCTGTTTCTCGCCCTATGTTTCAGCCCCTCTGTTTCAGCCCCTCTGTTTCTCGCCCTCTGTTTCAGCCCCTCTGTTTCTAGTCCTCTGTTTCAGCCCCTCTGTTTCAGCCCCCTGTTTCTCGCCCTCTGTTTCAGCCCCTCTCTTTCAGCCCCTCTGTTTCAGCTCCTCTGTTTCTCGCCCTCTGTTTTAGCCCCTCTGTTTCGCGCCCTCTGTTTCTCGCCCTCTGTTTCAGCCCCTCTGTTTCAGCCCCTCTGTTTCTCGCCCTCTGTTTCAGCCCCTCTGTTTCTCGCCCTCTGATTCTCGCCCTCTGTTTCAGCCCCTCTGTTTCAGCCCCTCTGTTTCAGCCCCTCGGTTTCTCGCCCTCTGTTTCAGCCCCTCTGTTTCTTGCCCTCTGTTTCAGCCCCTCTATTTCAGCCCTTCTGTTTCAGCCCCTCTGTTTCAGCCCCTCTGTTTCTCGCCCTCTGTTTCTCGCCCTCTGTTTCTCGCCTTCTGTTTCAGCCCCTCTGTTTCAGCCCCTCGGTTTCAGCCCCTCGGTTTCAGCCCCTCGGTTTCTCGCCCTCTGTTTCAGCCTTACTGTTTGTCGCCCTCTGTTTCAGCCCCTCTGTTTCAGCCACCTGTTTCTCGCCCTCTGTTTCAGCCCCTCTGTTTCAGCCCCTCTGTTTCAGCCCCTCTGTTTCTCGCCCTCTGTTTCTCGCCCCCTGTTTCAGCCCCTCTGTTTCAGCCCCTCGGTTTCTCGCCCTCTGTTTCAGCCCCTCTGTTTCAGTCCCACTGTTTCAGCACCTCTGTTTCTCGCCCTCTGTATCAGCCCCTCTGTTTCAGCCCCTCTGTTTCTAGCCCTCTGTTTCAGCCCCTCTGTTTCAGCCCCCTGTTTCAGCCCCTCTGTTTCTCACCCTCTGTTTCAGCCCCTCTGTTTCAGTCCCTCTGTTTCAGCCCCTCTGATTCTCGCCCTCTGTTTCAGCCCCTCTGTTTCTCGCCCTCTGTTTCAGCCCCTCTGTTTCTCGCCCTCTGTATCAGCCCCTCTGTTTCAGCCCCTCTGTTTCAGCACCTCTGTTTCTCGCCCTCTGTTTCTCGCCCACTGTTTCAGCCCCTCTGTTTCAGCCCCTTGGTTTCTCGCCCTCTGTTTCAGCCCCTCTGTTTCAGCCCCTCTGTTTCAGCCCCTCTGTTTCTTGCCCTCTGTTTCTCGCCCTCTGTTTCAGCCCCTCTGTTTCAGCCCCTCTGTTTCTTGCCCTCTGTTTCAGCCGCTCTGTTTGAGCCCCTCTGTTTCAGCCCCTCTGTTTCTCGCCCTCTGTTTCAGCCCCTCTGTTTCAGCCCCTCTGTTTCTTGCCCTCTGTTTCAGCCCCTCTGTTTCTCGCCCTCTGTTTCAGCCCCTCTGTTTCTCGCCCTCTGTTTCAGCCCCTCTGTTTCAGCCCCTCTGTTTCTCGCCCTCTGTTTCAGCCCCTCTGTTTCAGCCCCTCTGTTTCAGCCCCTCTGTTTCTCGCCCTCTGTTTCAGCCCCTCGGTTTCTCGCCCTCTGTTTCAGCCCCTCTGTTTCAGCTCCTCTGTTTCAGCCCCTCTGTTTCTCGCCCTCTTATTCAGCCCCTCTGTTTCTCGCCCTCTGTTTCAGCCGCTCTGTTTGAGCCCCTCTGTTTCAGCCCCTCTGTTTCTCGCCCTCTGTTTCAGCCCCTCTGTTTCAGCCCCTCTGTTTCTTGCCCTCTGTTTCAGCCCCTCTGTTTCTCGCCCTCTGTTTCAGCCCCTCTGTTTCTCGCCCTCTGTTTCAGCCCCTCTGTTTCAGCCCCTCTGTTTCTCGCCCTCTGTTTCAGCCGCTCGGTTTCTTGCCCTCGGTTTCAGCTCCTCGGTTTCTCGACCTCTGTTTCAGCCCCTCTGTTTCAGACCCTCGGTTTCTCGCCCTCTGTTTCAGCCCCACTGTTTCAGCCCTTCTGTTTCTCGCCCTCTGTTTCAGCCCCTCTGTTTCAGCCCCTCTGTTTCAGCCCCTCTGTTTCTCGCCCTCTGTTTCAGCCCCTCTGTTTCTCGCCCTCTGATTCTCGCCCTCTGTTTCAGCCCCTCTGTTTCAGCCCCTCTGTTTCAGCCCCTCGGTTTCTCGCCCTCTGTTTCAGCCCCTCTGTTTCTTGCCCTCTGTTTCAGACCCTCTATTTCAGCCCTTCTGTTTCAGCCCCTCTGTTTCAGCCCCTCTGTTTCTCGCCCTCTGTTTCTCGCCCTCTGTTTCTCGCCTTCTGTTTCAGCCCCTCTGTTTCAGCCCCTCGGTTTCAGCCCCTCGGTTTCAGCCCCTCGGTTTCTCGCCCTCTGTTTCAGCCTTACTGTTTGTCGCCCTCTGTTTCAGCCCCTCTGTTTCAGCCCCCTGTTTCTCGCCCTCTGTTTCAGCCCCCCTGTTTCAGCCCCTCTGTTTCAGCCCCTCTGTTTCTCGCCCTCTGTTTCTCGCCCCCTGTTTCAGCCCCTCTGTTTCAGCCCCTCGTTTTCTCGCCCTCTGTTTCAGCCCCTCTGTTTCAGTCCCACTGTTTCAGCACCTCTGTTTCTCGCCCTCTGTATCAGCCCCTCTGTTTCAGCCCCTCTGTTTCTAGCCCTCTGTTTCAGCCCCTCTGTTTCAGCCCCCTGTTTCAGCCCCTCTGTTTCTCACCCTCTGTTTCAGCCCCTCTGTTTCAGTCCCTCTGTTTCAGCCCCTCTGATTCCTCGCCCTCTGTTTCAGCCCCTCTGTTTCTCGCCCTCTGTTTCAGCCCCTCTGTTTCTCGCCCTCTGTTTCAGCCCCTCTGTTTCAGCCCCTCTGTTTCAGCACCTCTGTTTCTCGCCCTCTGTTTCTCGCCCACTGTTTCAGCCCCTCTGTTTCAGCCCCTTGGTTTCTCGCCCTCTGTTTCAGCCCCTCTGTTTCAGCCCCTCTGTTTCAGCCCCTCTGTTTCTTGCCCTCTGTTTCTCGCCCTATGTTTCAGCCCCTCTGTTTCAGCCCCTCTGTTTCTCGCCCTCTGTTTCAGCCCCTCGGTTTCTCGCCCTCTGTTTCAGCCCCTCTGTTTCAGCCCCTCTGTTTCAGCCCCTCTGTTTCTAGTCCTCTGTTTCAGCCCCTCTGTTTCAGCCCCCTGTTTCTCGCCCTCTGTTTCAGCCCCTCTCTTTCAGCCCCTCTGTTTCAGCTCCTCTGTTTCTCGCCCTCTGTTTTAGCCCCTCTGTTTCGCGCCCTCTGTTTCTCGCCCTCTGTTTCAGCCCCTCTGTTTCTCGCCCTCTGTTTCAGCCCCTCTGTTTCAGCCCCTCTGTTTCAGCCCTCTGTTTCTCGCCCTCTGTTTCAGCCCCTCTGTTTCAGCCCCTCTGTTTCAGCCCCTCTGTTTCAGCTCCTCTGTTTCTCGCCCTCTGTTTCAGCCCTTCTGTTTCCCGCCCTCTGTTTCTCGCCCTCTGTTTCAGCCCCTCTGTTTCTCGCCCTCTGTTTCAGCCCCTCTGTTTCAGCCCCTCTGTTTCAGTCCTCTGTTTCTCGCCCTCTGTTTCAGCCCCTCTGTTTCAGCCCCTCTGTTTCAATCCCTCTGTTTCAGCCCCTCTGTTTCTCGCCCCCTGTTTCAGCCCCTTTGTTTCAGCCCCTCTGTTTCAGCCCCCTGTTTCTCGCCCTCTGTTTCAGCCCTTCTGTTTCAGCCCCTCTGTTTCAGCACCTCTGCTTCTCGCCCACTGTTTCAGCACCTCGGTTTTTCGCCTTCTGTTTCAGCCCCTCTGTTTCTCGCCCTCTGTTTCAGCCCCTCTGTTTCAGCTCCGCTGTTTCAGCTCCTCTGTTTCAGCCCCACTGTTTCTCGCCCTCTCTTTCAGCCCCTCTGTTTCTCGCCCTCTGTTTCAGCCCCTCTCTTTCTCGCCCTCTGTTTCAGCCCCTCTGTTTCTCGCCCTCTGTTTCAGCCCCTCTGTTTCTCGCCCTCAGTTTCTGCCCCTCTGTTTCAGCTCCTCTGTTTCAGCTCCTCTTTTTCTCACCCACTGTTTCAGCCCCTCTGCTTCTCGATCTCTGTTTCAGCCCCTCTGTTTCAGCCCCTCTGTTTCTCACCCTCTGTTTCAGCCCCTCTGTTTCAGCCCCTCTGTTTCAGCCCCTCTGTTTCTCGCCCTCTGTTTCAGCCCCTCGGTTTCTCGCCCTCTGTTTCAGCCCCTCTGTTTCTACTCCTCTGTTTCAGCCCCTCTGTTTCTCGCCCTCTTATTCAGCCCCTCTGTTTCTCGCCCTCTGTTTCAGCCGCTCTGTTTGATCCCCTCTGTTTCTCGCCCTCTGTTTCAGCCACTCGGTTTCTCGCCCTCTGTTTCAGCCCCTCTGTTTCAGCCCCTCTGTTTCTTGCCCTCTGTTTCAACCCCTCTGTTTCTCGCCCACGGTTTCAGCCCCTCTGTTTCTCGCCCTCTGTTTGAGCCCCTCTGTTTCAGTCACTCTGTTTCTCGCCCGCTGTTTCAGCCCCTCGGTTTCTCGCCCTCTGTTTCTCGCCCTCTGTTTCAGCCCCTCTGTTTCAGCCCCTCTGTTTCTCGCCCTCTGTTTCAGCCCCTCTGTTTCTCGCCCCCTGTTTCAGCCCCTCTGTTTCAGCCCCTCTGTTTCTCGCCCTCTGTTTCAGCCCCTCTGTTTCTCGCCCTCTGTTTCTCGCCCTCTGTTTCAGCCCCTCTGTTTCAGCCCCTCTGTTTCAGCCCCTCGGTTTCTCGTCCTCTGTTTCAGCCCCTCTGTTTCACGCCCTCTGTTTCAGCCCCTCTGTTTCAGCCCTTCTGTTTCAGCCCCTCTGTTTCAGCCCCTCTGTTTCTCGCCTTCAGTTTCTCGCCCTCTGTTTCTCGCCTTCTGTTTCAGCCCCTCTGTTTCAGCCCCTCTGTTTCAGCCCCTCGGTTTCTTGCCCTCTGTTTCAGCCCCTCTGTAACTCGCCCTCTGTTTCAGCCCCTCTGTTTCAGCCCCTCGGTTTCTCGCCCTCTGTTTCAGCCCCTCTGTTTCAGCCCCTCTGTTTCAGCCCTTCTGTTTCTCGCCCTCTGTTTCAGCCCCTCTGTTTCTCGCCCTCTGTTTCAGCCCCTCTGTTTCAGCCCCTCTGTGTCAGCCCCTCTTTTTCAGCCTCCCTGTTTCTCGCCGCCTGTTTCTCGCCCCCTGTTTCTCACCCCCTGTTTCAGACCCTCTGTTTCAGCCCCTCTGTTTCTCGCCCCCTGTTTCAGCCCCTCTGTTTCAGCCCTTCTGTTTCTCGCTCTCTGTTTCAGCCCCTCGGTTTCTCGCCCTCTGTTTCAGCCCCTCTGTTTCAGCCCCTCTGTTTCAGCCACACTGTTTCTCGCCCTCTGTTTCAGCCCCTCTGTTTCTCGCCCTCTGTTTCAGCCCCTCTGTTTCAGCCCCTCTGTTTCTCGCCCTCTGTTTCAGCCCCTCTGTTTCAGCCCCTCTTTTTCTCGCCCTCTGTTTCAGCCCCTCTGTTTCAGCCCCTCTGTTTCAGCCCCTCTGTTTCTCGCCCTCTGTTTCAGCCCCTCGGTTTCTCGCCCTCTGTTTCAGCCCCTCTGTTTCAGCCCTCTGTTTCAGCCCCTCTGTTTCTAGTCCTCTGTTTCAGCCCCTCTGTTTCAGCCCCCTGTTTCTCGCCCTCTGTTTCAGCCCCTCTGTTTCAGCCCCTCTGTTTCAGCTCCTCTGTTTCTCGCCCTCTGTTTTAGCCCATCAGTTTCGCGCCCTCTGTTTCAGCCCTTCTGTTTCTCGCCCTCTGTTTCGCGCCCTCTGTTTCAGCCCCTCTGTTTCTCGCCCTCTGTTTCAGCCCCTCTGTTTCATCCCCTCTGTTTCAGCCCTCTGTTTCTCGCCCTCTGTTTCAGCCCCTCTGTTTCAGCCCCTCTGTTTCAGCCCCTCTGTTTCAGCCCCTCTGTTTCTCGCCCCCTGTTTCAGCCCCTCTGTTTCAGCCCCTCTGTTTCAGCCCCTTTGTTTCAGCCCCTCTGTTTCAGCCCCTCTGTTTCTCGCCCTCTGTTTAAACCCCTCTGTTTCAGCACTTCGGTTTCTCGCCCTCTGTTTCAGCCCCTCTGTTTCTCGCCCTCTGTTTCAGCCCCTCTGTTTCTCGCCCTCTGTTTCAGCCCCTCTGTTTCAGCCCCTCTGTTTCAGCACCTCTGTTTCTCGCCCTCTGTTTCTCGCCCACTGTTTCAGCCCCTCTGTTTCAGCCCCTTGGTTTTTCGCCCTCTGTTTCAGCCCCTCTGTTTCAGCCCCTCTGTTTCAGCCCCTCTGTTTCTTGCCCTCTGTTTCTCGCCCTCTGTTTCAGCCCCTCTGTTTCAGCCCCTCTGTTTCTTGCCCTCTGTTTCAGCCGCT
Source organism: Chiloscyllium punctatum (assembly GCF_047496795.1). Taxonomy (NCBI): domain Eukaryota; kingdom Metazoa; phylum Chordata; class Chondrichthyes; order Orectolobiformes; family Hemiscylliidae; genus Chiloscyllium; species Chiloscyllium punctatum. The sequence goes on from NC_092770.1 coordinate 78,169,167, forward strand.
CTGTTTGAGCCCCTCTGTTTCAGCCCCTCTGTTTCTCGCCCTCTGTTTCAGCCCCTCTGTTTCAGCCCCTCTGTTTCTCGCCCTCTGTTTCAGCCCCTCTGTTTCAGCCCCTCTGTTTCAGCCCCTCTGTTTCTCGCCCTCTGTTTCAGCCCCTCGGTTTCTCGCCCTCTGTTTCAGCCCCTCTGTTTCAGCTCCTCTGTTTCAGCCCCTCTGTTTCTCGCCCTCTTATTCAGCCCCTCTGTTTCTCGCCCTCTGTTTCAGCCGCTCTGTTTGAGCCCCTCTGTTTCAGCCCCTCTGTTTCTCGCCCTCTGTTTCAGCCCCTCTGTTTCAGCCCCTCTGTTTCTTGCCCTCTGTTTCAGCCCCTCTGTTTCTCGCCCTCTGTTTCAGCCCCTCTGTTTCTCGCCCTCTGTTTCAGCCCCTCTGTTTCAGCCCCTCTGTTTCTCGCCCTCTGTTTCAGCCGCTCGGTTTCTTGCCCTCGGTTTCAGCTCCTCGGTTTCTCGACCTCTGTTTCAGCCCCTCTGTTTCAGACCCTCGGTTTCTCGCCCTCTGTTTCAGCCCCACTGTTTCAGCCCTTCTGTTTCTCGCCCTCTGTTTCAGCCCCTCTGTTTCAGCCCCTCTGTTTCAGCCCCTCTGTTTCTCGCCCTCTGTTTCAGCCCCTCTGTTTCTCGCCCTCTGATTCTCGCCCTCTGTTTCAGCCCCTCTGTTTCAGCCCCTCTGTTTCAGCCCCTCGGTTTCTCGCCCTCTGTTTCAGCCCCTCTGTTTCTTGCCCTCTGTTTCAGCCCCTCTATTTCAGCCCTTCTGTTTCAGCCCCTCTGTTTCAGCCCCTCTGTTTCTCGCCCTCTGTTTCTCGCCCTCTGTTTCTCGCCTTCTGTTTCAGCCCCTCTGTTTCAGCCCCTCGGTTTCAGCCCCTCGGTTTCAGCCCCTCGGTTTCTCGCCCTCTGTTTCAGCCTTACTGTTTGTCGCCCTCTGTTTCAGCACCTCTGTTTCAGCCCCCTGTTTCTCGCCCTCTGTTTTAGCCCCCCTGTTTCAGCCCCTCTGTTTCAGCCCCTCTGTTTCTCGCCCTCTGTTTCTCGCCCCCTGTTTCAGCCCCTCTGTTTCAGCCCCTCGGTTTCTCGCCCTCTGTTTCAGCCCCTCTGTTTCAGTCCCACTGTTTCAGCACCTCTGTTTCTCGCCCTCTGTATCAGCCCCTCTGTTTCAGCCCCTCTGTTTCTAGCCCTCTGTTTCAGCCCCTCTGTTTCAGCCCCCTGTTTCAGCCCCTCTGTTTCTCACCCTCTGTTTCAGCCCCTCTGTTTCAGTCCCTCTGTTTCAGCCCCTCTGATTCTCGCCCTCTGTTTCAGCCCCTCTGTTTCTCGCCCTCTGTTTCAGCCCCTCTGTTTCTCGCCCTCTGTTTCAGCCCCTCTGTTTCAGCCCCTCTGTTTCAGCACCTCTGTTTCTCGCCCTCTGTTTCTCGCCCACTGTTTCAGCCCCTCTGTTTCAGCCCCTTGGTTTCTCGCCCTCTGTTTCAGCCCCTCTGTTTCAGCCCCTCTGTTTCAGCCCCTCTGTTTCTTGCCCTCTGTTTCTCGCCCTATGTTTCAGCCCCTCTGTTTCAGCCCCTCTGTTTCTCGCCCTCTGTTTCAGCCCCTCGGTTTCTCGCCCTCTGTTTCAGCCCCTCTGTTTCAGCCCCTCTGTTTCAGCCCCTCTGTTTCTAGTCCTCTGTTTCAGCCCCTCTGTTTCAGCCCCCTGTTTCTCGCCCTCTGTTTCAGCCCCTCTCTTTCAGCCCCTCTGTTTCAGCTCCTCTGTTTCTCGCCCTCTGTTTTAGCCCCTCTGTTTCGCGCCCTCTGTTTCTCGCCCTCTGTTTCAGCCCCTCTGTTTCTCGCCCTCTGTTTCAGCCCCTCTGTTTCAGCCCCTCTGTTTCAGCCCTCTGTTTCTCGCCCTCTGTTTCAGCCCCTCTGTTTCAGCCCCTCTGTTTCAGCCCCTCTGTTTCAGCTCCTCTGTTTCTCGCCCTCTGTTTCAGCCCTTCTGTTTCCCGCCCTCTGTTTCTCGCCCTCTGTTTCAGCCCCTCTGTTTCTCGCCCTCTGTTTCAGCCCCTCTGTTTCAGCCCCTCTGTTTCAGTCCTCTGTTTCTCGCCCTCTGTTTCAGCCCCTCTGTTTCAGCCCCTCTGTTTCAATCCCTCTGTTTCAGCCCCTCTGTTTCTCGCCCCCTGTTTCAGCCCCTTTGTTTCAGCCCCTCTGTTTCAGCCCCCTGTTTCTCGCCCTCTGTTTCAGCCCTTCTGTTTCAGCCCCTCTGTTTCAGCACCTCTGCTTCTCGCCCACTGTTTCAGCACCTCGGTTTTTCGCCTTCTGTTTCAGCCCCTCTGTTTCTCGCCCTCTGTTTCAGCCCCTCTGTTTCAGCTCCGCTGTTTCAGCTCCTCTGTTTCAGCCCCACTGTTTCTCGCCCTCTCTTTCAGCCCCTCTGTTTCTCGCCCTCTGTTTCAGCCCCTCTCTTTCTCGCCCTCTGTTTCAGCCCCTCTGTTTCTCGCCCTCTGTTTCAGCCCCTCTGTTTCTCGCCCTCAGTTTCTGCCCCTCTGTTTCAGCTCCTCTGTTTCAGCTCCTCTTTTTCTCACCCACTGTTTCAGCCCCTCTGCTTCTCGATCTCTGTTTCAGCCCCTCTGTTTCAGCCCCTCTGTTTCTCACCCTCTGTTTCAGCCCCTCTGTTTCAGCCCCTCTGTTTCAGCCCCTCTGTTTCTCGCCCTCTGTTTCAGCCCCTCGGTTTCTCGCCCTCTGTTTCAGCCCCTCTGTTTCTACTCCTCTGTTTCAGCCCCTCTGTTTCTCGCCCTCTTATTCAGCCCCTCTGTTTCTCGCCCTCTGTTTCAGCCGCTCTGTTTGATCCCCTCTGTTTCTCGCCCTCTGTTTCAGCCACTCGGTTTCTCGCCCTCTGTTTCAGCCCCTCTGTTTCAGCCCCTCTGTTTCTTGCCCTCTGTTTCAACCCCTCTGTTTCTCGCCCACTGTTTCAGCCCCTCTGTTTCTCGCCCTCTGTTTGAGCCCCTCTGTTTCAGTCACTCTGTTTCTCGCCCGCTGTTTCAGCCCCTCGGTTTCTCGCCCTCTGTTTCTCGCCCTCTGTTTCAGCCCCTCTGTTTCAGCCCCTCTGTTTCTCGCCCTCTGTTTCAGCCCCTCTGTTTCTCGCCCCCTGTTTCAGCCCCTCTGTTTCAGCCCCTCTGTTTCTCGCCCTCTGTTTCAGCCCCTCTGTTTCTCGCCCTCTGTTTCTCGCCCTCTGTTTCAGCCCCTCTGTTTCAGCCCCTCTGTTTCAGCCCCTCGGTTTCTCGTCCTCTGTTTCAGCCCCTCTGTTTCACGCCCTCTGTTTCAGCCCCTCTGTTTCAGCCCTTCTGTTTCAGCCCCTCTGTTTCAGCCCCTCTGTTTCTCGCCTTCAGTTTCTCGCCCTCTGTTTCTCGCCTTCTGTTTCAGCCCCTCTGTTTCAGCCCCTCTGTTTCAGCCCCTCGGTTTCTTGCCCTCTGTTTCAGCCCCTCTGTAACTCGCCCTCTGTTTCAGCCCCTCTGTTTCAGCCCCTCGGTTTCTCGCCCTCTGTTTCAGCCCCTCTGTTTCAGCCCCTCTGTTTCAGCCCTTCTGTTTCTCGCCCTCTGTTTCAGCCCCTCTGTTTCTCGCCCTCTGTTTCAGCCCCTCTGTTTCAGCCCCTCTGTGTCAGCCCCTCTTTTTCAGCCCCCCTGTTTCTCGCCGCCTGTTTCTCGCCCCCTGTTTCTCACCCCCTGTTTCAGACCCTCTGTTTCAGCCCCTCTGTTTCTCGCCCCCTGTTTCAGCCCCTCTGTTTCAGCCCTTCTGTTTCTCGCTCTCTGTTTCAGCCCCTCGGTTTCTCGCCCTCTGTTTCAGCCCCTCTGTTTCAGCCCCTCTGTTTCAGCCACACTGTTTCTCGCCCTCTGTTTCAGCCCCTCTGTTTCTCGCCCTCTGTTTCAGCCCCTCTGTTTCAGCCCCTCTGTTTCTCGCCCTCTGTTTCAGCCCCTCTGTTTCAGCCCCTCTTTTTCTCGCCCTCTGTTTCAGCCCCTCTGTTTCAGCCCCTCTGTTTCAGCCCCTCTGTTTCTCGCCCTCTGTTTCAGCCCCTCGGTTTCTCGCCCTCTGTTTCAGCCCCTCTGTTTCAGCCCCTCTGTTTCAGCCCCTCTGTTTCTAGTCCTCTGTTTCAGCCCCTCTGTTTCAGCCCCCTGTTTCTCGCCCTCTGTTTCAGCCCCTCTGTTTCACCCCCTCTGTTTCAGCTCCTCTGTTTCTCGCCCTCTGTTTTAGCCCCTCAGTTTCGCGCCCTCTGTTTCAGCCCTTCTGTTTCTCGCCCTCTGTTTCGCGCCCTCTGTTTCAGCCCCTCTGTTTCTCGCCCTCTGTTTCAGCCCCTCTGTTTCATCCCCTCTGTTTCAGCCCTCTGTTTCTCGCCCTCTGTTTCAGCCCCTCTGTTTCAGCCCCTCTGTTTCAGCCCCTCTGTTTCAGCCCCTCTGTTTCTCGCCCCCTGTTTCAGCCCCTCTGTATCAGCCCCTCTGTTTCAGCCCCTTTGTTTCAGCCCCTCTGTTTCAGCCCCTCTGTTTCTCGCCCTCTGTTTAAACCCCTCTGTTTCAGCACCTCGGTTTCTCGCCCTCTGTTTCAGCCCCTCGGTTTCTCGCCCTCTGCTTCAGCCCCTCTGTTTCAGCCCCTCTGTTTCAGCCCCTCTGTTTCTCGTCCTCTGTTTTAGCCCCTCTGTTTCAGCCCCCTGTTTCTCGCCCTCTGTTTCAGCCCTTCTGTTTCAGCCCCTCTGTTTCAGCCCCTCTGTTTCTCGCCCTCTGTTTCAGCCCCTCTGTTTCAGCCCCTCTGTTTCAGCCCTTCTGTTTCTCGCCCTCTGTTTCAGCCCCTCTGTTTCTCGCCGTCTGTTTCAGCCCCTCTGTTTCAGCCCCTCTGTTTCAGCCCCTCTGTTTCAGCCCCCCTGTTTCTCGCCCCCTGTTTCTGGCCCCTGTTTCAGCTCCTCTGTTTCAGCCCCTCTGTTTCTTGCCCCCTGTTTCAGCCCCTCTGTTTCAGCCCCTATGTTTCTCGCCTTCTGTTTCAGCCCCTCTGTTTCTCGCCGTCTGTTTCTCGCCCTCTGTTTCAGCCCCTCTGTTTCAGCCCCTCTGTTTCAGCCCCTCTGTTTCTCGCCCTCTGATTCAGCCCCTCTGTTTCAGCCCCTCTGTTTCAGCCCCTCTGTTTCAGCCCCTCTGTTTCAGCCCCTCTGTTTCTAGCCCTCTGTTTCAGCCCCTCTATTTCATCCCCTCTGTTTCAGCCCCTCTGTTTCAGCCCCTCTGTTTCTCGCCCACTGTTTCGCGCCCCCTGTTTCAGCCCCTCTGTTTCAGCCCCTCGGTTTCTCGCCCTCTGTTTCAGCCCCTCTGTTTCAGCCCCTCTGTTTCAGCCCCTCTGTTTCAACCCCTCTGTTTCTCGCCCTCTGTTTCAACCCCTCTGTTTCTCGCCCTCTGTTTCAGCCCCTCTGTTTCAGCCCCTCTGTTTCAGCCCCTCTGTTCAGCCCCTCGGTTTCTCGCCCTCTGTTTCAGCCCCTCGGTTTCTCACCCTCTGTTTCAGCCCCTCTGTTTCAGCCCCTCTGTTTCAGCCCCTCTGTTTCTCGCCCTCTGTTTCAGCCCCTCTGTTTCAGCCCCTCTGTTTCTCGCCCTCTGTTTCAGCCCCTCTGTTTCTCGCCCTCTGTTTCTCGCCCTCTGTTTCAGCCCCTCCGTTTCAGCCCCTCTGTTTCAGCCCTCTGTTTCTCGCCCTCTGTTTCAGCCCCTCTGTTTCAGCCCCTCTGTTTCTCGCCCTCTGTTTCAGCCCCTCTGTTTCAGCCCCTCTGTTTCTCGCACTCTGTTTCAGCCCCTCTGTTTCAGCCCCTCTGTTTCTCGCCCTCTGTTTCAGCCCCTCGGTTTCTTGCCCTCTGTTTCAGCCCCTCTGTTTCTCGCCCTCTGTTTCAGCCCCTCTGTTTCAGCTCCTCTGTTTCAGCCCCTCTTTTTCTCACCCACTGTTTCAGCCCCTCTGCTTCTCGCCCTCTGTTTCAGCCCCTCTGTTTCAGCCCCTCTGTTTCTCACCCTCTGTTTCAGCCCCTCTGTTTCAGCCCTTCTGTTTCAGCCCCTCTGTTTCTCGACCTCTGTTTCAGCCCCTCGGTTTCTCGCCCTCTGTTTCAGCCCCTCTGTTTCAGCTCCTCTTTTTCAGCCCCTCTGTTTCTCGCCCTCTTATTCAGCCCCTCTGTTTCTCGCCCGCTGTTTCAGCCGCTCTTTTTGAGCCCCTCTGTTTCAGCCCCTCTGTTTCTCGCCCTCTGTTTCAGCCCCTCTGTTTCAGCCCGTCTGTTTCTCGCCCTCTGTTTCAGCCCCTCTGTTTCTCGCGCTCTATTTCAGCCCCTCTGTTTCAGCCCCTCTGTTTCAGCCCCTCTGTTTCAGCCCCTCTGTTTCTCGCCCTCTGTTTTAGCCACTCTGTTTCAGCCCCTCTGTTTCAGCCCCTCTGTTTCAGCCCCTCGGTTTCTCGCCCTCTGATTCAGCCCCTCTGTTTCAGCCCCTCTGTTTCAGCCCCGCTGTTTCTCGCCCTCTGTTTCAGCCCCTCTGTTTCTCGCCCTCTGTTTCAGCCCCTCTGTTTCAGCCCCTCTGTTTCTCGCCCTCTGTTTCAGCCCCTCTGTTTCTCGCGCTCTATTTCAGCCCCTCTGTTTCAGCCCCTCTGTTTCAGCCCCTCTGTTTCAGCCCCTCTGTTTCTCGCCCTCTGTTTCAGCCACTCTGTTTCAGCCCCTCTGTTTCAGCCCCTCTGTTTCAGCCCCTCTGTTTCTCGCCCTCTGTTTCAGCCCCTCTGTTTCTCGCCCTCTGTTTCAGCACCTCGGTTCCTTGCCCTCTGTTTCAGCCCCTCTGTTTCTCGCCCTCTCTTTCAGCCCCTCTGTTTCAGGTCCTCTGTTTCAGCCCCTCTTTTTCTCACCCACTGTTTCGGCCGCTCTGCTTCTCGCCCTCTGTTTCAGCCCCTCAGTTTCAGCCCCTCTGTTTCTCACCCTCTGTTTCAGCCCCTCTGTTTCAGCCCCTCTGTTTCAGCCCCTCTGTTTCTCGCCCTCTGTTTCAGCCCCTCGGTTTCTCGCCCTCTGTTTCAGCCCCTCTGTTTCAGCTCCTCTGTTTCAGCCCCTCTGTTTCTCGCCCTCTTATTCAGCCCCTCTGTTTCTCGCCCTCTGTTTCAGCCGCTCTGTTTGAGCCCCTCTGTTTCAGCCCCTCTGTTTCTCGCCCTCTGTTTCAGCCCCTCTGTTTCAGCCCCTCTGTTTCTTGCCCTCTGTTTCAGCCCCTCTGTTTCTCGCCCTCTGTTTCAGCCCCTCTGTTTCTCGCCCTCTGTTTCAGCCCCTCTGTTTCAGCCCCTCTGTTTCTCGCCCTCTGTTTCAGCCGCTCGGTTTCTTGCCCTCTGTTTCAGCCCCTCTGTTTCAGCCCCTCTGTTTCAGCCCCTCTGTTTCTCGCCCTCGGTTTCAGCCCCTCGGTTTCTCGACCTCTGTTTCAGCCCCTCTGTTTCAGACCCTCGGATTCTCGCCCTCTGTTTCAGCCCCACTGTTTCAGCCCTTCTGTTTCTCGCCCTCTGTTTCAGCCCCTCTGTTTCAGCCCCTCTGTTTCAGCCCCTCTGTTTCAGCCCCTCTGTTTCTCGCCCTCTGTTTCAGCACCTCTGTTTCTCGCCCTCTGATTCTCGCCCTCTGTTTCAGCCCCTCTGTTTCAGCCCCTCTGTTTCAGCCCCTCTGTTTCAGCCCCTCTGTTTCTTGCCCTCTGTTTCAGCCCCTCTATTTCAGCCCTTCTGTTTCAGCCCTTCTGTTTCAGCCCCTCTGTTTCAGCCCCTCTGTTTCTCGCCTTCTGTTTCAGCCCCTCTGTTTCAGCCCCTCGGTTTCAGCCCCTCGGTTTCAGCCCCTCGGTTTCTCGCCCTCTGTTTCAGCCTTACTGTTTGTCGCGCTCTGTTTCAGCCCCTCTGTTTCAGCCCCCTGTTTCTCGCCCTCTGTTTCAGCCCCTCTGTTTCAGCCCCTCTGTTTCAGCCCCTCTGTTTCTCGCCCTCTGTTTCTAGCCCCCTGTTTCAGCCACTCTGTTTCAGCCCCTCGGTTTCTCGCCCTCTGTTTCAGCCCCTCTGTTTCAGTCCCACTGTTTCAGCCCCTCTGTTTCTCGCCCTCTGTTTCAGCCACTCTGTTTCAGCCCCTCTGTTTCTAGCCCTCTGTTTCAGCCCCTCTGTTTCAGCCCCTCTGTTTCTCGCCCTCTGTTTCTCGCCCCCTGTTTCAGCCCCTCTGTTTCAGCCCCTCGGTTTCTCGCCCTCTGTTTCAGCCCCTCTGTTTCTGTCCCTCTGTTTCAGCCCCTCTGATTCTCGCCCTCTGTTTCAGCCCCTCTGTTTCTCGCCCTCTGTTTCAGCCCCTCTGTTTCTCGCCCTATGTTTCAGCCCCTCTGTTTCAGCCCCTCTGTTTCAGCACGTCTGTTTCTCGCCCTCTGTTTCTCGCCCACTGTTTCAGCCCCTCTGTTTCAGCCCCTTGGTTTCTCGCCCTCTTTTCAGCCCCTCTGTTTCAGCCCCTCTGTTTCAGCCCCTCTGTTTCTTGCCCTCTGTTTCTCGCCCTATGTTTCAGCCCCTCTGTTTCAGCCCCTCTGTTTCTCGCCCTCTGTTTCAGCCCCTCGGTTTCTCGCCCTCTGTTTCAGCCCCTCTGTTTCAGCCCCTCTGTTTCAGCCCCTCTGTTTCTAGTCCTCTGTTTCAGCCCTCTGTTTCAGCCCCCTGTTTCTCGCCCTCTGTTTCAGCCCCTCTGTTTCAGCCCCTCTGTTTCAGCTCCTCTGTTTCTTGCCCTCTGTTTCAGCCCCTCTGTTTCGCGCCCTCTGTTTCAGCCCTTCTGTTTCCCGCCCTCTGTTTCTCGCCCTCTGTTTCATCCCCTCTGTTTCTCGCCCTCTGTTTCAGCCCCTCTGTTTCAGCCCCTCTGTTTCAGCCCTCTGTTTCTCGCCCTCTGTTTCAGCCCCTCTGTTTCAGCCCCTCTGTTTCAGTCCCTCTGTTTCAGCCCCTCTGTTTCTCGCCCCCTGTTTCAGCCCCTTTGTTTCAGCCCCTCTGTTTCAGCCCCCTGTTTCTCGCCCTCTGTTTCAGCCCTTCTGTATCAGCCCCTCTGTTTCAGCCCCTCTGTTTCTCGCCCTCTGTTTCAGCCACTCTGTTTCTCGCCTTCTGTTTCAGCCCCTCTGTTTCTCGCCCTCTGTTTCAGCCCCTCTGTTTCAGCCCCGCTGTTTCAGCTCCTCTGTTTCAGCCCCACTGTTTCTCGCCCTCTCTTTCAGCCCCTCTGTTTCTCGCCCTCTGTTTCAGCCCCTCTCTTTCTCGCCCTCTGTTTCAGCCCCTCTGTTTCTCGCCCTCTGTTTCAGCCCCTCTGAATCTCGCCCTCAGTTTCTGCCCCTCTGTTTCAGCTCCTCTGTTTCAGCCCCTCTTTTTCTCACCCACTGTTTCAGCCCCTCTGCTTCTCGCCCTCTGTTTCAGCCCCTCTGTTTCAGCCCCTCTGTTTCTCACCCTCTGTTTCAGCCCCTCTGTTTCAGCCCCTCTGTTTCAGCCCCTCTGTTTCAGCCCCTCTGTTTCAGCCCCTCTGTTTCTCGCCCTCTGTTTCAGCCCCTCGGTTTCTCGCACTCTGTTTCAGCGCCTCTGTTTCAGCCCCTCTGTTTCAGCCCCTCTGTTTCAGCCCCTCTGTCTCTCGCACTCTGTTTCAGCCCCTCTGTTTCTCGCTCCCTGTTTCAGCCCCTCTGTTTCAGTCGCACTGTTTCAGCCCCTCTGTTTCTCGCCCTCTGTTTCAGCCCCTCTGTTTCAGCCCCTCTGTTTCTAGCCCTCTGTTTCAGCCCCTCTGTTTCTCGCCCTCTGTTTCAGCCGCTCTGTTTGAGCCCCTCTGTTTCAGCCCCTCTGTTTCTCGCCCTCTGTTTCAGCCCCTCGGTTTCTCGCCCTCTGTTTCAGCCCCTCTGTTTCAGCCCCTCTGTTTCAGCCCCTCTGTTTCAACCCCTCTGTTTCTCGCCCTCTGTTTCAGCCCCTCTGTTTCTCGCCCCCTGTTTCAGCTCCTCTGTTTCAGCCCCTCTGTTTCTCGCCCTCTGTTTCAGCCCCTCTGTTTCTCGCCCTCTGTTTCTCGCCCTCTGTTTCAGCCCCTCTGTTTCAGCCCCTCTGTTTCAGCCCCTCGGTTTCTCGTCCTCTGTTTCAGCCCCTCTGTTTCTCGCCCTCTGTTTCAGCCCCTCTGTTTCAGCCCTTCTGTTTCAGCCCCTCTGTTTCAGCCCCTCTGTTTCAGCCCCTCTGTTTCTCGCCCTCTGTTTCAGCCCCTCTGTTTCTCGCCCTCTGTTTCTCGCCCTCTGTTTCAGCCCCTCTGTTTCAGCCCCTCTGTTTCTGCCCCACTGTTTCTCGCCCTCTGTTTCAGCCCCTCTGTTTCTCGCCCTCTGTTTCAGCCCCTCTGTTTCAGCCCCTCTGTTTCTCGCCCTCTGTTTCAGCCACTCTGTTTCTCGCGCTCTATTTCAGCCCCTCTGTTTCAGCCCCTCTGTTTCAGCCCCTCTGTTTCAGCCGCTCTGTTTCTCGCCCTCTGTTTCAGCCACTCTGTTTCAGCCCCTCTGTTTCAGCCCCTCTGTTTCAGCCCCTCTGTTTCTCGCCCTCTGTTTCAGCCCCTCGGTTTCTCGCCCTCTGTTTCAGCCCCTCTGTTTCAGCCCCTCTGTTTCAGCCCCACTGTTTCTCGCCCTCTGTTTCAGCCCCTCTGTTTCTCGGCCTCTGTTTCAGCCCCTCGGTTTCTCGCCCTCTGTTTCAGCCCCTCTGTTTCAGCCCCTCTGTTTCAGCCCCTCTGTTTCTCGCCCTCTGTTTCAGCACCTCTGTTTCTCGCACTCTGTTTCAGCCCCTCTGTTTCTCGCCCTCTGTTTCAGCACCTCGGTTTCTTGCCCTCTGTTTCAGCCCCTCTGTTTCTCGCCCTCTCTTTCAGCCCCTCTGTTTCAGCTCCTCTGTTTCAGCCCCTCTTTTTCTCACCCACTGTTTCAGCCCCTCTGCTTCTCGCCCTCTGTTTCAGCCCCTCAGTTTCAGCCCCTCTGTTTCTCACCCTCTGTTTCAGCCCCTCTGTTTCAGCCCCTCTGTTTCAGCCCCTCTGTTTCTCGCCCTCTGTTTCAGCCCCTCGGTTTCTCGCCCTCTGTTTCAGCCCCTCTGTTTCAGCTCCTCTGTTTCAGCCCCTCTGTTTCTCGCCCTCTTATTCAGCCCCTCTGTTTCTCGCCCTCTGTTTGAGCCCCTCTGTTTGAGCCCCTCTGTTTCAGCCCCTCTCTTTCTCGCCCTCTGTTTCAGCCCCTCTGTTTCAGCCCCTCTGTTTCTTGCCCTCTGTTTCAGCCCCTCTGTTTCTCGCCCTCTGTTTCAGCCCCTCTGTTTCTCGCCCTCTGTTTCAGCCCCTCTGTTTCAGCCCCTCTGTTTCTCGCCCTCTGCTTCAGCCCCTCGGTTTCTTGCCCTCTGTTTCAGCCTCTCTGTTTCTGCCCCTCTGTTTCAGCCCCTCTGTTTCTCGCCCTCGGTTTCAGCCCCTCGGTTTCTCGACCTCTGTTTCAGCCCCTCTGTTTCAGACCCTCGGTTTCTCGCCCTATGTTTCAGCCCCACTGTTTCAGCCCTTCTGTTTCTCGCCCTCTGTTTCAGCCCCTCTGTTTCAGCCCCTCTGTTTCAGCCCCTCTGTTTCAGCCCCTCTGTTTCTCGCCCTCTGTTTCAGCCCCTCTGTTTCTCGCCCTCTGATTCTCGCCCTCTGTTTCAGCCCCTCTGTTTCAGCCCCTCTGTTTCAGCCCCTCGGTTTCTCGCCCTCTATTTCAGCCCTTCTGTTTCAGCCCCTCTGTTTCAGCCCCTTTGTTTCTCGCCCTCTGTTTCTCGCCCTCTGTTTCTCGCCTTCTGTTTCAGCCCCTCTGTTTCAGCCCCTCGGTTTCAGCCCCTCGGTTTCAGCCCCTCGGTTTCTCGCCCTCTGTTTCAGCCTTACTGTTTGTCGCCCTCTGTTTCAGCCCCTCTGTTTCAGCGTCCTGTTTCTCGCCCTCTGTTTCAGCCCCTCTGTTTCAGCCCCTCTGTTTCAGCCCCTCTGTTTCTCGCCCTCTTTTTCTCGCCCCCTGTTTCAGCCCCTCTGTTTCAGCCCCTCGGTTTCTCGCCCTCTGTTTCAGCCCCTGTGTTTCAGTCCCACTGTTTCAGCCCCTCTGTTTCTCGCCCACTGTTTCAGCCCCTCTGTTTCAGCCCCTCTGTTTCTAGCCCTCTGTTTCAGCCCCTCTGATTCAGCCCCCTGTTTCAGCCCCTCTGTTTCTCGCCCTCTGTTTCAGCCCCTCTGTTTCAGCCCCTCTGTTTCTAGCCCTCTGTTTCAGCCCCTCTGTTTCAGCCCCCTGTTTCAGCCCCTCTGTTTCAGTCCCTCTGTTTCAGCCCCTCTGATTCTCGCCCTCTGTTTCAGCCCCTCTGTTTCTCGCCCTCTGTTTCAGCCCCTCTGTTTCTCGCCCTATGTTTCAGCCCCTCTGTTTCAGCCCCTCTGTTTCAGCACCTCTGTTTCTCGCCCTCTGTTTCTCGCCCACTGTTTCAGCCCCTCTGTTTCAGCCCCTTGGTTTCTCGCCCTATGTTTCAGCCCCTCTGTTTCAGCCCCTCTGTTTCAGCCCCTCTGTTTCTTGCCCTCTGTTTCTCGCCCTATGTTTCAGCCCCTCTGTTTCAGCCCCTCTGTTTCTCGCCCTCTGTTTCAGCCCCTCGGTTTCTCGCCCTCTGTTTCAGCCCCTCTGTTTCAGCCCCTCTGTTTCAGCCCCTCTGTTTCTAGTCCTCTGTTTCAGCCCCTCTGTTTCAGCCCCCTGTTTCTCGCCCTCTGTTTCAGCCCCTCTGTTTCAGCCCCTCTGTTTCAGCTCCTCTGTTTCTCGCCCTCTGTTTGAGCCCCTCTGTTTCGCGCCCTCTGTTTCAGCCCTTCTGTTTCCCGCCCTCTGTTTCTCGCCCTCTGTTTCAGCCCCTCTGTTTCTCGCCCTCTGTTTCAGCCCCTCTGTTTCAGCCCCTCTGGTTCAGCCCACTGTTTCTCGCCCTCTGTTTCAGCCCCTCTGTTTCAGCCCCTCTGTTTCAGTCCCTCTGTTTCAGCCCCTCTGTTTCTCCCCCCCTGTTTCAGCCCCTTTGTTTCAGCCCCTCTGTTTCAGCCCCCTGTTTCTCGCCCTCTGTTTCAGCCCTTCTGTTTCAGCCCCTCTGTTTCAGCCCCTCTGTTTCTCGCCCTCTGTTTCAGCCACTCTGTTTCTCGCCTTCTGTTTCAGCCCCTCTGTTTCTCGCCCTCTGTTTCAGCCCCTCTGTTTCAGCCCCGCTGTTTCAGCTCCTCTGTTTCAGCCCCACTGTTTCTCGCCCTCTCTTTCAGCCCCTCTGTTTCTCGCCCTCTGTTTCAGCCCCTCTCTTTCTCGCCCTCTGTTTCAGCCCCTCTGTTTCTCGCCCTCTGTTTCAGCCCCTCTGTTTCTCGCCCTCAGTTTCTGCCCCTCTGTTTCAGCTCCTCTGTTTCAGCCCCTCTTTTCCCACCCACAGTTTCAGCCCCTCTGCTTCTCGCCCTCTGTTTCAGTCCCTCTGTTTCAGCCCCTCTGTTTCTCACCCTCTGTTTCAGCCCCTCTGTTTCAGCCCCTCTGTTTCTCGCCCTCTGTTTCAGCCCCTCTGTTTCTCACCCTCTGTTTCAGCCCCTCTGTTTCTACTCCTCTGTTTCAGCCCCTCTGTTTCTCGCCCTCTTATTCAGCCCCTCTGTTTCTCGCCCTCTGTTTCAGCCGCTCTGTTTGAGCCCCTCTGTTTCAGCCCCCTGTTTCTCGCCCTCTGTTTCAGCCCATCTGTTTCAGCCCCTCTGTTTCAGCCCCTCTGTTTCTCGCCCTCTGTTTCTCGCCCCCTGTTTCAGCCCCTCTGTTTCAGCCCCTCGGTTTCTCGCCCTCTGTTTCAGCCCCTCTGTTTCAGTCCCACTGTTTCAGCCCCTCTGTTTCAGCCCCTCTGTTTCTAGCCCTCTGTTTCAGCCCCTCTGTTTCAGCCACTCTGTTTCAGCACCTCTGTTTCTCGCCCTCTGTTTCTCGCCCACTGTTTCAGCCCCTCTGTTTCAGCCCCTTGGTTTCTCGCCCTCTGTTTCAGCCCCTCTGTTTCAGCCCCTCTGTTTCAGCCCCTCTGTTTCTTGCCCTCTGTTTCTCGCCCTATGTTTCAGCCCCTCTGTTTCAGCCCCTCTGTTTCTCGCCCTCTGTTTCAGCCCCTCGGTTTCTCGCCCTCTGTTTCAGCCCCTCTGTTTCAGCCCCTCTGTTTCAGCCCCTCTGTTTCTAGTCCTCTGTTTCAGCCCCTCTGTTTCAGCCCCCTGTTTCTCGCCCTCTGTTTCAGCCCCTCTGTTTCAGCCCCTCTGTTTCAGCTCCTCTGTTTCTCGCCCTCTGTTTGAGCCCCTCTGTTTCGCGCCCTCTGTTTCAGCCCTTCTGTTTCCCGCCCTCTGTTTCTCGCCCTCTGTTTCAGCCCCTCTGTTTCTCGCCCTCTGTTTCAGCCCCTCTGTTTCAGCCCCTCTGTTTCAGCCCCTCTGTTTCAGCCCCTCTGTTTCAGTCCCTCTGTTTCAGCCCCTCTGTTTCTCGCCCCCTGTTTCAGCCCCTTTGTTTCAGCCCCTCTGTTTCAGCCCCCTGTTTCTCGCCCTCTGTTTCAGCCCTTCTGTTTCAGCCCCTCTGTTTCTCGCCCTCTGTTTCAGCCACTCTGTTTCTCGCCTTCTGTTTCAGCCCCTCTGTTTCTCGCCCTCTGTTTCAGCCCCTCTGTTTCAGCCCCGCTGTTTCAGCTCCTCTGTTTCAGCCCCACTGTTTCTCGCCCTCTCTTTCAGCCCCTCTGTTTCTCGCCCTCTGTTTCAGCCCCTCTCTTTCTCGCCCTCTGTTTCAGCCCCTCTGTTTCTCGCCCTCTGTTTCAGCCCCTCTGTTTCTCGCCCTCAGTTTCTGCCCCTCTGTTTCAGCTCCTCTGTTTCAGCCCCTCTTTTTCTCACCCACTGTTTCAGCCCCTCTGCTTCTCGCCCTCTGTTTCAGCCCCTCTGTTTCAGCCCCTCTGTTTCTCACCCTCTGTTTCAGCCCCTCTGTTTCAGCCCCTCTGTTTCAGCCCCTCTGTTTCTCGCCCTCTGTTTCAGCCCCTCGGTTTCTCGCCCTCTGTTTCAGCCCCTCTGTTTCTACTCCTCTGTTTCAGCCCCTCTGTTTCTCGCCCTCTTATTCAGCCCCTCTGTTTCTCGCCCTCTGTTTCAGCCGCTCTGTTTGAGCCCCTCTGTTTCAGCCCCTCTGTTTCTCGCCCTCTGTTTCAGCCCCTCTGTTTCTCGCCCTCTGTTTCAGCCCCTCTGTTTCAGCCACTCTGTTTCTCGCCCGCTGTTTCAGCCCCTCGGTTTCTCGCCCTCTGTTTCAGCCCCTCTGTTTCAGCCCCTCTGTTTCAGCCCCTCTGTTTCTCGCCCTCTGCTTCAGCCCCTCTGTTTCTCGCCCCCTGTTTCAGCCCCTCTGTTTCAGCCCCTCTGTTTCTCGCCCTCTGTTTCAGCCCCTCTGTTTCTCGCCCTCTGATTCTCGCCCTCTGTTTCAGCCCCTCTGTTTCAGCCCCTCTGTTTCAGCCCCTCGGTTTCTCGCCCTCTGTTTCAGCCCCTCTGTTTCTTGCCCTCTGTTTCAGCCCCTCTATTTCAGCCCTTCTGTTTCAGCCCCTCTGTTTCAGCCCCTCTGTTTCTCGCCCTCTGTTTCTCGCCCTCTGTTTCTCGCCTTCTGTTTCAGCCCCTCTGTTTCAGCCCCTCGGTTTCAGCCCCTCGGTTTCAGCCCCTCGGTTTCTCGCCCTCTGTTTCAGCCTTACTGTTTGTCGCCCTCTGTTTCAGCCCCTCTGTTTCAGCCCCCTGTTTCTCGCCCTCTGTTTCAGCCCCTCTGTTTCAGCCCCTCTGTTTCAGCCCCTCTGTTTCTCGCCCTCTGTTTCTCGCCCCCTGTTTCAGCCCCTCTGTTTCAGCCCCTCGGTTTCTCGCCCTCTGTTTCAGCCCCTCTGTTTCAGTCCCACTGTTTCAGCCCCTCTGTTTCGCGCCCTCTGTTTCAGCCCCTCTGTTTCAGCCCCTCTGTTTCTCGCCCTCTGTTTCAGCCCCTCTGTTACAGCCCTCTGTTTCAACCCCTCTGTTTCTCGCCCTCTGTTTCAGCCCCTCTATTTCAGTCCCTCTGTTTCAGCCCCTCTGATTCTCGCCCTCTGTTTCAGCCCCTCTGTTTCTCGCCCTCTGTTTCAGCCCCTCTGTTTCCTGCCCTATGTTTCAGCCCCTCTGTTTCAGCCCCTCTGTTTCAGCACCTCTGTTTCTCGCCCTCTGTTTCTCGCCCACTGTTTCAGCCCCTCTGTTTCAGCCCCTTGGTTTCTCGCCCTCTGTTTCAGCCCCTCTGTTTCAGCCCCTCTGTTTCAGCCCCTCTGTTTCTTGCCCTCTGTTTCTCGCCCTATGTTTCAGCCCCTCTGTTTCAGCCCCTCTGTTTCTCGCCCTCTGTTTCAGCCCCTCGGTTTCTCGCCCTCTGTTTCAGCCCCTCTGTTTCAGCCCCTCTGTTTCAGCCCCTCTGTTTCTAGTCCTCTGTTTCAGCCCCTCTGTTTCAGCCACCTGTTTCTCGCCCTCTGTTTCAGCCCCTCTGTTTCAGCCCCTCTGTTTCAGCTCCTCTGTTTCTCGCCCTCTGTTTGAGCCCCTCTGTTTCGCGCCCTCTGTTTCAGCCCTTCTGTTTCCCGCCCTCTGTTTCTCGCCCTCTGTTTCAGCCCCTCTGTTTCTCGCCCTCTGTTTCAGCCCCTCTGTTTCAGCCCCTCTGTTTCAGCCCTCTGTTTCTCGCCCTCTGTTTCAGCCCCTCTGTTTCAGCCCCTCTGTTTCAGTCCCTCTGTTTCAGCCCCTCTGTTTCTCGCCCCCTGTTTCAGCCCCTTTGTTTCAGCCCCTCTGTTTCAGCCCCCTGTTTCTCGCCCTCTGTTTCAGCCCTTCTGTTTCAGCCCCTCTGTTTCAGCCCCTCTGTTTCTCGCCCTCTGTTTCAGCCACTCTGTTTCTCGCCTTCTGTTTCAGCCCCTCTGTTTCTCGCCCTCTGTTTCAGCCCCTCTGTTTAAGCCCCGCTGTTTCAGCTCCTCTGTTTCAGCCCCACTGTTTCTCGCCCTCTCTTTCAGCCCCTCTGTTTCTCGCCCTCTGTTTCAGCCCCTCTCTTTCTCGCCCTCTGTTTCAGCCCCTCTGTTTCTCGCCCTCTGTTTCAGCCCCTCTGTTTCTCGCCCTCAGTTTCTGCCCCTCTGTTTCAGCTCCTCTGTTTCAGCCCCTCTTTTTCTCACCCACTGTTTCAGCCCCTCTGCTTCTCGCCCTCTGTTTCAGCCCCTCTGTTTCAGCCCCTCTGTTTCTCACCCTCTGTTTCAGCCCCTCTGTTTCAGCCCCTCTGTTTCAGCCCCTCTGTTTCTCGCCCTCTGTTTCAGCCCCTCGGTTTCTCGCCCTCTGTTTCAGCCCCTCTGTTTCTACTCCTCTGTTTCAGCCCCTCTGTTTCTCGCCCTCTTATTCAGCCCCTCTGTTTCTCGCCCTCTGTTTCAGCCGCTCTGTTTGAGCCCCTCTGTTTCAGCCCCTCTGTTTCTCGCCCTCTGTTTCAGCCCCTCTGTTTCTCGCCCTCTGTTTCAGCCCCTCTGTTTCTCGCCCTCTGTTTCAGCCCCTCTGTTTCAGCCACTCTGTTTCTCGCCCGCTGTTTCAGCCCCTCGGTTTCTCGCCCTCTGTTTCAGCCCCTCTGTTTCAGTACCTCTGTTTCAGCCCCTCTGTTTCTCGCCCTCTGTTTCAGCCCCTCTGTTTCTCGCCCCCTGTTTCAGCCCCTCTGTTTCAGCCCCTCTGTTTCTCGCCCTCTGTTTCAGCCCCTCTGTTTCTCGCCCTCTGTTTCTCGCCCTCTGTTTCAGCCCCTCTGTTTCAGCCCCTCTGTTTCAGCCCCTCGGTTTCTCGTCCTCTGTTTCAGCCCCTCTGTTTCTCGCCCTCTGTTTCAGCCCCTCTGTTTCAGCCCTTCTGTTTCAGCGCCCTCTGTTTCAGCCCCTCTGTTTCTCGCCTTCAGTTTCTCGCCCTCTGTTTCTCGCCTTCTGTTTCAGCCCCTCTGTTTCAGCCCCTCTGTTTCAGCCCCTCGGTTTCTTGCCCTCTGTTTCAGCCCCTCTGTTTCTCGCCCTCTGTTTCAGCCCCTCTGTTTCAGCCCCTCGGTTTCTCGCCCTCTGTTTCAGCCCCTCTGTTTCAGCCCCTCTGTGTCAGCCCCTCTTTTTCAGCCCCCCTGTTTCTCGCCCCCTGTTTCTCGCCCCCTGTTTCTCACCCCCTGTTTCAGACCCTCTGTTTCAGCCCCTCTGTTTCTCGCCCCCTGTTTCAGCCCCTCTGTTTCAGCCCCTCTGTTTCTCGCCCTCTGTTTCAGCCCCTCATTTTCTCGCTCTCTGTTTCTCGCCCTCTGTTTCAGCCCCTCTGTTTCATCCCCTCTGTTTCAGCCCCTCTGTTTCTCGCCCTCTGTTTCAGCCCCTCTGTTTCAGCCCCTCTGTTTCAGCCCCTCTGTTTCTAGCCCTCTGTTTCAGCCCCTCTATTTCAGCCCCTCTGTTTCAGCCCCTCTGTTTCAGCCCCTCTGTTTCAGCCCCTCTGTTTCTCGCCCTCTGTTTCTCGCCCCCTGTTTCAGCCCCTCTGTTTCAGCCCCTCGGTTTCTCGCCCTCTGTTTCAACCCCTCTGTTTTAGCCCCTCTGTTTCATCCCCACTGTTTCAGCCCCTCGGTTTCTCGCCCTCTGTTTCAACCCCTCTGTTTCTCGCCCTCTGTTTCAGCCCCTCTGTTTCAGCCCCTCTGTTTAAGCCCCTCTGTTCAGACCCTCGGTTTCTCGCCCTCTGTTTCAGCCCCTCTGTTTCAGCCCCTCTGTTTCAGCCCCTCGGTTTCTCGTCCTCTGTTTCAGCCCCTCTGTTTCTCGCCCTCTGTTTCAGCCCCTCTGTTTCAGCCCTTCTGTTTCAGCCCCTCTGTTTCAGCCCCTCTGTTTCTCGCCTTCAGTTTCTCGCCCTCTGTTTCTCGCCTTCTGTTTCAGCCCCTCTGTTTCAGCCCCTCTGTTTCAGCCCCTCGGTTTCTTGCCCTCTGTTTCAGCCCCTCTGTTTCAGCCCCTCTGTGTCAGCCCCTCTTTTTCAGCCCCCCTGTTTCTCGCCCCCTGTTTCTCGCCCCCTGTTTCTCACCCCCTGTTTCAGACCCTCTGTTTCAGCCCCTCTGTTTCTCGCCCTCTGTTTCTCGCCCTCTGTTTCAGCCCCTCTGTTTCAGCCCCTCTGTTTCAGCCCCTCGGTTTCTCGTCCTCTGTTTCAGCCCCTCTGTTTCTCGCCCTCTGTTTCAACCCCTCTGTTTCTCGCCCTCTGTTTCAGTCCCTCTGTTTCAGCCCCTCTGTTTCAGCCCCTCTGTTTCAGCCCCACTGTTTCTCGCCCTCTGTTTCAGCCCCTCTGTTTCTCGCCCTCTGTTTCAGCCCCTCTGTTTCAGCCCCTCTGTTTCTCGCCCTCTGTTTCAGCCCCTCTGTTTCTCGCGCTCTATTTCAGCCCCTCTGTTTCAGCCCCTCTGTTTCAGCCCCTCTGTTTCAGCCGCTCTGTTTCTCGCCCTCTGTTTCAGCCACTCTGTTTCAGCCCCTCTGTTTCAGCCCCTCTGTTTCAGCGCCTCTGTTTCTCGCCCTCTGTTTCAGCCCCTCGGTTTCTCGCCCTCTGTTTCAGCCCCTCTGTTTCAGCCCCTCTGTTTCAGCCCCACTGTTTCTCGCCCTCTGTTTCAGCCCCTCTGTTTCTCGCCCTCTGTTTCAGCCCCTCGGTTTCTCGCCCTCTGTTTCAGCCCCTCTGTTTCAGCCCCTCTGTTTCAGCCCCTCTGTTTCTCGCCCTCTGTTTCAGCACCTCTGTTTCTCGCCCTCTGTTTCAGCCCCTCTGTTTCTCGCCCTCTGTTTCAGCACCTCGGTTTCTTGCCCTCTGTTTCAGCCCCTCTGTTTCTCGCCCTCTCTTTCAGCCCCTCTGTTTCAGCTCCTCTGTTTCAGCCCCTCTTTTTCTCACCCACTGTTTCAGCCCCTCTGCTTCTCGCCCTCTGTTTCAGCCCCTCAGTTTCAGCCCCTCTGTTTCTCACCCTCTGTTTCAGCCCCTCTGTTTCAGCCCCTCTGTTTCAGCCCCTCTGTTTCTCGCCCTCTGTTTCAGCCCCTCGGTTTCTCGCCCTCTGTTTCAGCCCCTCTGTTTCAGCTCCTCTGTTTCAGCCCCTCTGTTTCTCGCCCTCTTATTCAGCCCCTCTGTTTCTCGCCCTCTGTTTGAGCCCCTCTGTTTGAGCCCTTCTGTTTCAGCCCCTCTGTTTCTCGCCCTCTGTTTCAGCCCCTCTGTTTCAGCCCCTCTGTTTCTTGCCCTCTGTTTCAGGCCCTCTGTTTCTCGCCCTCTGTTTCAGCCCCTCGGTTTCTTGCCCTCTGTTTCAGCCTCTCTGTTTCAGCCCCTCTGTTTCAGCCCCTCTGTTTCTCTCCCTCGGTTTCAGCCCCTCGGTTTCTCGACCTCTGTTTAAGCCCCTCTGTTTCAGACCCTCGGTTTCTCGCCCTCTGTTTCAGCCCCACTGTTTCAGCTCTTCTGTTTCTCGCCCTCTGTTTCAGCCCCTCTGTTTCAGCCCCTCTGTTTCAGCCCCTCTGTTTCAGCCCCTCTGTTTCTCGCCCTCTGTTTCAGCCCCTCTGTTTCTCGCCCCCTGTTTCAGCCCCTCTGTTTCAGCCCCTCTGTTTCTCGCCCTCTGTTTCAGCCCCTCTGTTTCTCGCCCTCTGTATCTCGCCCTCTGTTTCAGCCCCTCTGTTTCAGCCCCTCTGTTTCAGCCCCTCGTTTTCTCGTCCTCTGTTTCAGCCCCTCTGTTTCTCGCCCTCTGTTTCAGCCCCTCTGTTTCAGCCCTTTTGTTTCAGCGCCCTCTGTTTCAGCCCCTCTGTTTCTCGCCTTCAGTTTCTCGCCCTCTGTTTCTCGCCTTCTGTTTCAGCCCCTCTGTTTCAGCCCCTCTGTTTCAGCCCCTCGGTTTCTTGCCCTCTGTTTCAGCCCCTCTGTTTCTCGCCCTCTGTTTCAGCCCCTCTGTTTCAGCCCCTCGGTTTCTCGCCCTCTGTTTCAGCCCCTCTGTTTCAGCCCCGCTGTGTCAGCCCCTCTTTTTCAGCCCCCCTGTTTCTCGCCCCCTGTTTCTCGCCCCCTGTTTCTCACCCCCTGTTTCAGACCGTCTGTTTCAGACCCTCTGTTTCTCGCCACCTGTTTCAGCCCCTCTGTTTCAGCCCCTCTGTTTCTCGCCCTCTGTTTCAGCCCCTCAGTTTCTCGCCCTCTGTTTCTCGCCCTCTGTTTCAGCCCGTCTGTTTCATCCCCTCTGTTTCAGCCCCTCTGTTTCTCGCCCTCTGTTTCAGCCCCTCTGTTTCAGCCCCTCTGTTTCAGCCCCTCTGTTTCTAGCCCTCTGTTTCAGCCCCTCTATTTCAGCCCCTCTGTTTCAGCCCCTCTGTTTCAGCCCCTCTGTTTCAGCCCCTCTGTTTCTCGCCCTCTGTTTCTCGCCCCCTGTTTCAGCCCCTCTGTTTCAGCCCCTCGGTTTCTCGCCCTCTGTTTCAACCCCTCTGTTTTAGCCCCTCTGTTTCAGCCCCACTGTTTCAGCCCCTCGGTTTCTCGCCCTCTGTTTCAACCCCTCTGTTTCTCGCCCTCTGTTTCAGCCCCTCTGTTTCAGCCCCTTTGTTTAAGCCCCTCTGTTCAGACCCTCGGTTTCTCGCCCTCTGTTTCAGCCCCTCTGTTTCAGCCCCTCTGTTTCAGCCCCTCGGTTTCTCGTCCTCTGTTTCAGCCCCTCTGTTTCTCGCCCTCTGTTTCAGCCCCTCTGTTTCAGCCCTTCTGTTTCAGCCCCTCTGTTTCAGCCCCTCTGTTTCTCGCCTTCAGTTTCTCGCCCTCTGTTTCTCGCCTTCTGTTTCAGCCCCTCTGTTTCAGCCCCTCTGTTTCAGCCCCTCGGTTTCTTGCCCTCTGTTTCAGCCCCTCTGTTTCAGCCCCTCTGTTTCAGCCCCTCTGTTTCAGCCCCTCGGTTTCTCGCCCTCTGTTTCAGCCCCACCCTTTCAGCCCCTCTGTGTCAGCCCCTCTTTTTCAGCCCCCCGTTTCTCGCCCCCTGTTTCTCGCCCCCTGTTTCTCACCCCTTGTTTCAGACCCTCTGTTTCAGCCCCTCTGTTTCTCGCCCTCTGTTTCTCGCCCTCTGTTTCAGCCCCTCTGTTTCAGCCCCTCTGTTTCAGCCCCTCGGTTTCTCGTCCTCTGTTTCAGCCCCTCTGTTTCTCGCCCTCTGTTTCAGCCCCTCTGTTTCAGCCCTTCTGTTTCAGCCCCTCTGTTTCAGCCCCTCTGTTTCAGCCCCTCTGTTTCTCGCCCTCTGTTTCAGCCCCTCTGTTTCTCGCCCTCTGTTTCAGTCCCTCTGTTTCAGCCCCTCTGTTTCAGCCCCTCTGTTTCAGCCCCACTGTTTCTCGCCCTCTGTTTCAGCCCATCTGTTTCTCGCCCTCTGTTTCAGCCCCTCTGTTTCAGCCCCTCTGTTTCTCTCCCTCTGTTTCAGCCCCCCTGTTTCTCGCGCTCTATTTCAGCCCCTCTGTTTCAGCCCCTCTGTTTCAGCCCCTCTGTTTCAGCCGCTCTGTTTCTCGCCCTCTGTTTCAGCCACTCTGTTTCAGCCCCTCTGTTTCAGCCCCTCTGTTTCAGCCCCTCTGTTTCTCGCCCTCTGTTTCAGCTCCTCGGTTTCTCGCCCTCTGTTTCAGCCCCTCTGTTTCAGCCCCTCTGTTTCAGCCCCACTGTTTCTCGCCCTCTGTTTCAGCCCCTCTAGTTCTCGCCCTCTGTTTCAGCCCCTCAGTTTCTCGCCCTCTGTTTCAGGCCCTCTGTTTCAGCCCCTCTGTTTCAGCCCCTCTGTTTCTCGCCCTCTGTTTCAGCACCTCTGTTTCTCGCACTCTGTTTCAGCCCCTCTGTTTCTCGCCCTCTGTTTCAGCACCTCGGTTTCTTGCCCACTGTTTCAGCCCCTCTGTTTCTGGCCCTCTCCTTCAGCCCCTCTGTTTCAGCTCCTCTGTTTCAGCCCCTCTTTTTCTCACCCACTGTTTCAGCCCCTCTGCTTCTCGCCCTCTGTTTCAGCCCCTCAGTTTCAGCCCCTCTGTTTCTCACCCTATGTTTCAGCCCCTCTGTTTCAGCCCCTCTGTTTCAGCCCCTCTGTTTCTCGCCCTCTGTTTCAGCCCCTCGGTTTCCCGCCCTCTGTTTCAGCCCCTCTGTTTCAGCTCCTCTGTTTCAGCCCCTCTGTTTCTCGCCCTCTTATTCAGCCCCTCTGTTTCTCGCCCTCTGTTTGAGCCCCTCTGTTTGAGCCCCTCTGTTTCAGCCCCTCTGTTTCTCGCCCTCTGTTTCAGCCCCTCTGTTTCAGCCCCTCTGTTTCTTGCCCTCTGTTTCAGCCCCTCTGTTTCTCGCCCTCTGTTTGAGCCCCTCTGTTTCTCGCCCTCTGTTTCAGCCCCTCTGTTTCAGCCCCTCTGTTTCTCGCCCTTTGTTTCAGCCCCTCGGTTTCTTGCCCTCTGTTTCAGCCTCTCTGTTTCAGCCCCTCTGTTTCAGCCCCTCTGTTTCTCGCCCTCGGTTTCAGCCCCTCGGTTTCTCGACCACTGTTTCAGCCCCTCTGTTTCAGACCCTCGGTTTCTCGCCCTCTGTTTCAGCCCCACTGTTTCAGCCCTTCTGTTTCTCGCCCTCTGTTTCAGCCCCTCTGTTTCAGCCCCTCTGTTTCAGCCCCTCTGTTTCAGCCCCTCTGTTTCTCGCCCTCTGTTTCAGCCCCTCTGTTTCTCGCCCTCTGATTCTCGCCCTCTGTTTCAGCCCCTCTGTTTCAGCCCCTCTGTTTCAGCCCCTCGGTTTCTCGCCCTCTGTTTCAGCCCCTCTGTTTCTTGCCCTCTGTTTCAGCCCCTCTATTTCAGCCCTTCTGTTTCAGCCCCTCTGTTTCAGCCCCTCTGTTTCTCGCCCTCTGTTTCTCGCCCTCTGTTTCTCGCCTTCTGTTTCAGCCCCTCTGTTTCAGCCCCTCGGTTTCAGCCCCTCGGTTTCAGCCCCTCGGTTTCTCGCCCTCTGTTTCAGCCTTACTGTTTGTCGCCCTCTGTTTCAGCCCCTCTGTTTCAGCCCCCTGTTTTTCGCCCTCTGTTTCAGCCCCTCTGTTTCAGCCCCTCTGTTTCAGCCCCTCTGTTTCTCGCCCTCTGTTTCTCGCCCCCTGTTTCAGCCCCTCTGTTTCAGCCCCTCGGTTTCTCGCCCTCTGTTTCAGCCCCTCTGTTTCAGTCCCACTGTTTCAGCCCCTCTGTTTCTCGCCCTCTGTTTCAGCCCCTCTGTTTCAGCCCCTCTGTTTCTAGCCCTCTGTTTCAGCCCCTCTGTTTCAGCCCCCTGTTTCAGCCCCTCTGTTTCTCGCCCTCTGTTTCAGCCCCTCTGTTTCAGTCCCTCTGTTTCAGCCCCTCTGATTCTCGCCCTCTGTTTCAGCCCCTCTGTTTCTCGCCCTCTGTTTCAGCCCCTCTGTTTCTCGCCCTATGTTTCAGCCCCTCTGTTTCAGCCCCTCTGTTTCAGCACCTCTGTTTCTCGCCCTCTGTTTCTCGCCCACTGTTTCAGCCCCTCTGTTTCAGCCCCTCTGTTTCAGCCCCTCTGTTTCTTGCCCTCTGTTTCTCGCCCTATGTTTCAGCCCCTCTGTTTCAGCCCCTCTGTTTCTCGCCCTCTGTTTCAGCCCCTCGGTTTCTCGCCCTCTGTTTCAGCCCCTCTGTTTCAGCCCCTCTGTTTCTAGTCCTCTGTTTCAGCCCCTCTGTTTCAGCCCCCTGTTTCTCGCCCTCTGTTTCAGCCCCTCTGTTTCAGCCCCTCTGTTTCAGCTCCTCTGTTTCTCGCCCTCTGTTTGAGCCCCTCTGTTTCGCGCCCTCTGTTTCAGCCCTTCTGTTTCCCGCCCTCTGTTTCTCGCCCTCTGTTTCAGCCCCTCTGTTTCTCGCCCTCTGTTTCAGCCCCTCTGTTTCAGCCCCTCTGTTTCAGCCCTCTGTTTCTCGCCCTCTGTTTCAGCCCCTCTGTTTCAGTCCCTCTGTTTCAGCCCCTCTGTTTCTCGCCCCCTGTTTCAGCCCCTTTGTTTCAGCCCCTCTGTTTCAGCCCCCTGTTTCTCGCCCTCTGTTTCAGCCCTTCTGTTTCAGCCCCTCTGTTTCAGCCCCTCTGTTTCTCGCCCTCTGTTTCAGCCACTCTGTTTCTCGCCTTCTGTTTCAGCCCCTCTGTTTCTCGCCCTCTGTTTCAGCCCCTCTGTTTCAGCCCCGCTGTTTCAGCTCCTCTGTTTCAGCCCCACTGTTTCTCGCCCTCTCTTTCAGCCCCTCTGTTTCTCGCCCTCTGTTTCAGCCCCTCTCTTTCTCGCCCTCTGTTTCAGCCCCTCTGTTTCTCGCCCTCTGTTTCAGCCCCTCTGTTTCTCGCCCTCAGTTTCTGCCCCTCTGTTTCAGCTCCTCTGTTTCAGCCCCTCTTTTTCTCACCCACTGTTTCATCCCCTCTGCTTCTCGCCCTCTGTTTCAGCCCCTCTGTTTCAGCCCCTCTGTTTCTCACCCTCTGTTTCAGCCCCTCTGTTTCAGCCCCTCTGTTTCAGCCCCTCTGTTTCAGCCCCCCTGTTTCTCGCCCTCTGTTTCAGCCCCTCGGTTTCTCGCCCTCTGTTTCAGCCCCTCTGTTTCTACTCCTCTGTTTCAGCCCCTCTGTTTCTCGCCCTCTTATTCAGCCCCTCTGTTTCTCGCCCTCTGTTTCAGCCGCTCTGTTTGAGCCCCTCTGTTTCAGCCCCTCTGTTTCTCGCCCTCTGTTTCAGCCCCTCTGTTTCTCGCCCTCTGTTTCAGCCCCTCTGTTTCTCGCCCTCTGTTTCAGCCCCTCTGTTTCAGCCACTCTGTTTCTCGCCCGCTGTTTCAGCCCCTCGGTTTCTCGCCCTCTGTTTCAGCCCCTCTGTTTCAGCCCCTCTGTTTCAGCCCCTCTGTTTCTCGCCCTCTGTTTTAGCCCCTCTGTTTCTCGCCCCCTGTTTCAGCCCCTCTGTTTCAGCCCCTCTGTTTCTCGCCCTCTGTTTCAGCCCCTCTGTTTCTCGCCCTCTGTTTCTCGCCCTCTGTTTCAGCCCCTCTGTTTCAGCCCTTCTGTTTCAGCCCCTCTGTTTCTCGTCCTCTGTTTCAGCCCCTCTGTTTCTCGCCCTCTGTTTCAGCCCCTCTGTTTCAGCCCTTCTGTTTCAGCGCCCTCTGTTTCAGCCCCTCTGTTTCTCGCCTTCAGTTTCTCGCCCTCTGTTTCTCGCCTTCTGTTTCAGCCTCTCTGTTTCAGCCCCTCTGTTTCAGCCCCTCGGTTTCTTGCCCTCTGTTTCAGCCCCTCTGTTTCTCGCCCTCTGTTTCAGCCCCTCTGTTTCAGCCCCTTGGTTTCTCGCCCTCTGTTTCAGCCCCTCTGTTTCAGCCCCTCTGTGTCAGCCCCTCTTTTTCAGCCCCCCTGTTTCTCGCCCCCTGTTTCTCGCCCCCTGTTTCTCACCCCCTGTTTCAGACCCTCTGTTTCAGCCCCTCTGTTTCTCGCCCCCTGTTTCAGCCCCTCTGTTTCAGCCCCTCTGTTTCTCGCCCTCTGTTTCAGCCCCTCAGTTTCTCGCCCTCTGTTTCTCGCCCTCTGTTTCAGCCCCTCTGTTTCATCCCCTCTGTTTCAGCCCCTCTGTTTCTCGCCCTCTGTTTCAGCCCCTCTGTTTCAGCCCCTCTGTTTCAGCCCCTCTGTTTCTAGCCCTCTGTTTCAGCCCCTCTATTTCAGCCCCTCTGTTTCAGCCCCTCTGTTTCAGCCCCTCTGTTTCAGCCCCTCTGTTTCTCGCCCTCTGTTTCTCGCCCCCTGTTTCAGCCCCTCTGTTTCAGCCCCTCGGTTTCTCGCCCTCTGTTTCAACCCCTCTGTTTTAGCCCCTCTGTTTCAGCCCCACTGTTTCAGCCCCTCGGTTTCTCGCCCTCTGTTTCAACCCCTCTGTTTCTCGCCCTCTGTTTCAGCCCCGCTGTTTCAGCCCCTCTGTTTAAGCCCCTCTGTTCAGACCCTCGGTTTCTCGCCCTCTGTTTCAGCCCCTCTGTTTCAGCCCCTCTGTTTCAGCCTCTCTGTTTCTTGCCCTCTGTTTCAGCCCCTCTGTTTCTCGCCCTCTGTTTCAGCCCCTCTGTTTCTCGCCCTCTGTTTCAGCCCCTCTGTTACAGCCACTCTGTTTCTCGCCCAGTGTTTCAGCCCCTCGGTTTCTCGCCCTCTGTTTCAGCCCCTCTGTTTCAGCCCCTCTGTTTCAGCCCCTCTGTTTCTCGCCCCCTGTTTCAGCCCCTCTGTTTCAGCCCCTCTGTTTCTCGCCCCGTGTTGCAGCCCCTCTGTTCCTCGCCCTCTGTTTCAGCCCCTCTGTTTCTCGCCCTCTGTTTCTCTCCCTCTGTTTCAGCCCCTCTGTTTCAGCCCCTCTGTTTCAGCCCCTCGGTTTCTCGTCCTCTGTTTCAGCCCCTCTGTTTCTCGCCCTCTGTTTCAGCCCCTCTGTTTCAGCCCTTCTGTTTCAGCCCCTCTGTTTCAGCCCCTCTGTTTCTCGCCTTCAGTTTCTCGCCCTCTGTTTCTCGCCTTCTGTTTCAGCCCCTCTGTTTCAGCCCCTCTGTTTCAGCCCCTCGGTTTCTTGCCCTCTGTTTCTCGCCCTCTGTTTCTCGCCCTCTGTTTCAGCCCCTCTGTTTCAGCCCCTCGGTTTCTCGCC
Source organism: Chiloscyllium punctatum (assembly GCF_047496795.1). NCBI lineage: Eukaryota > Metazoa > Chordata > Chondrichthyes > Orectolobiformes > Hemiscylliidae > Chiloscyllium > Chiloscyllium punctatum. Next base: position 78,196,678 of record NC_092770.1, read on the forward strand.
CTCTGTTTCAGCCCCTCTGTTTCAGCCCCTCTGTTTCAGCCCCTCTGTTTCTCGCCCTCTGTTTCTCGCCCCCTGTTTCAGCCCCTTTGTTTCAGCCCTTCTGTTTCAGCCCCTCTGTTTCAGCCCCTCTGTTTCTCGCCTTCAGTATCTCGCCCTCTGTTTCTCGCCTTCTGTTTCAGCCCCTCTGTTTCAGCCCCTCTGTTTCAGCCCCTCGGTTTCTTGCCCTCTGTTTCAGCCCCTCTGTTTCTCGCCCTCTGTTTCAGCCCCTCTGTTTCAGCCCCTCGGTTTCTCGCCCTCTGTTTCAGCCCCTCTGTTTCAGCCCCTCTGTTTCAGCCCCTCTGTTTCAGCTCCTCTGTTTCTCGCCCGCTGTTTGAGCCCCTCTGTTTCGCGCCCTCTGTTTCAGCCCTTCTGTTTCCCGCCCTCTGTTTCTCGCCCTCTGTTTCAGCCCCTCTGTTTCTCGCCCTCTGTTTCAGCCCCTCTGTTTCAGCCCCTCTGTTTCAGCCCTCTGTTTCTCGCCCTCTGTTTCAGCCCCTCTGTTTCAGCCCCTCTGTTTCAGTTCCTCTGTTTCAGCCCCTCTGTTTCTCGCCCCCTGTTTCAGCCCCTTTGTTTCAGCCCCTCTGTTTCAGCCCCCTGTTTCTCGCCCTCTGTTTCAGCCCTTCTGTTTCAGCCCCTCTGTTTCAGCCCCTCTGTTTCTCGCCCTCTGTTTCAGCCACTCTGTTTCTCGCCTTCTGTTTCAGCCCCTCTGTTTCTCGCCCTCTGTTTCAGCCCCTCTGTTTCAGCTCCGCTGTTTCAGCTCCTCTGTTTCAGCCCCACTGTTTCTCGCCCTCTCTTTCAGCCCCTCTGTTTCTCGCCCTCTGTTTCAGCCCCTCTCTTTCTCGCCCTCTGTTTCAGCCCCTCTGTTTCTCGCCCTCTGTTTCAGCCCCTCTGTTTCTCGCCATCAGTTTCTGCCCCTCTGTTTCAGCTCCTCTGTTTCAGCCCCTCTTTTTCTCACCCACTGTTTCATCCCCTCTGCTTCTCGCCCTCTGTTTCAGCCCCTCTGTTTCAGCCCCTCTGTTTCTCACCCTCTGTTTCAGCCCCTCTGTTTCAGCCCCTCTGTTTCAGCCCCTCTGTTTCAGCCCCTCTGTTTCTCGCCCTCTGTTTCAGCCCCTCGGTTTCTGGCCCTCTGTTTCAGCCCCTCTGTTTCTACTCCTCTGTTTCAGCCCCTCTGTTTCTCGCCCTCTTATTCAGCCCCTCTGTTTCTCGCCCTCTGTTTCAGCCGCTCTGTTTGAGCCCCTCTGTTTCAGGCCCTCTGTTTCTCGCCCTCTGTTTCAGCCCCTCTGTTTCTCGCCCTCTGTTTCAGCCCCTCTGTTTCTCGCCCTCTGTTTCAGCCCCTCTGTTTCAGCCACTCTGTTTCTCGCCCGCTGTTTCAGCCCCTCGGTTTCTCGCCCTCTGTTTCAGCCCCTCTGTTTCAGCCCCTCTGTTTCAGCCCCTCTGTTTCTCGCCCTCTGTTTCAGCCCCTGTGTTTCTCGCCCCCTGTTTCAGCCCCTCTGTTTCAGCCCCTCTGTTTCTCGCCCTCTGTTTCAGCCCCTCTGTTTCTCGCCCTCTGTTTCTCGCCCTCTGTTTCAGCCCCTCTGTTTCAGCCCCTCTGTTTCAGCCCCTCTGTTTCTCGTCCTCTGTTTCAGCCCCTCTGTTTCTCGCCCTCTGTTTCAGCCCCTCTGTTTCAGCCCTTCTGTTTCAGCGCCCTCTGTTTCAGCCCCTCTGTTTCTCGCCTTCAGTTTCTCGCCCTCTGTTTCTCGCCTTCTGTTTCAGCCTCTCTGTTTCAGCCCCTCTGTTTCAGCCCCTCGGTTTCTTGCCCTCTGTTTCAGCCCCTCTGTTTCTCGCCCTCTGTTTCAGCCCCTCTGTTTCAGCCCCTTGGTTTCTCGCCCTCTGTTTCAGCCCCTCTGTTTCAGCCCCTCTGTGTCAGCCCCTCTTTTTCAGCCCCCCTGTTTCTCGCCCCCTGTTTCTCGCCCCCTGTTTCTCACCCCCTGTTTCAGACCCTCTGTTTCAGCCCCTCTGTTTCTCGCCCCCTGTTTCAGCCCCTCTGTTTCAGACCCTCTGTTTCTCGCCCTCTGTTTCAGCCCCTCAGTTTCTCGCACTCTGTTTCTCGCCCTCTGTTTCAGCCCCTCTGTTTCATCCCCTCTGTTTCAGCCCCTCTGTTTCTCGCCCTCTGTTTCAGCCCCTCTGTTTCAGCCCCTCTGTTTCAGCCCCTCTGTTTCTAGCCCTCTGTTTCAGCCCCTCTATTTCAGCCCCTCTGTTTCAGCCCCTCTGTTTCAGCCCCTCTGTTTCAGCCCCTCTGTTTCTCGCCCTCTGTTTCTCGCCCCCTGTTTCAGCCCCTCTGTTTCAGCCCCTCGGTTTCTCGCCCTCTGTTTCAACCCCTCTGTTTTAGCCCCTCTGTTTCAGCCCCACTGTTTCAGCCCCTCGGTTTCTCGCCCTCTGTTTCAACCCCTCTGTTTCTCGCCCTCTGTTTCAGCCCCGCTGTTTCAGCCCCTCTGTTTAAGCCCCTCTGTTCAGAGCCTCGGTTTCTCGCCCTCTGTTTCAGCCCCTCTGTTTCAGCCCCTCTGTTTCAGCCCCTCTGTTTCTTGCCCTCTGTTTCAGCCCCTCTGTTTTCGCCCTCTGTTTCAGCCCCTCTGTTTCTCGCCCTCTGTTTCAGCCCCTCTGTTACAGCCACTCTGTTTCTCGCCCGGTGTTTCAGCCCCTCGGTTTCTCGCCCTCTGTTTCAGCCCCTCTGTTTCAGCCCCTCTGTTTCAGCCCCTCTGTTTCTCGCCCTCTGTTTCAGCCCCTCTGTTTCTCGCCCCCTGTTTCAGCCCCTCTGTTTCAGCCCCTCTGTTTCTCGGCCCCTGTTTCAGCCCCTCTGTTTCTCGCCCTCTGTTTCAGCCCCTCTGTTTCTCGCCCTCTGTTTCTCTCCCTCTGTTTCAGCCCCTCTGTTTCAGCCCCTCTGTTTCAGCCCCTCGGTTTCTCGTCCTCTGTTTCAGCCCCTCTGTTTCTCGCCCTCTGTTTCAGCCCCTCTGTTTCAGCCCTTCTGTTTCAGCCCCTCTGTTTCAGCCCCTCTGTTTCTCGCCTTCAGTTTCTCGCCCTCTGTTTCTCGCCTTCTGTTTCAGCCCCTCTGTTTCAGCCCCTCTGTTTCAGCCCCTCGGTTTCTTGCCCTCTGTTTCTCGCCCTCTGTTTCTCGCCCTCTGTTTCAGCCCCTCTGTTTCAGCCCCTCGGTTTCTCGCCCTCTGTTTCAGCCCCTCTGTTTCAGCCCCTCTGTTTCAGCCCCTCTGTTTCAGCCCCTCTGTTTCTCGCCCTCTGTTTCAGCCCCTTTGTTTCAGCCCTTCTGTTTCAGCCCCTCTGTTTCAGCCCCTCTGTTTCTCGCCTTCAGTATCTCGCCCTCTGTTTCTCGCCTTCTGTTTCAGCCCCTCTGTTTCAGCCCCTCTGTTTCAGCCCCTCGGTTTCTTGCCCTCTGTTTCAGCCCCTCTGTTTCTCGCCCTCTGTTTCAGCCCCTCTGTTTCAGCCCCTCGGTTTCTCGCCCTCTGTTTCAGCCCCTCTGTTTCAGCCCCTCTGTTTCAGCCCCTCTGTTTCAGCTCCTCTGTTTCTCGCCCTCTGTTTGAGCCCCTCTGTTTCGCGCCCTCTGTTTCAGCCCTTCTGTTTCCCGCCCTCTGTTTCTCGCCCTCTGTTTCAGCCCCTCTGTTTCTCGCCCTCTGTTTCAGCCCCTCTGTTTCAGCCCCTCTGTTTCAGCCCTCTGTTTCTCGCCCTCTGTTTCAGCCCCTCTGTTTCAGCCCCTCTGTTTCAGTCCCTCTGTTTCAGCCCCTCTGTTTCTCGCCCCCTGTTTCAGCCCCTTTGTTTCAGCCCCTCTGTTTCAGCCCCCTGTTTCTCGCCCTCTGTTTCAGCCCTTCTGTTTCAGCCCCTCTGTTTCAGCCCCTCTGTTTCTCGCCCTCTGTTTCAGCCACTCTGTTTCTCGCCTTCTGTTTCAGCCCCTCTGTTTCTCGCCCTCTGTTTCAGCCCCTCTGTTTCAGCCCCGCTGTTTCAGCTCCTCTGTTTCAGCCCCACTGTTTCTCGCCCTCTCTTTCAGCCCCTCTGTTTCTCGCCCTCTGTTTCAGCCCCTCTCTTTCTCGCCCTCTGTTTCAGCCCCTCTGTTTCTCGCCCTCTGTTTCAGCCCCTCTGTTTCTCGCCCTCAGTTTCTGCCCCTCTGTTTCAGCTCCTCTCTTTCAGCCCCTCTTTTTCTCACCCACTGTTTCATCCCCTCTGCTTCTCGCCCTCTGTTTCAGCCCCTCTGTTTCAGCCCCTCTGTTTCTCACCCTCTGTTTCAGCCCCTCTGTTTCAGCCCCTCTGTTTCAGCCCCTCTGTTTCAGCCCCTCTGTTTCTCGCCCTCTGTTTCAGCCCCTCGGTTTCTCGCCCTCTGTTTCAGCCCCTCTGTTTCTACTCCTCTGTTTCAGCCCCTCTGTTTCTCGCCCTCTTATTCAGCCCCTCTGTTTCTCGCCCTCTGTTTCAGCCGCTCTGTTTGAGCCCCTCTGTTTCAGGCCCTCTGTTTCTCGCCCTCTGTTTCAGCCCCTCTGTTTCTCGCCCTCTGTTTCAGCCCCTCTGTTTCTCGCCCTCTGTTTCAGCCCCTCTGTTTCAGCCACTCTGTTTCTCGCCCGCTGTTTCAGCCCCTCGGTTTCTCGCCCTCTGTTTCAGCCCCTCTGTTTCAGCCCCTCTGTTTCAGCCCCTCTGTTTCTCGCCCTCTGTTTCAGCCCCTCTGTTTCTCGCCCCCTGTTTCAGCCCCTCTGTTTCAGCCCCTCTGTTTCTCGCCCTCTGTTTCAGCCCCTCTGTTTCTCGCCCTCTGTTTCTCGCCCTCTGTTTCAGCCCCTCTGTTTCAGCCCCTCTGTTTCAGCCCCTCTGTTTCTCGTCCTCTGTTTCAGCCCCTCTGTTTCTCGCCCTCTGTTTCAGCCCCTCTGTTTCAGCCCTTCTGTTTCAGCGCCCTCTGTTTCAGCCCCTCTGTTTCTCGCCTTCAGTTTCTCGCCCTCTGTTTCTCGCCTTCTGTTTCAGCCTCTCTGTTTCAGCCCCTCTGTTTCAGCCCCTCGGTTTCTTGCCCTCTGTTTCAGCCCCTCTGTTTCTCGCCCTCTGTTTCAGCCCCTCTGTTTCAGCCCCTTGGTTTCTCGCCCTCTGTTTCAGCCCCTCTGTTTCAGCCCCTCTGTGTCAGCCCCTCTTTTTCAGCCCCCCTGTTTCTCGCCCCCTGTTTCTCGCCCCCTGTTTCTCACCCCCTGTTTCAGACCCTCTGTTTCAGCCCCTCTGTTTCTCGCCCCCTGTTTCAGCCAGTCTGTTTCAGCCCCTCTGTTTCTCGCCCTCTGTTTCAGCCCCTCTGTTTCTCGCCCTCTGTTTCTCGCCCTCTGTTTCAGCCCCTCTGTTTCAGCCCCTCTGTTTCAGCCCCTCTGTTTCTCGCCCTCTGTTTCAGCCCCTCTGTTTCAGCCCCTCTGTTTCAGCCCCTCTGTTTCTAGCCCTCTGTTTCAGCCCCTCTATTTCAGCCCCTCTGTTTCAGCCCCTCTGTTTCAGCCCCTCTGTTTCAGCCCCTCTGTTTCTCGCCCTCTGTTTCTCGCCCCCTGTTTCAGCCCCTCTGTTTCAGCCCCTCGGTTTCTCGCCCTCTGTTTCAACCCCTCTGTTTTAGCCCCTCTGTTTCAGCCCCACTGTTTCAGCCCCTCGGTTTCTCGCCCTCTGTTTCAACCCCTCTGTTTCTCGCCCTCTGTTTCAGCCCCTCTGTTTCAGCCCCTCTGTTTCAGCCCCTCTGTTTCAGCCCCTCGGTTTCTCGCCCTCTGTTTCTCGCCCTCTGTTTCAGCCCCTCTGTTTCAGCCCCTCTGTTTCAGCCCTCTGTTTCTCGCCCTCTGTTTCAGCCCCTCTGTTTCAGCCCCTCTGTTTCAGTCCCTCTGTTTCAGCCCCTCTGTTTCTCGCCCCCTGTTTCAGCCCCTTTGTTTCAGCCCCTCTGTTTCAGCCCCCTGTTTCTCGCCCTCTGTTTCAGCCCTTCTGTTTCAGCCCCTCTGTTTCAGCCCCTCTGTTTCTCGCCCTCTGTTTCAGCCACTCTGTTTCTCGCCTTCTGTTTCAGCCCCTCTGTTTCTCGCCCTCTGTTTCAGCCCCTCTGTTTCAGCCCCGCTGTTTCAGCTCCTCTGTTTCAGCCCCACTGTTTCTCGCCCTCTCTTTCAGCCCCTCTGTTTCTCGCCCTCTGTTTCAGCCCCTCTCTTTCTCGCCCTCTGTTTCAGCCCCTCTGTTTCTCGCCCTCTGTTTCAGCCCCTCTGTTTCTCGCCCTCAGTTTCTGCCCCTCTGTTTCAGCTCCTCTCTTTCAGCCCCTCTTTTTCTCACCCACTGTTTCATCCCCTCTGCTTCTCGCCCTCTGTTTCAGCCCCTCTGTTTCAGCCCCTCTGTTTCTCACCCTCTGTTTCAGCCCCTCTGTTTCAGCCCCTCTGTTTCAGCCCCTCTGTTTCAGCCCCTCTGTTTCTCGCCCTCTGTTTCAGCCCCTCGGTTTCTCGCCCTCTGTTTCAGCCCCTCTGTTTCTACTCCTCTGTTTCAGCCCCTCTGTTTCTCGCCCTCTTATTCAGCCCCTCTGTTTCTCGCCCTCTGTTTCAGCCGCTCTGTTTGAGCCCCTCTGTTTCAGGCCCTCTGTTTCTCGCCCTCTGTTTCAGCCCCTCTGTTTCTCGCCCTCTGTTTCAGCCCCTCTGTTTCTCGCCCTCTGTTTCAGCCCCTCTGTTTCAGCCACTCTGTTTCTCGCCCGCTGTTTCAGCCCCTCGGTTTCTCGCCCTCTGTTTCAGCCCCTCTGTTTCAGCCCCTCTGTTTCAGCCCCTCTGTTTCTCGCCCTCTGTTTCAGCCCCTCTGTTTCTCGCCCCCTGTTTCAGCCCCTCTGTTTCAGCCCCTCTGTTTCTCGCCCTCTGTTTCAGCCCCTCTGTTTCTCGCCCTCTGTTTCTCGCCCTCTGTTTCAGCCCCTCTGTTTCAGCCCCTCTGTTTCAGCCCCTCTGTTTCTCGTCCTCTGTTTCAGCCCCTCTGTTTCTCGCCCTCTGTTTCAGCCCCTCTGTTTCAGCCCTTCTGTTTCAGCGCCCTCTGTTTCAGCCCCTCTGTTTCTCGCCTTCAGTTTCTCGCCCTCTGTTTCTCGCCTTCTGTTTCAGCCTCTCTGTTTCAGCCCCTCTGTTTCAGCCCCTCGGTTTCTTGCCCTCTGTTTCAGCCCCTCTGTTTCTCGCCCTCTGTTTCAGCCCCTCTGTTTCAGCCCCTTGGTTTCTCGCCCTCTGTTTCAGCCCCTCTGTTTCAGCCCCTCTGTGTCAGCCCCTCTTTTTCAGCCCCCCTGTTTCTCGCCCCCTGTTTCTCGCCCCCTGTTTCTCACCCCCTGTTTCAGACCCTCTGTTTCAGCCCCTCTGTTTCTCGCCCCCTGTTTCAGCCAGTCTGTTTCAGCCCCTCTGTTTCTCGCCCTCTGTTTCAGCCCCTCTGTTTCTCGCCCTCTGTTTCTCGCCCTCTGTTTCAGCCCCTCTGTTTCAGCCCCTCTGTTTCAGCCCCTCTGTTTCTCGCCCTCTGTTTCAGCCCCTCTGTTTCATCCCCTCTGTTTCAGCCCCTCTGTTTCTAGCCCTCTGTTTCAGCCCCTCTATTTCAGCCCCTCTGTTTCAGCCCCTCTGTTTCAGCCCCTCTGTTTCAGCCCCTCTGTTTCTCGCCCTCTGTTTCTCGCCCCCTGTTTCAGCCCCTCTGTTTCAGCCCCTCGGTTTCACGCCCTCTGTTTCAACCCCTCTGTTTTAGCCCCTCTGTTTCAGCCCCACTGTTTCAGCCCCTCGGTTTCTCGCCCTCTGTTTCAACCCCTCTGTTTCTCGCCCTCTGTTTCAGCCCCTCTGTTTCAGCCCCTCTGTTTCAGCCCCTCTGTTTCAGCCCCTCGGTTTCTCGCCCTCTGTTTCAGCCCCTCTGTTTCAGCCCCTCTGTTTCAGCCCCTCTGTTTCTCGCCCTCTGTTTCAGCCCCTCTGTTTCTCGCCCCCTGTTTCAGCCCCTCTGTTTCTCGCCCTCTGTTTCTCGCCCTCTGTTTCAGCCCCTCTGTTTCAGCCCCTCTGTTTCAGCCCCTCGGTTTCTCGTCCTCTGTTTCAGCCCCTCTGTTTCTCGCCCTCTGTTTCAGCCCCTCTGTTTCAGCCCTTCTGTTTCAGCCCCTCTGTTTCAGCCCCTCTGTTTCTCGCCTTCAGTTTCTCGCCCTCTGTTTCTCGCCTTCTATTTCAGCCCCTCTGTTTCAGCCCCTCTGTTTCAGCCCCTCGGTTTCTTGCCCTCTGTTTCAGCCCCTCTGTTTCTCGCCCTCTGTTTCAGCCCCTCTGTTTCAGCCCCTCGGTTTCTCGCCCTCTGTTTCAGCCCCTCTGTTTCAGCCCCTCTGTTTCAGCCCCTCTGTTTCAGCCCCTCTGTTTCTCGCCCTCTGTTTCAGCCCCTCTGTTTCTCGCCCTCTGTTTCAGCCCCTCTGTTTCAGCCCCTCTGTGTCAGCCCCTCTTTTTCAGCCCCCCTGTTTCTCGCCCCCTGTTTCTCGCCCCCTGTTTCTCACCCCCTGTTTCAGACCCTCTGTTTCAGCCCCTCTGTTTCTCGCCCCCTGTTTCAGCCAGTCTGTTTCAGCCCCTCTGTTTCTCGCCCTCTGTTTCAGCCCCTCTGTTTCTCGCCCTCTGTTTCTCGCCCTCTGTTTCAGCCCCTCTGTTTCAGCCCCTCTGTTTCAGCCCCTCTGTTTCTCGCCCTCTGTTTCAGCCCCTCTGTTTCAGCCCCTCTGTTTCAGCCCCTCTGTTTCTAGCCCTCTGTTTCAGCCCCTCTATTTCAGCCCCTCTGTTTCAGCCCCTCTGTTTCAGCCCCTCTGTTTCAGCCCCTCTGTTTCTCGCCCTCTGTTTCTCGCCCCCTGTTTCAGCCCCTCTGTTTCAGCCCCTCGGTTTCTCGCCCTCTGTTTCAACCCCTCTGTTTTAGCCCCTCTGTTTCAGCCCCACTGTTTCAGCCCCTCGGTTTCTCGCCCTCTGTTTCAACCCCTCTGTTTCTCGCCCTCTGTTTCAGCCCCTCTGTTTCAGCCCCTCTGTTTCAGCCCCTCTGTTTCAGCCCCTCGGTTTCTCGCCCTCTGTTTCAGCCCCTCTGTTTCAGCCCCTCTGTTTCAGCCCCTCTGTTTCTCGCCCTCTGTTTCAGCCCCTCTGTTTCTCGCCCCCTGTTTCAGCCCCTCTGTTTCTCGCCCTCTGTTTCTCGCCCTCTGTTTCAGCCCCTCTGTTTCAGCCCCTCTGTTTCAGCCCCTCGGTTTCTCGTCCTCTGTTTCAGCCCCTCTGTTTCTCGCCCTCTGTTTCAGCCCCTCTGTTTCAGCCCTTCTGTTTCAGCCCCTCTGTTTCAGCCCCTCTGTTTCTCGCCTTCAGTTTCTCGCCCTCTGTTTCTCGCCTTCTGTTTCAGCCCCTCTGTTTCAGCCCCTCTGTTTCAGCCCCTCGGTTTCTTGCCCTCTGTTTCAGCCCCTCTGTTTCTCGCCCTCTGTTTCAGCCCCTCTGTTTCAGCCCCTCGGTTTCTCGCCCTCTGTTTCAGCCCCTCTGTTTCAGCCCCTCTGTTTCAGCCCCTCTGTTTCAGCCCCTCTGTTTCTCGCCCTCTGTTTCAGCCCCTCTGTTTCTCGCCCTCTGTTTCAGCCCCTCTGTTTCAGCCCCTCTGTGTCAGCCCCTCTTTTTCAGCCCCCCTGTTTCTCGCCCCCTGTTTCTCGCCCCCTGTTTCTCACCCCCTGTTTCAGACCCTCTGTTTCAGCCCCTCTGTTTCACGCCCCCTGTTTCAGCCAGTCTGTTTCAGCCCCTCTGTTTCTCGCCCTCTGTTTCAGCCCCTCTGTTTCTCGCCCTCTGTTTCTCGCCCTCTGTTTCAGCCCCTCTGTTTCAGCCCCTCTGTTTCAGCCCCACTGTTTCTCGCCCTCTGTTTCAGCCCCTCTGTTTCAGCCCCTCTGTTTCAGCCCCTCTGTTTCTAGCCCTCTGTTTCAGCCCCTCTATTTCAGCCCCTCTGTTTCAGCCCCTCTGTTTCAGCCCCTCTGTTTCAGCCCCTCTGTTTCTCGCCCTCTGTTTCTCGCCCCCTGTTTCAGCCCCTCTGTTTCAGCCCCTCGGTTTCTCGCCCTCTGTTTCAACCCCTCTGTTTTAGCCCCTCTGTTTCAGCCCCACTGTTTCAGCCCCTCGGTTTCTCGCCCTCTGTTTCAACCCCTCTGTTTCTCGCCCTCTGTTTCAGCCCCTCTGTTTCAGCCCCTCTGTTTCAGCCCCTCTGTTTCAGCCCCTCGGTTTCTCGCCCTCTGTTTCAGCCCCTCTGTTTCAGCGGCTCTGTTTCAGCCCCTCTGTTTCTCGCCCTCTGTTTCAGCCCCTCTGTTTCTCGCCCCCTGTTTCAGCCCCTCTGTTTCAGCCCCTCTGTTTCTCGCCCTCTGTTTCAGCCCCTCTGTTTCTCGCCCTCTGTTTCTCGCCCTCTGTTTCAGCCCCTCTGTTTCAGCCCCTCTGTTTCAGCCCCTCGGTTTCTCGTCCTCTGTTTCAGCCCCTCTGTTTCTCGCCCTCAGTTTCAGCCCCTCTGTTTCAGCCCTTCTGTTTCAGCCCCTCTGTTTCAGCCCCTCTGTTTCTCGCCTTCAGTTTCTCGCCCTCTGTTCCAGCCCCTCTGTTTCAGCCCCTCTGTTTCAGCCCCTCTGTTTCAGCCCCTCGGTTTCTTGCCCTCTGTTTCAGCCCCTCTTTTTCTCGCCCTCTGTTTCAGCCCCTCTGTTTCAGCCCCTCGGTTTCTCGCCCTCTGTTTCAGCCCCTCTGTTTCAGCCCCTCTGTTTCAGCCCTTCTGTTTCTCGCCCTCTGTTTCAGCACCTCGGTTTCTTGCCCTCTGTTTCAGCCCCTCTGTTTCTCGCCCTCTCTTTCAGCCCCTCTGTTTCAGCTCCTCTGTTTCAGCCCCTCTTTTTCTCACCGACTGTTTCAGCCCCTCTGCTTCTCGCCCTCTGTTTCAGCCCCTCAGTTTCAGCCCCTCTGTTTCTCACCCTCTGTTTCAGCCCCTCTGTTTCAGCCCCTCTGTTTCAGCCCCTCTGTTTCTCGCCCTCTGTTTCAGCCCCTCGGTTTCTTGCCCTCTGTTTCAGCCCCTCTGTTTCAGCTCCTCTGTTTCAGCCCCTCTGTTTCTCGCCCTCTTATTCAGCCCCTCTGTTTCTCGCCCTCTGTTTCAGCCGCTCTGTTTGAGCCCCTCTGTTTCAGCCCCTCTGTTTCTCGCCCTCTGTTTCAGCCCCTCTGTTTCAGCCCCTCTGTTTCTTGCCCTCTGTTTCAGCCCCTCTGTTTCTCGCCCTCTGTTTCAGCCCCTCTGTTTCTCGCCCTCTGTTTCAGCCCCTCTGTTTCAGCCCCTCTGATTCTCGCCCTCTGTTTCAGCCCCTCGGTTTCTTGCCCTCTGTTTCAGCCCCTCTGTTTCAGCCCCTCTGTTTCAGCCCCTCTGTTTCTCGCCCTCGGTTTCAGCCCCTCTGTTTCTCGACCTCTGTTTCAGCCCCTCTGTTTCAGACCCTCGGTTTCTCGCCCTCTGTTACAGCCCCACTGTTTCAGCCCTTCTGTTTCTCGCCCTCTGTTTCAGCCCCTCTGTTTCAGCCCCTCTGTTTCAGCCCCTCTGTTTCTCGCCCTCTGTTTCAGCCCCTCTGTTTCTCGCCCTCTGATTCTTGCCCTCTGTTTCAGCCCCTCTCTTTCAGCACCTCGGTTTCTCGCCCTCTGTTTCAGCCCCTCTGTTTCTTGCCCTCTGTTTCAGACCCTCTATTTCAGCCCTTCTGTTTCAGCCCCTCTGTTTCAGCCCCTCTGTTTCTCGCCCTCTGTTTCTCGCCCTCTGTTTCTCGCCTTCTGTTTCAGCCCCTCTGTTTCAGCCCCTCGGTTTCAGCCCCTCGGTTTCAGCCCCTCGGTTTCTCGCCCTCTGTTTCAGCCTTACTGTTTGTCGCCCTCTGTTTCATGCCCTCTGTTTCAGCCCCCTGTTTCTCGCCCTCTGTTTCAGCCCCTCTGTTTCAGCCCCTCTGTTTCAGCCCCTCGGTTTCTCGCCCTCTGTTTCTCGCCCACTGTTTCAGCCCCTCTGTTTCAGCCCCTCTGTTTCTCGCCCTCTGCTTCAGCCCCTCTGTTTCAGTCCCACTGTTTCAGCCCCTCTGTTTCTCGCCCTCTGTTTCAGCCCCTCTGTTTCAGCCCCTCTGTTTCTAGCCCTCTGTTTCAGCCCCTCTGTTTCAGCACCCTGTTTCAGCCCCTCTGTTTCTCGCCCTCTGTTTCAGCCCCTCTGTTTCAGTCCCTCTGTTTCAGCCCCTCTGATTCTCGCCCTCTGTTTCAGCCCCTCTGTTTCTCGCCCTCTGTTTCAGCCCCTCTGTTTCTCGCCCTATGTTTCAGCCCCTCTGTTTCAGTCCCTCTATTTCAGCACCTCTGTTTCTCGCCCTCTGTTTCAGCCCCTCTGTTTCAGCCCCTCTGTTTCTCGCCCTATGTTTCAGCCCCTCTGTTTCAGCCCCTCTGTTTCTCGCCCTCTGTTTCAGCACCTCGGTTTCTCGCCCTCTGTTTCAGCCCCTTTGTTTCAGCCCCTCTGTTTCAGCCCCTCTGTTTCAAGTCCTCTGTTTCAGCCCCTCTGTTTCAGCCCCCTGTTTCTCGCCCTCTGTTTCAGCCCCTCTGTTTCAGCCCCTCTGTTTCAGCTCCTCTGTTTCTCGCCCTCTGTTTTAGCCCCTCTGTTTCGCGCCATCTGTTTCAGCCCTTCTGTTTCCCGCCCTCTGTTTCTCGCCCTCTGTTTCAGCCCCTCTGTTTCTCGCCCTCTGTTTCAGCCCCTCTGTTTCAGCCCCTCTGATTCTCGCCCTCTGTTTCAGCCCCTCGGTTTCTTGCCCTCTGTTTCAGCCCCTCTGTTTCAGCCCCTCTGTTTCAGCCCCTCTGTTTCTCGCCCTCGGTTTCAGCCCCTCTGTTTCTCGACCTCTGTTTCAGCCCCTCTGTTTCAGACCCTCGGTTTCTCGCCCTCTGTTACAGCCCCACTGTTTCAGCCCTTCTGTTTCTCGCCCTCTGTTTCAGCCCCTCTGTTTCAGCCCCTCTGTTTCAGCCCCTCTGTTTCTCGCCCTCTGTTTCAGCCCCTCTGTTTCTCGCCCTCTGATTCTTGCCCTCTGTTTCAGCCCCTCTCTTTCAGCACCTCGGTTTCTCGCCCTCTGTTTCAGCCCCTCTGTTTCTTGCCCTCTGTTTCAGACCCTCTATTTCAGCCCTTCTGTTTCAGCCCCTCTGTTTCAGCCCCTCTGTTTCTCGCCCTCTGTTTCTCGCCCTCTGTTTCTCGCCTTCTGTTTCAGCCCCTCTGTTTCAGCCCCTCGGTTTCAGCCCCTCGGTTTCAGCCCCTCGGTTTCTCGCCCTCTGTTTCAGCCTTACTGTTTGTCGCCCTCTGTTTCATGCCCTCTGTTTCAGCCCCCTGTTTCTCGCCCTCTGTTTCAGCCCCTCTGTTTCAGCCCCTCTGTTTCAGCCCCTCGGTTTCTCGCCCTCTGTTTCTCGCCCACTGTTTCAGCCCCTCTGTTTCAGCCCCTCTGTTTCTCGCCCTCTGCTTCAGCCCCTCTGTTTCAGTCCCACTGTTTCAGCCCCTCTGTTTCTCGCCCTCTGTTTCAGCCCCTCTGTTTCAGCCCCTCTGTTTCTAGCCCTCTGTTTCAGCCCCTCTGTTTCAGCACCCTGTTTCAGCCCCTCTGTTTCTCGCCCTCTGTTTCAGCCCCTCTGTTTCAGTCCCTCTGTTTCAGCCCCTCTGATTCTCGCCCTCTGTTTCAGCCCCTCTGTTTCTCGCCCTCTGTTTCAGCCCCTCTGTTTCTCGCCCTATGTTTCAGCCCCTCTGTTTCAGTCCCTCTATTTCAGCACCTCTGTTTCTCGCCCTCTGTTTCAGCCCCTCTGTTTCAGCCCCTCTGTTTCTCGCCCTATGTTTCAGCCCCTCTGTTTCAGCCCCTCTGTTTCTCGCCCTCTGTTTCAGCACCTCGGTTTCTCGCCCTCTGTTTCAGCCCCTTTGTTTCAGCCCCTCTGTTTCAGCCCCTCTGTTTCAAGTCCTCTGTTTCAGCCCCTCTGTTTCAGCCCCCTGTTTCTCGCCCTCTGTTTCAGCCCCTCTGTTTCAGCCCCTCTGTTTCAGCTCCTCTGTTTCTCGCCCTCTGTTTTAGCCCCTCTGTTTCGCGCCATCTGTTTCAGCCCTTCTGTTTCCCGCCCTCTGTTTCTCGCCCTCTGTTTCAGCCCCTCTGTTTTTCGCCCTCTGTTTCAGCCCCTCTGTTTCAGCCCCTCTGTTTCAGCCCTCTGTTTCTCGCCCTCTGTTTCAGCCCCTCTGTTTCAGTCCCTCTGTTTCAGCCCCTCTGTTTCTCGCCCCCTGTTTCAGCCCCTTTGTTTCAGCCCCTCTGTTTCAGCCCCCTGTTTCTTGCCCTCTGTTTCAGCCCTTCTGTTTCAGCCCCTCTGTTTCAGCCCCTCTGTTTCTCGCCCTCTGTTTCAGCCACTCTGTTTCTCGCCTTCTGTTTCAGCCCCTCTGTTTCTCGCCCTCTGTTTCAGCCCCTCTGTTTCAGCCCCGCTGTTTCAGCTCCTCTGTTTCAGCCCCACTGTTTCTCGCCCTCTGTTTCAGCCCCTCTGTTTCTCGCCCTCTGTTTCAGCCCCTCTCTTTCTCGCCCTCTGTTTCAGCCCCTCTGTTTCTCGCCCTCTGTTTCAGCCCCTCTGTTTCTCGCCCTCAGTTTCTGCCCCTCTGTTTCAGCTCCTCTGTTTCAGCCCCTCTTTTTCTCACCCACTGTTTCAGCCCCTCTGCTTCTCGCCCTCTGTTTCAGCCCCTCTGTTTCAGCCCCTCTGTTTCTCACCCTCTGATTCAGCCCCTCTGTTTCAGCCCCTCTGTTTCTCGCCCTCTGTTTCAGCCCCTCTGTTTCAGCCCCTCTGTTTCAGCTCCTCTGTTTCTCGCCCTCAGTTTCAGCCCCTCTGTTTCGCGCCCTCTGTTTCAGCCCTTCTGTTTCCCGCCCTCTGTTTCTCGCCCTCTGTTTCAGCCCCTCTGTTTCTCGCCCTCTGTTTCAGCCCCTCTGTTTCAGCCCCTCTGTTACAGCCCTCTGTTTCTCACCCTCTGTTTCAGCCCCTCTGTTTCAGCCCCTCTGTTTCAGTCCCTCTGTTTCAGCCCCTCTGTTTCTCGCCCCCTGTTTCAGCCCCTTTGTTTCAGCCCCTCTGTTTCAGCCCCCTGTTTCTCGCCCTCTGTTTCAGCCCTTCCGTTTCAGCCCCTCTGTTTCAGCCCCTCTGTTTCTCGCCCTCTGTTTCAGCCACTCTGTTTCTCGCCTTCTGTTTCAGCCCCTCTGTTTCTCGCCCTCTGTTTCAGCCCCTCTGTTTCAGCCCCGCTGTTTCAGCTCCTCTGTTTCAGCCCCACTGTTTCTCGCCCTCTCTTTCAGCCCCTCTGTTTCTCGCTCTCTGTTTCAGCCCCTCTCTTTCTCGCCCTCTGTTTCAGCCCCTCTGCTTCTCGCCCTCTGTTTCAGCCCCTCTGTTTCAGCCCCTCTGTTTCTCAACCTCTGTTTCAGCCCCTCTGTTTCAGCCCCTCTGTTTCAGCACCTCTGTTTCTCGCCCTCTGTTTCAGCCCCTCGGTTTCTCGCCCTCTGTTTCAGCCCCTCTGTTTCTACTCCTCTGTTTCAGCCCCTCTGTTTCTCGCCCTCTTATTCTGCCCCTCTGTTTCTCGCCCTCTGTTTCAGCCGCTCTGTTTGAGCCCCTCTGTTTCAGCCCCTCTGTTTCTCGCCCTCTGTTTCAGCCCCTCGGTTTCTCGCCCTCTGTTTCAGCCCCTCTGTTTCAGCCCCTCTATTTCAGCCCCTCTGTTTCAACCCCTCTGTTTCAGCCGCTCTGTTTCTCGCCCTCTGTTTCAGCCCCTCTGTTTCTCGCCCTCTGTTTCAGCCCCTCTGTTTCAGCCACTCTGTTTCTCGCCCGCTGTTTCAGCCCCTCGGTTTCTCGCCCTCTGTTTCAGCCCCTCTGTTTCAGCCCCTCTGTTTCAGCCCCTCTGTTTCTCGCCTTCTGTTTCAGCCCCTCTGTTTCTCGCCCCCTGTTTCAGCCCCTCTGTTTCAGCCCCTCTGTTTCTCGCCCTCTGTTTCAGCCCCTCTGTTTCTCGCCCTCTGTTTCTCGCCCTCTGTTTCAGCCCCTCTGTTTCAGCCCCTCGGTTTCTCGTCCTCTGTTTCAGCCCCTCTGTTTCTCGCCCTCTGTTTCAGCCCCTCTGTTTCAGCCCTTCTGTTTCTCGCCCTCTGTTTCAGCCCCTCTGTTTCTCGCCTTCAGTTTCTCGCCCTCTGTTTCTCGCCTTCTGTTTCAGCCCCTCTGTTTCAGCCCCTCTGTTTCAGCCCCTCGGTTTCTTGCCCTCTGTTTCAGCCCCTCTGTTTCTCGCCCTCTGTTTCAGCCCCTCGGTTTCTCGCCCTCTGTTTCAGCCCCTCTGTTTCAGCCCCTCTGTTTCAGCCCTTCTGTTTCTCGCCCTCTGTTTCAGCCCCTCTGTTTCTCGCCCTCTGTTTCAGCCCCTCTGTTTCAGCCCCTCTGTGTCAGCCCCTCTTTTTCAGCCCCCCTGTTTCTCGCCCCCTGTTTCTCGCCCCCTGTTTCTCACCCCCTGTTTCAGACCCTCTGTTTCAGCCCCTCTGTTTCTCGCCCCCTGTTTCAGCCCCTCTGTTTCAGCCCCTCTGTTTCTCGCCCTCTGTTTCAGCCCCTCTGTTTCTCGCCCGCTGTTTCTCCCCCTCTGTTTCAGCCCCTCTGTTTCAGCCCCTCTGTTTCAGCCCCTCTGTTTCTCGCCCTCTGTTTCAGCCCCTCTGTTTCAGCCACTCTGTTTCAGTCCCTCTGTTTCTAGCCCTCTGTTTCAGCCCCTCTATTTCAGCCCCTCTGTTTCAGCCCCTCTGTTTCAGCCCCTCTGTTTCAGCCCCTCTGTTTCTCGCCCTCTGTTTCTCGCCCCCTGTTTCAGCCCCTCTGTTTCAGCCCCTCGGTTTCTCGCCCTCTGTTTCAACCCCTCTGTTTTAGCCCCTCTGTTTCAGCCCCACTGTTTCAGCCCCTCGGTTTCTCGCCCTCTGTTTCAACCCCTCTGTTTCTCGCCCTCTGTTTCAGCCCCTCTGTTTCAGCCCCTCTGTTTAAGCCCCTCTGTTCAGACCCTCGGTTTCTCGCCCTCTGTTTCAGCCCCTCTGTTTCAGCCCCTCTGTTTCAGCCCCTCGGTTTCTCGCCCTCTGTTTCAGCCCCTCTGTTTCAGCCCCTCTGTTTCAGCCGCTCTGTTTCTCGCCCTCTGTTTCAGCCCCTCTGTTTCTCGCCCCCTGTTTCAGCCCCTCTGTTTCAGCCCCTCTGTTTCTCGCCCTCTGTTTCAGCCCCTCTGTTTCTCGCCCTCTGTTTCTCGCCCTCTGTTTCAGCCCCTCTGTTTCAGCCCCTCTGTTTCAGCCCCTCTGTTTCTCGCCCTCTGTTTCAGCCCCTCTGTTTCAGCCCTTCTGTTTCAGCCCCTCTGTTTCAGCCCCTCTGTTTCTCGCCTTCAGTTTCTCGCCCTCTGTTTCAGCCACTCTGTTTCAGCCCCTCTGTTTCAGCCCCTCTGTTTCACCCCCTCTTTTTCTCACCCACTGTTTCAGCCCCTCTGCTTCTCGTCCTCTGTTTCAGCCCCTCTGTTTCAGCCCCTCTGTTTCTCACCCTCTGTTTCAGCCCCTCGGTTTCAGCCCCTCTGTTTCAGCCCCTCTGTTTCTCGCCCTCTGTTTCAGCCCCTCGGTTTCTCGCCCTCTGTTTCAGCCCCTCTGTTTCAGCCCCTCTGTTTCAGCCCTTCTGTTTCTCGCCCTCTGTTTCAGCACCTCGGTTTCTTGCCCTCTGTTTCAGCCCCTCTGTTTCTCGCCCTCTCTTTCAGCCCCTCTGTTTCAGCCCCCTGTTTCTCGCCCTCTGTTTCAGCCCTTCTGTTTCAGCCCCTCTGTTTCAGCCCCTCTGTTTCTCGCCCTCTGTTTCAGCCACTCTGTTTCTCGCCTTCTGTTTCAGCCCCTCTGTTTCTCGCCCTCTGTTTCTGCCCCTCTGTTTCAGCCCCGCTGTTTCAGCTCCTCTGTTTCAGCCCCACTGTTTCTCGCCCTCTCTTTCATCCCCTCTGTTTCTCGCCCTCTGTTTCAGCCCCTCTCTTTCTCGCCCTCTGTTTCAGCCCCTCTGTTTCTCGCCCTCTGTTTCAGCCCCTCTGTTTCTCGCCCTCAGTTTCTGCCCCTCTGTTTCAGCTCCTCTCTTTCAGCCCCTCTTTTTCTCACCCACTGTTTCATCCCCTCTGCTTCTCGCCCTCTGTTTCAGCCCCTCTGTTTCAGCCCCTCTGTTTCTCACCCTCTGTTTCAGCCCCTCTGTTTCAGCCCCTCTGTTTCAGCCCCTCTGTTTCAGCCCCTCTGTTTCTCGCCCTCTGTTTCAGCCCCTCGGTTTCTCGCCCTCTGTTTCAGCCCCTCTGTTTCTACTCCTCTGTTTCAGCCCCTCTGTTTCTCGCCCTCTGTTTCTCGCCCTCTGTTTCAGCCCCTCTGTTTCAGCCCCTCTGTTTCAGCCCCTCTGTTTCTCGCCCTCTGTTTCAGCCCCTCTGTTTCAGCCCCTCTGTTTCAGCCCCTCTGTTTCTAGCCCTCTGTTTCAGCCCCTCTATTTCAGCCCCTCTGTTTCAGCCCCTCTGTTTCAGCCCCTCTGTTTCAGCCCCTCTGTTTCAGCCCCTCTGTTTCTCGCCCTCTGTTTCTCGCCCTCTGTTTCAGCCCCTCTGTTTCGGCCCCTCTGTTTCAGCCCCTCTGTTTCTCGCCCTCTGTTTCAGCCCCTCTGTTTCAGCCCCTCTGTTTCAGCCCCTCTGTTTCTAGCCCTCTGTTTCAGCCCCTCTATTTCAGCCCCTCTGTTTCAGCCCCTCTGTTTCAGCCCCTCTGTTTCAGCCCCTCTGTTTCTCGCCCTCTGTTTCTCGCCCCCTGTTTCAGCCCCTCTGTTTCAGCCCCTCGGTTTCTCGCCCTCTGTTTCAACCCCTCTGTTTTAGCCCCTCTGTTTCAGCCCCACTGTTTCAGCCCCTCGGTTTCTCGCCCTCTGTTTCAACCCCTCTGTTTCTCGCCCTCTGTTTCAGCCCCTCTGTTTCAGCCCCTCTGTTTCAGCCCCTCTGTTTCAGCCCCTCGGTTTCTCGCCCTCTGTTTCTCGCCCTCTGTTTCAGCCCCTCTGTTTCAGCCCCTCTGTTTCAGCCCTCTGTTTCTCGCCCTCTGTTTCAGCCCCTCTGTTTCAGCCCCTCTGTTTCAGTCCCTCTGTTTCAGCCCCTCTGTTTCTCGCCCCCTGTTTCAGCCCCTTTGTTTCAGCCCCTCTGTTTCAGCCCCCTGTTTCTCGCCCTCTGTTTCAGCCCTTCTGTTTCAGCCCCTCTGTTTCAGCCCCTCTGTTTCTCGCCCTCTGTTTCAGCCACTCTGTTTCTCGCCTTCTGTTTCAGCCCCTCTGTTTCTCGCCCTCTGTTTCAGCCCCTCTGTTTCAGCCCCGCTGTTTCAGCTCCTCTGTTTCAGCCCCACTGTTTCTCGCCCTCTCTTTCAGCCCCTCTGTTTCTCGCCCTCTGTTTCAGCCCCTCTCTTTCTCGCCCTCTGTTTCAGCCCCTCTGTTTCTCGCCCTCTGTTTCAGCCCCTCTGTTTCTCGCCCTCAGTTTCTGCCCCTCTGTTTCAGCTCCTCTCTTTCAGCCCCTCTTTTTCTCACCCACTGTTTCATCCCCTCTGCTTCTCGCCCTCTGTTTCAGCCCCTCTGTTTCAGCCCCTCTGTTTCTCACCCTCTGTTTCAGCCCCTCTGTTTCAGCCCCTCTGTTTCAGCCCCTCTGTTTCAGCCCCTCTGTTTCTCGCCCTCTGTTTCAGCCCCTCGGTTTCTCGCCCTCTGTTTCAGCCCCTCTGTTTCTACTCCTCTGTTTCAGCCCCTCTGTTTCTCGCCCTCTTATTCAGCCCCTCTGTTTCTCGCCCTCTGTTTCAGCCGCTCTGTTTGAGCCCCTCTGTTTCAGGCCCTCTGTTTCTCGCCCTCTGTTTCAGCCCCTCTGTTTCTCGCCCTCTGTTTCAGCCCCTCTGTTTCTCGCCCTCTGTTTCAGCCCCTCTGTTTCAGCCACTCTGTTTCTCGCCCGCTGTTTCAGCCCCTCGGTTTCTCGCCCTCTGTTTCAGCCCCTCTGTTTCAGCCCCTCTGTTTCAGCCCCTCTGTTTCTCGCCCTCTGTTTCAGCCCCTCTGTTTCTCGCTCCCTGTTTCAGCACCTCTGTTTCAGCCCCTCTGTTTCTCGCCCTCTGTTTCAGCCCCTCTGTTTCTCGCCCTCTGTTTCTCGCCCTCTGTTTCAGCCCCTCTGTTTCAGCCCCTCTGTTTCAGCCCCTCTGTTTCTCGTCCTCTGTTTCAGCCCCTCTGTTTCTCGCCCTCTGTTTCAGCCCCTCTGTTTCAGCCCTTCTGTTTCAGCGCCCTCTGTTTCAGCCCCTCTGTTTCTCGCCTTCAGTTTCTCGCCCTCTGTTTCTCGCCTTCTGTTTCAGCCTCTCTGTTTCAGCCCCTCTGTTTCAGCCCCTCGGTTTCTTGCCCTCTGTTTCAGCCCCTCTGTTTCTCGCCCTCTGTTTCAGCCCCTCTGTTTCAGCCCCTTGGTTTCTCGCCCTCTGTTTCAGCCCCTCTGTTTCAGCCCCTCTGTGTCAGCCCCTCTTTTTCAGCCCCCCTGTTTCTCGCCCCCTGTTTCTCGCCCCCTGTTTCTCACCCCCTGTTTCAGACCCTCTGTTTCAGCCCCTCTGTTTCTCGCCCCCTGTTTCAGCCAGTCTGTTTCAGCCCCTCTGTTTCTCGCCCTCTGTTTCAGCCCCTCTGTTTCTCGCCCTCTGTTTCTCGCCCTCTGTTTCAGCCCCTCTGTTTCAGCCCCTCTGTTTCAGCCCCTCTGTTTCTCGCCCTCTGTTTCAGCCCCTCTGTTTCAGCCCCTCTGTTTCAGCCCCTCTGTTTCTAGCCCTCTGTTTCAGCCCCTCTATTTCAGCCCCTCTGTTTCAGCCCCTCTGTTTCAGCCCCTCTGTTTCAGCCCCTCTGTTTCTCGCCCTCTGTTTCTCGCCCCCTGTTTCAGCCCCTCTGTTTCAGCCCCTCGGTTTCTCGCCCTCTGTTTCAACCCCTCTGTTTTAGCCCCTCTGTTTCAGCCCCACTGTTTCAGCCCCTCGGTTTCTCGCCCTCTGTTTCAACCCCTCTGTTTCTCGCCCTCTGTTTCAGCCCCTCTGTTTCAGCCCCTCTGTTTCAGCCCCTCTGTTTCAGCCCCTCGGTTTCTCGCCCTCTGTTTCAGCCCCTCTGTTTCAGCCCCTCTGTTTCAGCCCCTCTGTTTCTCGCCCTCTGTTTCAGCCCCTCTGTTTCTCGCCCCCTGTTTCAGCCCCTCTGTTTCTCGCCCTCTGTTTCTCGCCCTCTGTTTCAGCCCCTCTGTTTCAGCCCCTCTGTTTCAGCCCCTCGGTTTCTCGTCCTCTGTTTCAGCCCCTCTGTTTCTCGCCCTCTGTTTCAGCCCCTCTGTTTCAGCCCTTCTGTTTCAGCCCCTCTGTTTCAGCCCCTCTGTTTCTCGCCTTCAGTTTCTCGCCCTCTGTTTCTCGCCTTCTGTTTCAGCCCCTCTGTTTCAGCCCCTCTGTTTCAGCCCCTCGGTTTCTTGCCCTCTGTTTCAGCCCCTCTGTTTCTCGCCCTCTGTTTCAGCCCCTCTGTTTCAGCCCCTCGGTTTCTCGCCCTCTGTTTCAGCCCCTCTGTTTCAGCCCCTCTGTTTCAGCCCCTCTGTTTCAGCCCCTCTGTTTCTCGCCCTCTGTTTCAGCCCCTCTGTTTCTCGCCCTCTGTTTCAGCCCCTCTGTTTCAGCCCCTCTGTGTCAGCCCCTCTTTTTCAGCCCCCCTGTTTCTCGCCCCCTGTTTCTCGCCCCCTGTTTCTCACCCCCTGTTTCAGACCCTCTGTTTCAGCCCCTCTGTTTCTCGCCCCCTGTTTCAGCCAGTCTGTTTCAGCCCCTCTGTTTCTCGCCCTCTGTTTCAGCCCCTCTGTTTCTCGCCCTCTGTTTCTCGCCCTCTGTTTCAGCCCCTCTGTTTCAGCCCCTCTGTTTCAGCCCCTCTGTTTCTCGCCCTCTGTTTCAGCCCCTCTGTTTCAGCCCCTCTGTTTCAGCCCCTCTGTTTCTAGCCCTCTGTTTCAGCCCCTCTATTTCAGCCCCTCTGTTTCAGCCCCTCTGTTTCAGCCCCTCTGTTTCAGCCCCTCTGTTTCTCGCCCTCTGTTTCTCGCCCCCTGTTTCAGCCCCTCTGTTTCAGCCCCTCGGTTTCTCGCCCTCTGTTTCAACCCCTCTGTTTTAGCCCCTCTGTTTCAGCCCCACTGTTTCAGCCCCTCGGTTTCTCGCCCTCTGTTTCAACCCCTCTGTTTCTCGCCCTCTGTTTCAGCCCCTCTGTTTCAGCCCCTCTGTTTCAGCCCCTCTGTTTCAGCCCCTCGGTTTCTCGCCCTCTGTTTCAGCCCCTCTGTTTCAGCCCCTCTGTTTCAGCCCCTCTGTTTCTCGCCCTCTGTTTCAGCCCCTCTGTTTCTCGCCCCCTGTTTCAGCCCCTCTGTTTCTCGCCCTCTGTTTCTCGCCCTCTGTTTCAGCCCCTCTGTTTCAGCCCCTCTGTTTCAGCCCCTCGGTTTCTCGTCCTCTGTTTCAGCCCCTCTGTTTCTCGCCCTCTGTTTCAGCCCCTCTGTTTCAGCCCTTCTGTTTCAGCCCCTCTGTTTCAGCCCCTCTGTTTCTCGCCTTCAGTTTCTCGCCCTCTGTTTCTCGCCTTCTGTTTCAGCCCCTCTGTTTCAGCCCCTCTGTTTCAGCCCCTCGGTTTCTTGCCCTCTGTTTCAGCCCCTCTGTTTCTCGCCCTCTGTTTCAGCCCCTCTGTTTCAGCCCCTCGGTTTCTCGCCCTCTGTTTCAGCCCCTCTGTTTCAGCCCCTCTGTTTCAGCCCCTCTGTTTCAGCCCCTCTGTTTCTCGCCCTCTGTTTCAGCCCCTCTGTTTCTCGCCCTCTGTTTCAGCCCCTCTGTTTCAGCCCCTCTGTGTCAGCCCCTCTTTTTCAGCCCCCCTGTTTCTCGCCCCCTGTTTCTCGCCCCCTGTTTCTCACCCCCTGTTTCAGACCCTCTGTTTCAGCCCCTCTGTTTCTCGCCCCCTGTTTCAGCCAGTCTGTTTCAGGCCCTCTGTT
Organism: Chiloscyllium punctatum; assembly: GCF_047496795.1. Taxonomy (NCBI): domain Eukaryota; kingdom Metazoa; phylum Chordata; class Chondrichthyes; order Orectolobiformes; family Hemiscylliidae; genus Chiloscyllium; species Chiloscyllium punctatum. The sequence continues at coordinate 78,219,655 of NC_092770.1, forward strand.
TCTCGCCCTCTGTTTCAGCCCCTCTGTTTCTCGCCCTCTGTTTCTCGCCCTCTGTTTCAGCCCCTCTGTTTCAGCCCCTCTGTTTCAGCCCCACTGTTTCTCGCCCTCTGTTTCAGCCCCTCTGTTTCAGCCCCTCTGTTTCAGCCCCTCTGTTTCTAGCCCTCTGTTTCAGCCCCTCTATTTCAGCCCCTCTGTTTCAGCCCCTCTGTTTCAGCCCCTCTGTTTCAGCCCCTCTGTTTCTCGCCCTCTGTTTCTCGCCCCCTGTTTCAGCCCCTCTGTTTCAGCCCCTCGGTTTCTCGCCCTCTGTTTCAACCCCTTGTTTTAGCCCCTCTGTTTCAGCCCCACTGTTTCAGCCCCTCGGTTTCTCGCCCTCTGTTTCAACCCCTCTGTTTCTCGCCCTCTGTTTCAGCCCCTCTGTTTCTCGCCTTCTGTTTCAGCCCCTCTGTTTCAGCCCCTCTGTTTCAGTCCCTCGGTTTCTTGCCCTCTGTTTCAGCCCCTCTGTTTCTCGCCCTCTGTTTCTCGCCCTCTGTTTCTCGCCCCCTGTTTCAGCCCCTCTGTTTCAGCCCCTCTGTTTCTCGCCCTCTGTTTCAGCCCCTCTGTTTCTCGCCCTCTGTTTCTCGCCCTCTGTTTCAGCCCCTCTGTTTCAGCCCCTCTGTTTCAGCCCCTCGGTTTCTCGTCCTCTGTTTCAGCCCCTCTGTTTCTCGCCCTCAGTTTCAGCCCCTCTGTTTCAGCCCTTCTGTTTCAGCCCCTCTGTTTCAGCCCCTCTGTTTCTCGCCTTCAGTTTCTCGCCCTCTGTTCCAGCCCCTCTGTTTCAGCCCCTCTGTTTCAGCCCCTCTGTTTCAGCCCCTCGGTTTCTTGCCCTCTGTTTCAGCCCCTCTTTTTCTCGCCCTCTGTTTCAGCCCCTCTGTTTCAGCCCCTCGGTTTCTCGCCCTCTGTTTCAGCCCCTCTGTTTCAGCCCCTCTGTTTCAGCCCTTCTGTTTCTCGCCCTCTGTTTCAGCACCTCGGTTTCTTGCCCTCTGTTTCAGCCCCTCTGTTTCTCGCCCTCTCTTTCAGCCCCTCTGTTTCAGCTCCTCTGTTTCAGCCCCTCTTTTTCTCACCGACTGTTTCAGCCCCTCTGCTTCTCGCCCTCTGTTTCAGCCCCTCAGTTTCAGCCCCTCTGTTTCTCACCCTCTGTTTCAGCCCCTCTGTTTCAGCCCCTCTGTTTCAGCCCCTCTGTTTCTCGCCCTCTGTTTCAGCCCCTCGGTTTCTTGCCCTCTGTTTCAGCCCCTCTGTTTCAGCTCCTCTGTTTCAGCCCCTCTGTTTCTCGCCCTCTTATTCAGCCCCTCTGTTTCTCGCCCTCTGTTTCAGCCGCTCTGTTTGAGCCCCTCTGTTTCAGCCCCTCTGTTTCTCGCCCTCTGTTTCAGCCCCTCTGTTTCAGCCCCTCTGTTTCTTGCCCTCTGTTTCAGCCCCTCTGTTTCTCGCCCTCTGTTTCAGCCCCTCTGTTTCTCGCCCTCTGTTTCAGCCCCTCTGTTTCAGCCCCTCTGATTCTCGCCCTCTGTTTCAGCCCCTCGGTTTCTTGCCCTCTGTTTCAGCCCCTCTGTTTCAGCCCCTCTGTTTCAGCCCCTCTGTTTCTCGCCCTCGGTTTCAGCCCCTCTGTTTCTCGACCTCTGTTTCAGCCCCTCTGTTTCAGACCCTCGGTTTCTCGCCCTCTGTTACAGCCCCACTGTTTCAGCCCTTCTGTTTCTCGCCCTCTGTTTCAGCCCCTCTGTTTCAGCCCCTCTGTTTCAGCCCCTCTGTTTCTCGCCCTCTGTTTCAGCCCCTCTGTTTCTCGCCCTCTGATTCTTGCCCTCTGTTTCAGCCCCTCTCTTTCAGCACCTCGGTTTCTCGCCCTCTGTTTCAGCCCCTCTGTTTCTTGCCCTCTGTTTCAGACCCTCTATTTCAGCCCTTCTGTTTCAGCCCCTCTGTTTCAGCCCCTCTGTTTCTCGCCCTCTGTTTCTCGCCCTCTGTTTCTCGCCTTCTGTTTCAGCCCCTCTGTTTCAGCCCCTCGGTTTCAGCCCCTCGGTTTCAGCCCCTCGGTTTCTCGCCCTCTGTTTCAGCCTTACTGTTTGTCGCCCTCTGTTTCAGCCCCTCTGTTTCAGCCCCCTGTTTCTCGCCCTCTGTTTCAGCCCCTCTGTTTCAGCCCCTCTGTTTCAGCCCCTCTGTTTCAGCCCCTCTGTTTCAGCCCCTCTGTTTCAAGTCCTCTGTTTCAGCCCCTCTGTTTCAGCCCCCTGTTTCTCGCCCTCTGTTTCAGCCCCTCTGTTTCAGCCCCTCTGTTTCAGCCCCTCTGTTTCAGCCCCTCGGTTTCTTGCCCTCTGTTTCAGCCCCTCTTTTTCTCGCCCTCTGTTTCAGCCCCTCTGTTTCAGCCCCTCGGTTTCTCGCCCTCTGTTTCAGCCCCTCTGTTTCAGCCCCTCTGTTTCAGCCCTTCTGTTTCTCGCCCTCTGTTTCAGCACCTCGGTTTCTTGCCCTCTGTTTCAGCCCCTCTGTTTCTCGCCCTCTCTTTCAGCCCCTCTGTTTCAGCTCCTCTGTTTCAGCCCCTCTTTTTCTCACCGACTGTTTCAGCCCCTCTGCTTCTCGCCCTCTGTTTCAGCCCCTCAGTTTCAGCCCCTCTGTTTCTCACCCTCTGTTTCAGCCCCTCTGTTTCAGCCCCTCTGTTTCAGCCCCTCTGTTTCTCGCCCTCTGTTTCAGCCCCTCGGTTTCTTGCCCTCTGTTTCAGCCCCTCTGTTTCAGCTCCTCTGTTTCAGCCCCTCTGTTTCTCGCCCTCTTATTCAGCCCCTCTGTTTCTCGCCCTCTGTTTCAGCCGCTCTGTTTGAGCCCCTCTGTTTCAGCCCCTCTGTTTCTCGCCCTCTGTTTCAGCCCCTCTGTTTCAGCCCCTCTGTTTCTTGCCCTCTGTTTCAGCCCCTCTGTTTCTCGCCCTCTGTTTCAGCCCCTCTGTTTCTCGCCCTCTGTTTCAGCCCCTCTGTTTCAGCCCCTCTGATTCTCGCCCTCTGTTTCAGCCCCTCGGTTTCTTGCCCTCTGTTTCAGCCCCTCTGTTTCAGCCCCTCTGTTTCAGCCCCTCTGTTTCTCGCCCTCGGTTTCAGCCCCTCTGTTTCTCGACCTCTGTTTCAGCCCCTCTGTTTCAGACCCTCGGTTTCTCGCCCTCTGTTACAGCCCCACTGTTTCAGCCCTTCTGTTTCTCGCCCTCTGTTTCAGCCCCTCTGTTTCAGCCCCTCTGTTTCAGCCCCTCTGTTTCTCGCCCTCTGTTTCAGCCCCTCTGTTTCTCGCCCTCTGATTCTTGCCCTCTGTTTCAGCCCCTCTCTTTCAGCACCTCGGTTTCTCGCCCTCTGTTTCAGCCCCTCTGTTTCTTGCCCTCTGTTTCAGACCCTCTATTTCAGCCCTTCTGTTTCAGCCCCTCTGTTTCAGCCCCTCTGTTTCTCGCCCTCTGTTTCTCGCCCTCTGTTTCTCGCCTTCTGTTTCAGCCCCTCTGTTTCAGCCCCTCGGTTTCAGCCCCTCGGTTTCAGCCCCTCGGTTTCTCGCCCTCTGTTTCAGCCTTACTGTTTGTCGCCCTCTGTTTCAGCCCCTCTGTTTCAGCCCCCTGTTTCTCGCCCTCTGTTTCAGCCCCTCTGTTTCAGCCCCTCTGTTTCAGCCCCTCTGTTTCAGCCCCTCTGTTTCAGCCCCTCTGTTTCAAGTCCTCTGTTTCAGCCCCTCTGTTTCAGCCCCCTGTTTCTCGCCCTCTGTTTCAGCCCCTCTGTTTCAGCCCCTCTGTTTCAGCTCCTCTGTTTCTCGCCCTCTGTTTTAGCCCCTCTGTTTCGCGCCATCTGTTTCAGCCCTTCTGTTTCCCGCCCTCTGTTTCTCGCCCTCTGTTTCAGCCCCTCTGTTTTTCGCCCTCTGTTTCAGCCCCTCTGTTTCAGCCCCTCTGTTTCAGCCCTCTGTTTCTCGCCCTCTGTTTCAGCCCCTCTGTTTCAGTCCCTCTGTTTCAGCCCCTCTGTTTCTCGCCCCCTGTTTCAGCCCCTTTGTTTCAGCCCCTCTGTTTCAGCCCCCTGTTTCTTGCCCTCTGTTTCAGCCCTTCTGTTTCAGCCCCTCTGTTTCAGCCCCTCTGTTTCTCGCCCTCTGTTTCAGCCACTCTGTTTCTCGCCTTCTGTTTCAGCCCCTCTGTTTCTCGCCCTCTGTTTCAGCCCCTCTGTTTCAGCCCCGATGTTTCAGCTCCTCTGTTTCAGCCCCACTGTTTCTCGCCCTCTCTTTCAGCCCCTCTGTTTCTCGCCCTCTGTTTCAGCCCCTCTCTTTCTCGCCCTCTGTTTCAGCCCCTCTGTTTCTCGCCCTCTGTTTCAGCCCCTCTGTTTCTCGCCCTCAGTTTCTGCCCCTCTGTTTCAGCTCCTCTGTTTCAGCCCCTCTTTTTCTCACCCACTGTTTCAGCCCCTCTGCTTCTCGCCCTCTGTTTCAGCCCCTCTGTTTCAGCCCCTCTGTTTCTCACCCTCTGATTCAGCCCCTCTGTTTCAGCCCCTCTGTTTCTCGCCCTCTGTTTCAGCCCCTCTGTTTCAGCCCCTCTGTTTCAGCTCCTCTGTTTCTCGCCCTCAGTTTCAGCCCCTCTGTTTCGCGCCCTCTGTTTCAGCCCTTCTGTTTCCCGCCCTCTGTTTCTCGCCCTCTGTTTCAGCCCCTCTATTTCTCGCCCTCTGTTTCAGCCCCTCTGTTTCAGCCCCTCTGTTACAGCCCTCTGTTTCTCACCCTCTGTTTCAGCCCCTCTGTTTCAGCCCCTCTGTTTCAGTCCCTCTGTTTCAGCCCCTCTGTTTCTCGCCCCCTGTTTCAGCCCCTTTGTTTCAGCCCCTCTGTTTCAGCCCCCTGTTTCTCGCCCTCTGTTTCAGCCCTTCCGTTTCAGCCCCTCTGTTTCAGCCCCTCTGTTTCTCGCCCTCTGTTTCAGCCACTCTGTTTCTCGCCTTCTGTTTCAGCCCCTCTGTTTCTCGCCCTCTGTTTCAGCCCCTCTGTTTCAGCCCCGCTGTTTCAGCTCCTCTGTTTCAGCCCCACTGTTTCTCGCCCTCTCTTTCAGCCCCTCTGTTTCTCGCTCTCTGTTTCAGCCCCTCTCTTTCTCGCCCTCTGTTTCAGCCCCTCTGCTTCTCGCCCTCTGTTTCAGCCCCTCTGTTTCAGCCCCTCTGTTTCTCAACCTCTGTTTCAGCCCCTCTGTTTCAGCCCCTCTGTTTCAGCACCTCTGTTTCTCGCCCTCTGTTTCAGCCCCTCGGTTTCTCGCCCTCTGTTTCAGCCCCTCTGTTTCTACTCCTCTGTTTCAGCCCCTCTGTTTCTCGCCCTCTTATTCTGCCCCTCTGTTTCTCGCCCTCTGTTTCAGCCGCTCTGTTTGAGCCCCTCTGTTTCAGCCCCTCTGTTTCTCGCCCTCTGTTTCAGCCCCTCGGTTTCTCGCCCTCTGTTTCAGCCCCTCTGTTTCAGCCCCTCTATTTCAGCCCCTCTGTTTCAACCCCTCTGTTTCAGCCGCTCTGTTTCTCGCCCTCTGTTTCAGCCCCTCTGTTTCTCGCCCTCTGTTTCAGCCCCTCTGTTTCAGCCACTCTGTTTCTCGCCCGCTGTTTCAGCCCCTCGGTTTCTCGCCCTCTGTTTCAGCCCCTCTGTTTCAGCCCCTCTGTTTCAGCCCCTCTGTTTCTCGCCCTCTGTTTCAGCCCCTCTGTTTCTCGCCCCCTGTTTCAGCCCCTCTGTTTCAGCCCCTCTGTTTCTCGCCCTCTGTTTCAGCCCCTCTGTTTCTCGCCCTCTGTTTCTCGCCCTCTGTTTCAGCCCCTCTGTTTCAGCCCCTCGGTTTCTCGTCCTCTGTTTCAGCCCCTCTGTTTCTCGCCCTCTGTTTCAGCCCCTCTGTTTCAGCCCTTCTGTTTCTCGCCCTCTGTTTCAGCCCCTCTGTTTCTCGCCTTCAGTTTCTCGCCCTCTGTTTCTCGCCTTCTGTTTCAGCCCCTCTGTTTCAGCCCCTCTGTTTCAGCCCCTCGGTTTCTTGCCCTCTGTTTCAGCCCCTCTGTTTCTCGCCCTCTGTTTCAGCCCCTCGGTTTCTCGCCCTCTGTTTCAGCCCCTCTGTTTCAGCCACTCTGTTTCAGCCCTTCTGTTTCTCGCCCTCTGTTTCAGCCCCTCTGTTTCTCGCCCTCTGTTTCAGCCCCTCTGTTTCAGCCCCTCTGTGTCAGCCCCTCTTTTTCAGCCCCCCTGTTTCTCGCCCCCTGTTTCTCGCCCCCTGTTTCTCACCCCCTGTTTCAGACCCTCTGTTTCAGCCCCTCTGTTTCTCGCCCCCTGTTTCAGCCCCTCTGTTTCAGCCCCTCTGTTTCTCGCCCTCTGTTTCAGCCCCTCTGTTTCTCGCCCGCTGTTTCTCCCCCTCTGTTTCAGCCCCTCTGTTTCAGCCCCTCTGTTTCAGCCCCTCTGTTTCTCGCCCTCTGTTTCAGCCCCTCTGTTTCAGCCACTCTGTTTCAGCCCCTCTGTTTCTAGCCCTCTGTTTCAGCCCCTCTATTTCAGCCCCTCTGTTTCAGCCCCTCTGTTTCAGCCCCTCTGTTTCAGCCCCTCTGTTTCTCGCCCTCTGTTTCTCGCCCCCTGTTTCAGCCCCTCTGTTTCAGCCCCTCGGTTTCTCGCCCTCTGTTTCAACCCCTCTGTTTTAGCCCCTCTGTTTCAGCCCCACTGTTTCAGCCCCTCGGTTTCTCGCCCTCTGTTTCAACCCCTCTGTTTCTCGCCCTCTGTTTCAGCCCCTCTGTTTCAGCCCCTCTGTTTAAGCCCCTCTGTTCAGACCCTCGGTTTCTCGCCCTCTGTTTCAGCCCCTCTGTTTCAGCCCCTCTGTTTCAGCCCCTCGGTTTCTCGCCCTCTGTTTCAGCCCCTCTGTTTCAGCCCCTCTGTTTCAGCCGCTCTGTTTCTCGCCCTCTGTTTCAGCCCCTCTGTTTCTCGCCCCCTGTTTCAGCCCCTCTGTTTCAGCCCCTCTGTTTCTCGCCCTCTGTTTCAGCCCCTCTGTTTCTCGCCCTCTGTTTCTTGCCCTCTGTTTCAGCCCCTCTGTTTCAGCCCCTCTGTTTCAGCCCCTCTGTTTCTCGCCCTCTGTTTCAGCCCCTCTGTTTCAGCCCTTCTGTTTCAGCCCCTCTGTTTCAGCCCCTCTGTTTCTCGCCTTCAGTTTCTCGCCCTCTGTTTCAGCCACTCTGTTTCAGCCCCTCTGTTTCAGCCCCTCTGTTTCACCCCCTCTTTTTCTCACCCACTGTTTCAGCCCCTCTGCTTCTCGTCCTCTGTTTCAGCCCCTCTGTTTCAGCCCCTCTGTTTCTCACCCTCTGTTTCAGCCCCTCGGTTTCAGCCCCTCTGTTTCAGCCCCTCTGTTTCTCGCCCTCTGTTTCAGCCCTTCGGTTTCTCGCCCTCTGTTTCAGCCCCTCTGTTTCAGCCCCTCTGTTTCAGCCCTTCTGTTTCTCGCCCTCTGTTTCAGCACCTCGGTTTCTTGCCCTCTGTTTCAGCCCCTCTGTTTCTCGCCCTCTCTTTCAGCCCCTCTGTTTCAGCTCCTCTGTTTCAGCCCCTCTTTTTCTCACCGACTGTTTCAGCCCCTCTGCTTCTCGCCCTCTGTTTCAGCCCCTCAGTTTCAGCCCCTCTGTTTCTCACCCTCTGTTTCAGCCCCTCTGTTTCAGCCCCTCTGTTTCTCGCCCTCTTTTTCAGCCCCTCGGTTTCTCGCCCTCTGTTTCAGCCCCTCTGTTTCAGCTCCTCTGTTTCAGCCCCTCTGCTTCTCGCCCTCTTATTCAGCCCCTCTGTTTCTCGCCCTCTGTTTCAGCCGCTCTGTTTGAGCCCCTCTGTTTCAGCCCCTCTGTTTCTCGCCCTCTGTTTCAGCCCCTCTGTTTCAGCCCCTCTGTTTCTTGCCCTCTGTTTCAGCCCCTCTGTTTCTCGCCCTCTGTTTCAGCCCCTCTGTTTCTCGCCCTCTGTTTCAGCCCCTCTGTTTCAGACCCTCTGATTCTCGCCCTCTGTTTCAGCCCCTCGGTTTCTTGCCCTCTGTTTCAGCCCCTCTGTTTCAGCCCCTCTGTTTCAGCCCCTCTGTTTCTCGCCCTCGGTTTCAGCCCCTCTGTTTCTCGACCTCTGTTTCAGCCCCTCTGTTTCAGACCCTCGGTTTCTCGCCCTCTGTTACAGCCCCACTGTTTCAGCCCTTCTGTTTCTCGCCCTCTGTTTCAGCCCCTCTGTTTCAGCCCCTCTGTTTCTCGCCCTCTGTTTCTCGCCCTCTGTTTCAGCCCCTCTGTTTCAGCCCCTCGGTTTCTCGTCCTCTGTTTCAGCCCCTCTGTTTCTCGCCCTCTGTTTCAGCCCCTCTGTTTCAGCCCTTCTGTTTCTCGCCCTCTGTTTCAGCCCCTCTGTTTCTCGCCTTCAGTTTCTCGCCCTCTGTTTCTCGCCTTCTGTTTCAGCCCCTCTGTTTCAGCCCCTCTGTTTCAGCCCCTCGGTTTCTTGCCCTCTGTTTCAGCCCCTCTGTTTCTCGCCCTCTGTTTCAGCCCCTCGGTTTCTCGCCCTCTGTTTCAGCCCCTCTGTTTCAGCCACTCTGTTTCAGCCCTTCTGTTTCTCGCCCTCTGTTTCAGCCCCTCTGTTTCTCGCCCTCTGTTTCAGCCCCTCTGTTTCAGCCCCTCTGTGTCAGCCCCTCTTTTTCAGCCCCCCTGTTTCTCGCCCCCTGTTTCTCGCCCCCTGTTTCTCACCCCCTGTTTCAGACCCTCTGTTTCAGCCCCTCTGTTTCTCGCCCCCTGTTTCAGCCCCTCTGTTTCAGCCCCTCTGTTTCTCGCCCTCTGTTTCAGCCCCTCTGTTTCTCGCCCGCTGTTTCTCCCCCTCTGTTTCAGCCCCTCTGTTTCAGCCCCTCTGTTTCAGCCCCTCTGTTTCTCGCCCTCTGTTTCAGCCCCTCTGTTTCAGCCACTCTGTTTCAGCCCCTCTGTTTCTAGCCCTCTGTTTCAGCCCCTCTATTTCAGCCCCTCTGTTTCAGCCCCTCTGTTTCAGCCCCTCTGTTTCAGCCCCTCTGTTTCTCGCCCTCTGTTTCTCGCCCCCTGTTTCAGCCCCTCTGTTTCAGCCCCTCGGTTTCTCGCCCTCTGTTTCAACCCCTCTGTTTTAGCCCCTCTGTTTCAGCCCCACTGTTTCAGCCCCTCGGTTTCTCGCCCTCTGTTTCAACCCCTCTGTTTCTCGCCCTCTGTTTCAGCCCCTCTGTTTCAGCCCCTCTGTTTAAGCCCCTCTGTTCAGACCCTCGGTTTCTCGCCCTCTGTTTCAGCCCCTCTGTTTCAGCCCCTCTGTTTCAGCCCCTCGGTTTCTCGCCCTCTGTTTCAGCCCCTCTGTTTCAGCCCCTCTGTTTCAGCCGCTCTGTTTCTCGCCCTCTGTTTCAGCCCCTCTGTTTCTCGCCCCCTGTTTCAGCCCCTCTGTTTCAGCCCCTCTGTTTCTCGCCCTCTGTTTCAGCCCCTCTGTTTCTCGCCCTCTGTTTCTTGCCCTCTGTTTCAGCCCCTCTGTTTCAGCCCCTCTGTTTCAGCCCCTCTGTTTCTCGCCCTCTGTTTCAGCCCCTCTGTTTCAGCCCTTCTGTTTCAGCCCCTCTGTTTCAGCCCCTCTGTTTCTCGCCTTCAGTTTCTCGCCCTCTGTTTCAGCCACTCTGTTTCAGCCCCTCTGTTTCAGCCCCTCTGTTTCACCCCCTCTTTTTCTCACCCACTGTTTCAGCCCCTCTGCTTCTCGTCCTCTGTTTCAGCCCCTCTGTTTCAGCCCCTCTGTTTCTCACCCTCTGTTTCAGCCCCTCGGTTTCAGCCCCTCTGTTTCAGCCCCTCTGTTTCTCGCCCTCTGTTTCAGCCCTTCGGTTTCTCGCCCTCTGTTTCAGCCCCTCTGTTTCAGCCCCTCTGTTTCAGCCCTTCTGTTTCTCGCCCTCTGTTTCAGCACCTCGGTTTCTTGCCCTCTGTTTCAGCCCCTCTGTTTCTCGCCCTCTCTTTCAGCCCCTCTGTTTCAGCTCCTCTGTTTCAGCCCCTCTTTTTCTCACCGACTGTTTCAGCCCCTCTGCTTCTCGCCCTCTGTTTCAGCCCCTCAGTTTCAGCCCCTCTGTTTCTCACCCTCTGTTTCAGCCCCTCTGTTTCAGCCCCTCTGTTTCTCGCCCTCTTTTTCAGCCCCTCGGTTTCTCGCCCTCTGTTTCAGCCCCTCTGTTTCAGCTCCTCTGTTTCAGCCCCTCTGCTTCTCGCCCTCTTATTCAGCCCCTCTGTTTCTCGCCCTCTGTTTCAGCCGCTCTGTTTGAGCCCCTCTGTTTCAGCCCCTCTGTTTCTCGCCCTCTGTTTCAGCCCCTCTGTTTCAGCCCCTCTGTTTCTTGCCCTCTGTTTCAGCCCCTCTGTTTCTCGCCCTCTGTTTCAGCCCCTCTGTTTCTCGCCCTCTGTTTCAGCCCCTCTGTTTCAGACCCTCTGATTCTCGCCCTCTGTTTCAGCCCCTCGGTTTCTTGCCCTCTGTTTCAGCCCCTCTGTTTCAGCCCCTCTGTTTCAGCCCCTCTGTTTCTCGCCCTCGGTTTCAGCCCCTCTGTTTCTCGACCTCTGTTTCAGCCCCTCTGTTTCAGACCCTCGGTTTCTCGCCCTCTGTTACAGCCCCACTGTTTCAGCCCTTCTGTTTCTCGCCCTCTGTTTCAGCCCCTCTGTTTCAGCCCCTCTGTTTCAGCCCCTCTGTTTCAGCCCCTCTGTTTCTCGCCCTCTGTTTCAGCCCCTCTGTTTCTCGCCCTCTGATTCTCGCCCTCTGTTTCAGCCCCTCTGTTTCAGCCCCTCTGTTTCAGCCCCTCGGTTTCTCGCCCTCTGTTTCAGCCCCTCTGTTTCTTGCCCTCTGTTTCAGCCCCTCTATTTCAGCCCTTCTGTTTCAGCCCCTCTGTTTCAGCCCCTCTGTTTCTCGCCCTCTGTTTCTCGCCCTCTGTTTCTCGCCTTCTGTTTCAGCCCCTCTGTTTCAGCCCCTCGGTTTCAGCCCCTCGGTTTCAGCCCCTCGGTTTCTCGCCCTCTGTTTCAGCCTTACTGTTTGTCGCCCTCTGTTTCAGCCCCTCTGTTTCAGCCCCCTGTTTCTCGCCCTCTGTTTCAGCCCCTCTGTTTCAGCCCCTCTGTTTCAGCCCCTCGGTTTCTCGCCCTCTGTTTCTCGCCCCCTGTTTCAGCCCCTCTGTTTCAGCCCCTCGGTTTCTCGCCCTCTGTTTCAGCCCCTCTGTTTCAGTCCCACTGTTTCAGCCCCTCTGTTCCTCGCCCTCTGTTTCAGCCCCTCTGTTTCAGCCCCTCTGTTTCTAGCCCTCTGTTTCAGCCCCTCTGTTTCAGCACCCTGTTTCAGCCCCTCTGTTTCTCGCCCTCTGTTTCAGCCCCTCTGTTTCAGTCCCTCTGTTTCAGCCCCTCTGATTCTCGCCCTCTGTTTCAGCCCCTCTGTTTCTCGCCCTCTGTTTCAGCCCCTCTGTTTCTCGCACTATGTTTCAGCCCCTCTGTTTCAGCCCCTCTGTTTCAGCACCTCTGTTTCTCGCCCTCTGTTTCAGCCCCTCTGTTTCAGCCCCTCTGTTTCTCGCCCTATGTTTCAGCCCCTCTGTTTCAGCCCCTCTGTTTCTCGCCCTCTGTTTCAGCCCCTCGGTTTCTCGCCCTCTGTTTCAGCCCCTCTGTTTCAGCCCCTCTGTTTGAGCCCCTCTGTTTCAAGTCCTCTGTTTCAGCCCCTCTGTTTCAGCCCCCAGTTTCTCGCCCTCTGTTTCAGCCCCTCTGTTTCAGCCCCTCTGTTTCAGCTCCTCTGTTTCTCGCCCTCTGTTTTAGCCCCTCTGTTTCGCGCCATCTGTTTCAGCCCTTCTGTTTCCCGCCCTCTGTTTCTCGCCCTCTGTTTCAGCCCCTCTGTTTTTCGCCCTCTGTTTCAGCCCCTCTGTTTCAGCCCCTCTGTTTCAGCCCTCTGTTTCTCGCCCTCTGTTTCAGCCCCTCTGTTTCAGTCCCTCTGTTTCAGCCCCTCTGTTTCTCGCCCCCTGTTTCAGCCCCTTTGTTTCAGCCCCTCTGTTTCAGCCCCCTGTTTCTTGCCCTCTGTTTCAGCCCTTCTGTTTCAGCCCCTCTGTTTCAGCCCCTCTGTTTCTCGCCCTCTGTTTCAGCCACTCTGTTTCTCGCCTTCTGTTTCAGCCCCTCTGTTTCTCGCCCTCTGTTTCAGCCCCTCTGTTTCAGCCCCGATGTTTCAGCTCCTCTGTTTCAGCCCCACTGTTTCTCGCCCTCTCTTTCAGCCCCTCTGTTTCTCGCCCTCTGTTTCAGCCCCTCTCTTTCTCGCCCTCTGTTTCAGCCCCTCTGTTTCTCGCCCTCTGTTTCAGCCCCTCTGTTTCTCGCCCTCAGTTTCTGCCCCTCTGTTTCAGCTCCTCTGTTTCAGCCCCTCTTTTTCTCACCCACTGTTTCAGCCCCTCTGCTTCTCGCCCTCTGTTTCAGCCCCTCTGTTTCAGCCCCTCTGTTTCTCACCCTCTTTTCAGCCCCTCTGTTTCAGCCCCTCTGTTTCAGCCCCTCTGTTTCTCGCCCTCTGTTTCAGCCCCTCTGTTTCAGCCCCTCTGTTTCAGCTCCTCTGTTTCTCGCCCTCTGTTTCAGCCCCTCTGTTTCGCGCCCTCTGTTTCAGCCCTTCTGTTTCCCGCCCTCTGTTTCTCGCCCTCTGTTTCAGCCCCTCTGTTTCTCGCCCTCTGTTTCAGCCCCACTGTTTCAGCCCCTCTGTTACAGCCCTCTGTTTCTCTCCCTCTGTTTCAGCCCCTCTGTTTCAGCCCCTCTGTTTCAGTCCCTCTGTTTCAGCCCCTCTGTTTCTCGCCCCCTGTTTCAGCCCCTTTGTTTCAGCCCCTCTGTTTCAGCCCCCTGTTTCTCGCCCTCTGTTTCAGCCCTTCTGTTTCAGCCCCTCTGTTTCTGCCCCTCTGTTTCTCGCCCTCTGTTTCAGCCACTCTGTTTCTCGCCTTCTGTTTCAGCCCCTCTGTTTCTCGCCCTCTGTTTCAGCCCCTCTGTTTCAGCCCCGCTGTTTCAGCTCCTCTGTTTCAGCCCCACTGTTTCTCGCCCTCTCTTTCAGCCCCTCTGTTTCTCGCTCTCGGTTTCAGCCCCTCTCTTTCTCGCCCTCTGTTTCAGCCCCTCTGTTTCTCGCCCTCTGTTTCAGCCCCTCTGTTTCTCGCCCTCAGTTTCTGCACCTCTGTTTCAGCTCCTCTGTTTCAGCCCCTCTTTTTCTCACCCACTGTTTCAGCCCCGCTGCTTCTCGCCCTCTGTTTCAGCCCCTCTGTTTCAGCCCCTCTGTTTCTCACCCTCTGTTTCAGCCCCTCTGTTTCAGCCCCTCTGTTTCAGCACCTCTGTTTCTCGCCCTCTGTTTCAGCCCCTCGGTTTCTCGCCCTCTGTTTCAGCCCCTCTGTTTCTACTCCTCTGTTTCAGCCCCTCTGTTTCTCGCCCTCTTATTCTGCCCCTCTGTTTCTCGCCCTCTGTTTCAGCCGCTCTGTTTGAGCCCCTCTGTTTCAGCCCCCCTATTTCTCGACCTCTGTTTCAGCCCCTCGGTTTCTCGCCCTCTGTTTCAGCCCCTCTGTTTCAGCCCCTCTATTTCAGCCCCTCTGTTTCAACCCCTCTGTTTCAGCCCCTCTGTTTCTCGCCCTCTGTTTCAGCCCCTCGGTTTCTCGCCCTCTGTTTCAGCCCCTCTGTTTCAGCCCCTCTGTTTCAGCCCCTCTGTTTCTCGCCCTCTGTTTCAGGCCCTCTGTATTTCGCCCCCTGTTTCAGCCCCTCTGTTTCAGCCCCTCTGTTTCTCGCCCTCTATTTCAGCCCCTCTGTTTCTCGCCCTCTGTTTCTCGCCCTCTGTTTCAGCCCCTCTGTTTCAGCCCCTCGGTTTCTCGTCCTCTGTTTCAGCCCCTCTGTTTCTCGCCCTCTGTTTCAGCCCCTCTGTTTCTCGCCCTCTGTTTCAGCCCCTCTGTTTCTCGCCCTCTGATTCTCGCCCTCTGTTTCAGCCCCTCTGTTTCAGCCCCTCTGTTTCAGCCCCTCGGTTTCTCGCCCTCTGTTTCAGCCCCTCTGTTTCTTGCCCTCTGTTTCAGCCCCTCTATTTCAGCCCTTCTGTTTCAGCCCCTCTGTTTCAGCCCCTCTGTTTCTCGCCCTCTGTTTCTCGCCCTCTGTTTCTCGCCTTCTGTTTCAGCCCCTCTGTTTCAGCCCCTCGGTTTCAGCCCCTCGGTTTCTCGCCCTCTGTTTCAGCCTTACTGTTTGTCGCCCTCTGTTTCAGCCCCTCTGTTTCAGCCCCCTGTTTCTCGCCCTCTGTTTCAGCCCCTCTGTTTCAGCCCCTCTGTTTCAGCCCCTCGGTTTCTCGCCCTCTGTTTCTCGCCCCCTGTTTCAGCCCCTCTGTTTCAGCCCCTCGGTTTCTCGCCCTCTGTTTCAGCCCCTCTGTTTCAGTCCCACTGTTTCAGCCCCTCTGTTCCTCGCCCTCTGTTTCAGCCCCTCTGTTTCAGCCCCTCTGTTTCTAGCCCTCTGTTTCAGCCCCTCTGTTTCAGCACCCTGTTTCAGCCCCTCTGTTTCTCGCCCTCTGTTTCAGCCCCTCTGTTTCAGTCCCTCTGTTTCAGCCCCTCTGATTCTCGCCCTCTGTTTCAGCCCCTCTGTTTCTCGCCCTCTGTTTCAGCCCCTCTGTTTCTCGCCCTATGTTTCAGCCCCTCTGTTTCAGCCCCTCTGTTTCAGCACCTCTGTTTCTCGCCCTCTGTTTCAGCCCCTCTGTTTCAGCCCCTCTGTTTCTCGCCCTATGTTTCAGCCCCTCTGTTTCAGCCCCTCTGTTTCTCGCCCTCTGTTTCAGCCCCTCGGTTTCGCGCCCTCTGTTTCAGCCCCTCTGTTTCAGCCCCTCTGTTTGAGCCCCTCTGTTTCAAGTCCTCTGTTTCAGCCCCTCTGTTTCAGCCCCCTGTTTCTCGCCCTCTGTTTCAGCCCCTCTGTTTCAGCCCCTCTGTTTCAGCTCCTCTGTTTCTCGCCCTCTGTTTTAGCCCCTCTGTTTCGCGCCATCTGTTTCAGACCTTCTGTTTCCCGCCCTCTGTTTCTCGCCCTCTGTTTCAGCCCCTCTGTTTTTCGCCCTCTGTTTCAGCCCCTCTGTTTCAGCCCCTCTGTTTCAGCCCTCTGTTTCTCGCCCTCTGTTTCAGCCCCTCTGTTTCAGTCCCTCTGTTTCAGCCCCTCTGTTTCTCGCCCCCTGTTTCAGCCCCTTTGTTTCAGCCCCTCTGTTTCAGCCCCCTGTTTCTTGCCCTCTGTTTCAGCCCTTCTGTTTCAGCCCCTCTGTTTCAGCCCCTCTGTTTCTCGCCCTCTGTTTCAGCCACTCTGTTTCTCGCCTTCTGTTTCAGCCCCTCTGTTTCTCGCCCTCTGTTTCAGCCCCTCTGTTTCAGCCCCGCTGTTTCAGCTCCTCTGTTTCAGCCCCACTGTTTCTCGCCCTCTCTTTCAGCCCCTCTGTTTCTCGCCCTCTGTTTCAGCCCCTCTCTTTCTCGCCCTCTGTTTCAGCCCCTCTGTTTCTCGCCCTCTGTTTCAGCCCCTCTGTTTCTCGCCCTCAGTTTCTGCCCCTCTGTTTCAGCTCCTCTGTTTCAGCCCCTCTTTTTCTCACCCACTGTTTCAGCCCCTCTGCTTCTCGCCCTCTGTTTCAGCCCCTCTGTTTCAGCCCCTCTGTTTCTCACCCTCTGTTTCAGCCCCTCTGTTTCAGCCCCTCTGTTTCAGCCCCTCTGTTTCTCGCCCTCTGTTTCAGCCCCTCTGTTTCAGCCCCTCTGTTTCAGCTCCTATGTTTCTCGCCCTCTGTTTCAGCCCCTCTGTTTCAGCCCCTCTGTTACAGCCCTCTGTTTCTCGCCCTCTGTTTCAGCCCCTCTGTTTCAGTCCCTCTGTTTCAGCCCCTCTGTTTCTCGCCCCCTGTTTCAGCCCCTTTGTTTCAGCCCCTCTGTTTCAGCCCCTCTGTTTCTCGCCCTCTGTTTCAGCCCCTCTGTTTCAGCCCCTCTGTTTCTCGCCCTCTGTTTCAGCCCCTCTGTTTCAGCCCCTCTGTTACAGCCCTCTGTTTCTCGCCCTCTGTTTCAGCCCCTCTGTTTCAGTCCCTCTGTTTCAGCCCCTCTGTTTCTCGCCCCCTGTTTCAGCCCCTCTGTTTCAGCCCCTCTGTTTCAGCCCCCTGTTTCTCGCCCTCTGTTTCAGCCCTTCTGTTTCAGCCCCTCTGTTTCAGCCCCTCTGTTTCTCGCCCTCTGTTTCAGCCACTCTGTTTCTCGCCTTCTGTTTCAGCCCCTCTGTTTCTCGCCCTCTGTTTCAGCCCCTCTGTTTCAGCCCCGCTGTTTCAGCTCCTCTGTTTCAGCCCCACTGTTTCTCGCCCTCTCTTTCAGCCCCTCTGTTTCTCGCTCTCTGTTTCAGCCCCTCTCTTTCTCGCCCTCTGTTTCAGCCCCTCTGTTTCTCGCCCTCTGTTTCAGCCCCTCTGTTTCAGCCCCTCTGTTTCAGCCCCTCTGTTTCTCACCCTCTGTTTCAGGCCCTCTGTATTTCGCCCCCTGTTTCAGCCCCTCTGTTTCAGCCCCTCTGTTTCTCGCCCTCTGTTTCAGCCCCTCTGTTTCTCGCCCTCTGTTTCTCGCCCTCTGTTTCAGCCCCTCTGTTTCAGCCCCTCGGTTTCTCGTCCTCTGTTTCAGCCCCTCTGTTTCTCGCCCTCTGTTTCAGCCCTTCTGTTTCTCGCCCTCTGTTTCAGCCCCTCTGTTTCTCGCCATCAGTTTCTCGCCCTCTGTTTCTCGCCTTCTGTTACAGCCCCTCTGTTTCAGCCCCTCTGTTTCAGCCCCTCTGTTTCTCGCCCTCTGTTTCAGCCCCTCGGTTTCTCGCCCTCTGTTTCAGCCCCTCTGTTTCAGCCCCTCTGTTTCAGCCCTTCTGTTTCTCGCACTCTGTTTCAGCCCCTCTGTTTCTCGCCCTCTGTTTCAGCCCCTCTGTTTCAGCCCCTCTGTGTCAGCCCCTCTTTTTCAGCCCCCCTGTTTCTCGCCCCCTGTTTCTCGCCCCCTGTTTCTCACCCCCTGTTTCAGACCCTCTGTTTCAGCCCCTCTGTTTCTCGCCCCCTGTTTCAGCCCCTCTGTTTCAGCCCCTCTGTTTCTCGCCCTCTGTTTCAGCCCCTCTGTTTCTCGCCCTCTGTTTCTCGCCCTCTGTTTCAGCCCCTCTGTTTCAGCCCCTCTGTTTCAGCCCCTCTGTTTCTCGCCCTCTGTTTCAGCCCCTCTGTTTCAGCCCCTCTGTTTCAGCCCCTCTGTTTCTAGCCCTCTGTTTCAGCCCCTCTATTTCAGCCCCTCTGTTTCAGCCCCTCTGTTTCAGCCCCTCTGTTTCAGCCCCTCTGTTTCTCGCCCTCTGTTTCTCGCCCCCTGTTTCAGCCCCTCTGTTTCAGCACCTCGGTTTCTCGCCCTCTGTTTCAACCCCTCTGTTTTAGCCCCTCTGTTTCAGCCCCACTGTTTCAGCCCCTCGGTTTCTCGCCCTCTGTTTCAACCCCTCTGTTTCTCGCCCTCTGTTTCAGCCCCTCTGTTTCAGCCCCTCTGTTTAAGCCCCTCTGTTCAGACCCTCGGTTTCTCGCCCTCTGTTTCAGCCCCTCTGTTTCAGCCCCTCTGTTTCAGCCCCTCGGTTTCTCCCCCTCTGTTTCAGCCCCTCTGTTTCAGCCCCTCTGTTTCAGCCCCTCTGTTTCTCTCCCTCTGTTTCAGCCCCTCTGTTTCTCGCCCCCTGTTTCAGCCCCTCTGTTTCAGCCCCTCTGTTTCTCGCCCTCTGTTTCAGCCCCTCTGTTTCTCGCCCTCTGTTTCTCGCCCTCTGTTTCAGCCCCTCTGTTTCAGCCCCTCTGTTTCAGCCCCTCGGTTTCTCGTCCTCTGTTTCAGCCCCTCTGTTTCTCGCCCTCTGTTTCAGCCCCTCTGTTTCAGCCCTTCTGTTTCAGCCCCTCTGTTTCAGCCCCTCTGTTTCTCGCCTTCAGTTTCTCGCCCTCTGTTTCAGCCACTCTGTTTCAGCCCCTCTGTTTCAGCCCCTCTGTTTCACCCCCTCGGTTTCTTGCCCTCTGTTTCAGCCCCTCTGTTTCTCGCCCTCTTTTTCAGCCCCACTGTTTCAGCCCCTCGGTTTCTCGCCCTCTGTTTCAGCCCCTCTGTTTCAGCCCCTCTGTTTCAGCCCTTCTGTTTCTCGCCCTCTGTTTCAGCACCTCGGTTTCTTGCCCTCTGTTTCAGCCCCTCTGTTTCTCGCCCTCTCTTTCAGCCCCTCTGTTTCAGCTCCTCTGTTTCAGCCCCTCTTTTTCTCACCCACTGTTTCAGCCCCTCTGCTTCTCGCCCTCTGTTTCAGCCCCTCTGTTTCTCACCCTCTGTTGCAGCCCCTCTGTTTCAGCCCCTCTGTTTCTCGCCCTCTGTTTCAGCCCCTCGGTTTCTCGCCCTCTGTTTCAGCCCCTCTGTTTCAGCTCCTCTGTTTCAGCCCCTCTGTTTCTCGCCCTCTTATTCAGCCCCTCTGTTTCTCGCCCTCTGTTTCAGCCGCTCTGTTTGAGCCCCTCTGTTTCAGCCCCTCTGTTTCTCGCCCTCTGTTTCAGCCCCTCTGTTTCAGCCCCTCTGTTTCTTGCCCTCTGTTTCAGCCCCTCTGTTTCTCGCCGTCTGTTTCAGCCCCTCTGTTTCTCGCCCTCTGTTTCAGCCCCTATGTTTCAGCCCCTCTGATTCTCGCCCTCTGTTTCAGCCCCTCGGTTTCTTGCCCTCTGTTTCAGCCCCTCTGTTTCAGCCCCTTTGTTTCAGCCCCTCTGTTTCTCGCCCTCGGTTTCAGCCCCTCTGTTTCTCGACCTCTGTTTCAGCCCCTCTGTTTCAGACCCTCGGTTTCTCGCCCTCTGTTACAGCCCCACTGTTTCAGCCCTTCTGTTTCTCGCCCTCTGTTTCAGCCCCTCTGTTTCAGCCCCTCTGTTTCAGCCCCTCTGTTTCAGCCCCTCTGTTTCTCGCCCTCTGTTTCAGCCCCTCTGTTTCTCGCCCTCTGATTCTCGCCCTCTGTTTCAGCCCCTCTGTTCCAGCCCCTCTGTTTCAGCCCCTCTGTTTCTTGCCCTCTGTTTCTCGCCCTATGTTTCAGCCCCTCTGTTTCAGCCCCTCTGTTTCAGCCCCTCTGTTTCTTGCCCTCTGTTTCTCGCCCTATGTTTCAGCCCCTCTGTTTCAGCCCCTCTGTTTCTCGCCCTCTGTTTCAGCACCTCGGTTTCTCGCCCTCTGTTTCAGCCCCTCTGTTTCAGCCCCTCTGTTTCAGCCCCTCTGTTACAAGTCCTCTGTTTCAGCCCCTCTGTTTCAGCCCCCTGTTTCTCGCCCTCTGTTTCAGCCCCTCTGTTTCAGCCCCTCTGTTTCAGCTCCTCTGTTTCTCGCCCTCTGTTTTAGCCCCTCTGTTTCGCGCCCTCTGTTTCAGCCCTTCTGTTTCCCGCCCTCTGTTTCTCGCCCTCTGTTTCAGCCCCTCTGTTTTTCGCCCTCTGTTTCAGCCCCTCTGTTTCAGCCCCTCTGTTTCAGCCCTCTGTTTCTCGCCCTCTGCTTCAGCCCCTCTGTTTCAGTCCCTCTGTTTCAGCCCCTCTGTTTCTCGCCCCCTGTTTCAGCCCCTTTGTTTCAGCCCCTCTGTTTCAGCCCCCTGTTTCTCGCCCTCTGTTTCAGCCCTTCTGTTTCAGCCCCTCTGTTTCAGCCCCTCTGTTTCTCGCCCTCTGTTTCAGCCACTCTGTTTCTCGCCTTCTGTTTCAGCCCCTCTGTTTCTCGCCCTCTGTTTCAGCCCCTCTGTTTCAGCCCCGCTGTTTCAGCTCCTCTGTTTCAGCCCCACTGTTTCTCGCCCACTCTTTCAGCCCCTCTGTTTCTCGCCCTCTGTTTCAGCCCCTCTCTTTCTCGCCCTCTGTTTCAGCCCCTCTGTTTCTCGCCCTCTGTTTCAGCCCCTCTGTTTCTCGCCCTCAGTTTCTGCCCCTCTGTTTCAGCTCCTCTGTTTCAGCCCCTCTTTTTCTCACCCACTGTTTCAGCCCCTCTGCTTCTCGCCCTCTGTTTCAGCCCCTCTGTTTCAGCCCCTCTGTTTCTCACCCTCTGTTTCAGCCCCTCTGTTTCAGCCCCTCTGTTTCAGCCCCTCTGTTTCTCGCCCTCTGTTTCAGCCCCTCGGTTTCTCGCCCTCTGTTTCAGCCCCTCTGTTTCTACTCCTCTGTTTCAGCCCCTCTGTTTCTCGCCCTCTTATTCAGCCCCTCTGTTTCTCGCCCTCTGTTTCAGCCGCTCTGTATGAGCCCCTCTGTTTCAGCCCCTCTGTTTCTCGCCCTCTGTTTCAGCCCCTCGGTTTCTCGCCTTCTGTTTCAGCCCCTCTGTTTCAGCCCCTCTGTTTCAGCCCCTCTGTTTCTTGCCCTCTGTTTCAGCCCCTCTGTTTCTCGCCCTCTGTTTCAGCCCCTCTGTTTCTCGCCCTCTGTTTCAGCCCCTCTGTTTCAGCCACTCTGTTTCTCGCCCGCTGTTTCAGCCCCTCGGTTTCTCGCCCTCTGTTTCAGCCCCTCTGTTTCAGCCCCTCTGTTTCTCGCCCTCTGTTTCAGCCCCTCTGTTTCTCGCCCCCTGTTTCAGCCCCTCTGTTTCAGCCCCTCTGTTTCTCGCCCTCTGTTTCAGCCCCTCTGTTTCTCGCCCTCTGTTTCTCGCCCTCTGTTTCAGCTCCTCTGTTTCAGCCCCTCTGTTTCATCCCCTCGGTTTCTCGTCCTCTGTTTCAGCCCCTCTGTTTCTCGCCCTCTGTTTCAGCCCCTCTGTTTCAGCCCTTCTGTTTCAGCCCCTCTGTTTCAGCCCCTCTGTTTCTCGCCTTCAGTTTCTCGCCCTCTGTTTCTCGCCTTCTGTTTCAGCCCCTCTGTTTCAGCATCTGTTTCAGCCCCTCGGTTTCTTGCCCTCTGTTTCAGCCCCTCTGTTTCTCGCCCTCTGTTTCAGCCCCTCTGTTTCAGCCCCTCGGTTTCTCGCCCTCTGTTTCAGCCCCTCTGTTTCAGCCCCTCTGTTTCAGCCCTTCTGTTTCTCGCCCTCTGTTTCAGCCCCTCTGTTTCTCGCCCTCTGTTTCAGCCCCTCTGTTTCAGCCCCTCTGTGTCAGCCCCTCTTTTTCAGCCCCCCTGTTTCTCGCCCCCTGTTTCTCGCCCCCTGTTTCTCACCCCCTGTTTCAGACCCTCTGTTTCAGCACCTCTGTTTCTCGCCCCCTGTTTCAGCCCCTCTGTTTCAGCCCCTCTGTTTCTCACCCTCTGTTTCAGCCCCTCTGTTTCTCGCCCTCTGTTTCTCGCCCTCTGTTTCAGCCCCTCTGTTTCAGCCCCTCTGTTTCAGCCCCTCTGTTTCTCGCCCTCTGTTTCAGCCCCTCTGTTTCAGCCGCTCTGTTTCAGCCCCTCTGTTTCTAGCCCTCTGTTTCAGCCCCTCTGTTTCAGCCCCTCTGTTTCAGCCCCTCTGTTTCTTGCCCTCTGTTTCTCGCCCCCTGTTTCAGCCCCTCTGTTTCAGCCCCTCGGTTTCTCGCCCTCTGTTTCAACCCCTCTGTTTTAGCCCCTCTGTTTCAGCCCCACTGTTTCAGCCCCTCGGTTTCTCGCCCTCTGTTTCAACCCCTCTGTTTCTCGCCCTCTGTTTCAGCCCCTCTGTTTCAGCCCCTCTGTTTAAGCCCCTCTGTTCAGACCCTCGGTTTCTCGCCCTCTGTTTCAGCCCCTCTGTTTCAGCCCCTCTGTTTCAGCCCCTCTGTTTCTTGCCCTCTGTTTCAGCCCCTCTGTTTCTCGCCCTCTGTTTCAGCCGCTCTGTTTCTCGCCCTCTGTTTCAGCCCCTCTGTTTCAGCCACTCTGTTTCTCGCCCGCTGTTTCAGCCCCTCTGTTTCTCGCCCTCTGTTTCAGCCGCTCTGTTTCAGCCCCTCTGTTTCAGCCCCTCTGTTTCTCGCCCTCTGTTTCAGTTCCTCTGTTTTTCGCCCCCTGTTTCAGCCCCTCTGTTTCAGCCCCTCTGTTTCTCGCCCTCTGTTTCAGCCCCTCTGTTTCTCGCCCTCTGTTTCTCGCCCTCTGTTTCAGCCCCTCTGTTTCAGCCCCTCTGTTTCAGCCCCTCGGTTTCTCGTCCTCTGTTTCAGCCCCTCTGTTACTCGCCCACTGTTTCAGCCCCTCTGTTTCAGCCCTTCTGTTTCAGCCCCTCTGTTTCAGCCCCTCTGTTTCTCGCCTCCATTTTCTCGCCCTCTGTTTCTCGACTTCTGTTTCAACCCCTCTGTTTCAGCCCCTCTGTTTCAGCCCCTCGGTTTCTTGCCCTCTGTTTCAGCCCCTCTGTTTCTCGCCCTCTGTTTCAGCCCCTCTGTTTCAGCCCCTCGGTTTCTCGCCCTCTGTTTCAGCCCCTCTGTTTCAGCCCCTCTGTTTCAGCCCTTCTGTTTCTCGCCCTCTGTTTCAGCCCCTCTGTTTCTCGCCCTCTGTTTCAGCCCCTCTGTTTCAGCCCCTCTGTGTCAGCCCCTCTTTTTCAGCCCCCCTGTTTCTCGCCCCCTGTTTCTCGCCCCCTGTTTCTCACCCCCTGTTTCAGACCCTCTGTTTCAGCCTCTCTGTTTCTCGCCTCCTGTTTCAGCCCCTCTGTTTCAGCCCCTCTGTTTCTCGCCCTCTGTTTCAGCCCCTCTGTTTCTCGCCCGCTGTTTCTCCCCCTCTGTTTCAGCACCTCTGTTTCAGCCCCTCTGTTTCAGACCCTCTGTTTCTCGCCCTCTGTTTCAGCCCCTCTGTTTCAGCCCCTCTGTTTCAGCCCCTCTGTTTCAGCCCCTCTGTTTCTCGCCCTCTGTTTCTCGCCCCCTGTTTCAGCCCCTCTGTTTCAGCCCCTCGGTTTCTCGCCCTCTGTTTCAACCCCTCTGTTTTAGCCCCTCTGTTTCAGCCCCACTGTTTAAGCCCCTCGGTTTCTCGCCCTCTGTTTCAACCCCTCTGTTTCTCGCCCTCTGTTTCAGCCCCTCTGTTTCAGCCCCTCTGTTTAAGCCCCTCTGTTCAGACCCTCGGTTTCTCGCCCTCTGTTTCAGCCCCTCTGTTTCAGCCCCTCTGTTTCAGCCCCTCGATTTCTTACCCTCTGTTTCAGCCCCTCTGTTTCAGCCCCTCTATTTCAGCCCCTCTGTTTCTCGCCTTCTGTTTCAGCCCCTCTGTTTCTCGCCCCCTGTTTCAGCCCCTCAGTTTCAGCCCCTCTGTTTCTCGCCCTCTGTTTCAGCCTCTCTGTTTCTCGCCCTCTGTTTCTCGCCCTCTGTTTCAGCCCCTCTGTTTCAGCCCCTCTGTTTCAGCCCCTCGGTTTCTCACCCTCTGTTTCAGCCCCTCTGTTTCAGCCCTTCTGTTTCTCGCCCTCTGTTTCAGCCCCTCTGTTTCTCGCCCTCTGATTCTCGCCCTCTGTTTCAGCCCCTCTGTTTCAGCCCCTCTGTTTCAGCCCCTCTGTTTCAGCCCCTCTGTTTCAGCCCCTCTGTTTCTCACCCTCTGTTTCAGCCCCTCTGTTTCTCGCCCTCTGATTCTCGCCCTCTGTTTCAGCCCCTCTGTTTCAGCCCCTCTGTTTCAGCCCCTCTGTTTCAGCCCCTCGGTTTCTCGCCCTCTGTTTCAGCTCCTCTGTTTCTTGCCCTCTGTTTCAGCCCCTCTGTTTCAGCCCTTCTGTTTCAGCCACTCTGTTTCAGCCCCTCTGTCTCTCACCCTCTGTTTCTCGCCCTCTGTTTCTCGCCTTCTGTATCAGCCCCTCTGTTTCAGCCCCTCTGTTTCAGCCCCTCTGTTTCAGCCCCTCGGTTTCTCGCCCTCTGTTTCAGCCGCTCTGTTTCTCGCCCTCTGTTTCAGCCCCTCTGTTTCAGCCCCTCAGTTTCTCCCCCTCTGTTTCAGCCCCTCTGTTTCAGCCCTTCTGTTTCAGCCCCTCTGTTTCTCGCCCTCTGTTTCAGCCCCTCTGTTTCAGCCCCTCTGTTTCAGCCCCCTGTTTCTCGCCCCCTGTTTCTCGCCCCCTGTTTCTCGCCCCCTGTTTCTCGCCCCCTGTTTCAGCCCCTCTGTTTCAGCCCCTCTGTTTCTCACCCCCTGTTTCAGCCCCTCTGTTTAAGCCCCTCTGTTTCTCGCCCCCTGTTTCAGCCCCTCTGTTTCAGCCCCTCTGTTTCTCGCCCTCTGTTTCAGCCCCTCTGTTTCAGCCCCTCTGTTTCAGCCCCTCTGTTTCAGACCCTCTGTTTCTTGCCCTCTGTTTCAGCCCCTCTGTTTCTCGCCCTCTGTTTCTCGCCCTCTGTTTCAGCCCTTCTGTTACAGCCCCTCTGTTTCTCGCCCTCTGTTTCAGCCCCTCTGTTTCTCGCCCTCTGTTTCAGCCCCTCTGTTTCTCACCCTCTGTTTCAGCCCCTCTGTTTCAGCCCCTCTGTTTCTCGCCCCCTGTTTCAGCCCCTCTGTTTCAGCCCCTCTGTTTCTCGCCCTCTGCTTCAACCCCTCTGTTTCTCGCCCTCTGTTTCTCGCCCTCTGTTTCAGCCCCTCTGTTTCAGCCCGTCTGTTTCAGCCCCTCTGTTTCTCGCCCTCTGGTTCAGCCCCTCTGTTTCTCGCCCCCTGTTTCAGCACCTCTGTTTCAGCCCCTCTGTTTCAGCCCCTCTGTTTCAGCCCCTCTGTTTCAGCCCCTCTGTTGCTCGCTCTCTGTTTCAGCCCCTCTGTTTCTCGCCCTCTGTTTCAGCCCCACTGTTTCAGCCCCTCTGTTTCAGCCCCTCTGTTCAGCCCCTTGGTTTCTCGCCCTCTGTTTCAGCCCCTCGGTTTCTCACCCTCTGTTTCAGCCCCTCTGTTTCAGCCTCTCTGTTTCAGCCCCTCTGTTTCTCGCCCTCTGTTTCAGCCCCTCTGTTTCAGCCCCTCTGTTTCTCGCCCTCTGTTACAGCCCCTCTGTTTCTCGCCCTCTGTTTCAGCCCCTCTGTTTCTCACCCTCTGTTTCAGCCCCTCTGTTTCAGCCCCTCTGTTTCAGCCCCTCTGTTTCTCGCCCTCTGTTTCAGCACCTCGGTTTCTCGCCCTCAGTTTCAGCCCCTCTGTTTCAGCCCCTGTGTTTCTCGCCCTCTGTTTCAGCCGCTCTATTTCAGCCCCTCTTTTTCTCGCCCTCTCTTTCAGCCCCTATGTTTCAGCCCCTCTGTTTCAGCCCCTCTGTTTCAGCCCCTCTTTTTCTGGCCCTCTGTTTCAGCCCCACTGTTTCAGCCCCTCTGTTTCTCGCCCTGTTTTTCAGCCCCTCGGTTTCTCGGCTCTGTTTCAGCCCCTCTGTTTCAGCCACTCTGTTTCAGCCCCTCTGTTTCTCGCCCTCTGTTTCTGCCCCTCGGTTTCAGCCTCTCTGTTTCTCACCCTCTGTTTCAGCCCCTCTGTTTCTCACCCTCTGTTTCAGCCCCTCTGTTTCAGCCCCTCTGTTTCTCGCCCTCTGTTTCAGCCCCAATGTTTCTCGCCCTCTGTTTCAGCCCCTCTGTTTCAGCCCCTCTGTTTCAGCCCCTCTGTTTCTCGCCCCCTGTTTCTCGCCCCCTGTTTCAGCGCCTCTGTTTCAGCCCCTCTGTTTCAGCCCCTCTGTTTCAGCCCCTCTGTTTCTCACCCTCTGTTTCAGCCCCTCTGTTTCAGCCCCTCTTTTCTCGCCCTCTGTTTCAGCCCCTCTGTTTCAGCCCCTCTGTTTCTCGCCCTCTGTTTCTCGCCCTCTGTTTCTCGCCCTCTGTTTCAGCCCCTCTGTTTCTCGCCCTCTGTTTCAGCCCCTCTGTTTCAGCTCCTCTGTTTCAGCCCCTCTTTTTCTCACCCACTGTTTCAGCCCCTCTGCTTCTCGCCCTCTGTTTCAGCCCCTCTGTTTCAGCCCTGCTGTTTCTCACCCACTGTTTCAGACCCTCTGTTTCAGCCCCTCTGTTTCAGCCCCTCTGTTTCTCGCCCTCTGTTTCAGCCCCTCGGTTTCTCGCCCTCTGTTTCAGCCCCTCTGTTTCAGCTCCTCTGTTTCAGCCCCTCTGTTTCAGCTCCTCTGTTTCAGCCCCTCTGTTTCTCGCCCTATTATTCAGCCCCTCTGTTTCAGCCCCTCTGTTTGAGCCACTCTGTTTCAGCCCCTCTGTTTCTCGCCCTCTGTTTCAGCCCCTCTGTTTAAGCTCCTCTGTTTCAGCCCCTCTGTTTCTCGCCCTCTTATTCAGCCCGTCTGTTTCTCACCCTCTGTTTCAGCCCCTCTGTTTGAGCCCCTCTGTTTCAGCCCCTCTGTTTCAGCCCCTCTTTTTCAGCCCCTCTGTTTCTTGCCCTCTGTTTCAGCCCCACTGTTTCTCGCCCTCTGTTTCAGCCCCTCTGTTTCTCGCCCTCTGTTTCAGCCCCTCGCTTTCTCGCCCTCTGTTTCAGCCCCTCTGTTTCTCATCCTCTGTTCCAGCCACTCTGTTTCAGCCCCTCTATTTCAGCCCCTCTGTTTCTCGCCCTCTGTTTCAGCTCCTCGGTTTCTCGCCCTCTGCTTCAGCCCCTCTGTTTCTCGCCCTCTGTTTCAGCCCCTCTGTTTCTCGCCCTCTGTTTCAGCCCCGCGGTTTCTCGCCATCTGTTTCAGCCCCTCTGTTTCATCCCCTCTGTTTCACGCCCGCTGTTTCACCCCCTCTGTTTCAGCCCCTCTGTTTCAGCCCCTCTGTTTCTCGCCCTCTGTTTCAGCCCCTCGGTTTTTCGCCCACTGTTTCAGCCCCTCTGTTTCAGCCCCTCTGTTTCAGCCCCTCGGTTTCTCGCCCTCTGTTTCAGCCCCTCTGTTTCAGCCCCTCTGTTTCAGCCCCTCTGTTTCAGCCCCTCTGTTTCTCGCCCGCTGTTTCAGCCCCTCGGTTTCTCGCCCTCTGTTTCAGCCCCTCTGTTTCAGCCCCTCTGTTTCAGCCCCTCTGTTTCTCGCCCTCTGTTTCAGCCCCTCTGTTTCTCGCCCTCTGTTTCAGCCCCTCTGTTTCAGCCCCTCTGTTTCTCGCCCTCTGTTTCAGCCCCTCTGTTTCTCGCACTCTGTTTCAGCCCCGCTGTTTCTCGCCCTCTGTTTCAGCCCCTCGGTTTCTTGCCCTCTGTTTCAGCCCCTCTGTTTCTCGCCCTCTGTTTCAGCCCCTCTGTTTCAGCTCCTCTGTTTCAGCCCCTCTTTTTCTCACCCACTGTTTCAGCCCCTCTGCTTCTCGCCCTCTGTTTCAGCCCCTCTGTTTCAGCCCCTCTGTTTCTCACCCTCTGTTTCAGCCCCTCTGTTTCAGCCCCACTGTTTCAGCCCCTCTGTTTCTCGACCTCTGTTTCAGCCCCTCGGTTTCTCGCCCTCTGTTTCAGCCCCTCTGTTTCAGCTCCTCTGTTTCAGCCCCTATGTTTCTCGCCCTATTATTCAGCCCCTCTGTTTCTCGCCCTCTGTTTCAGCCGCTCTGTTTGAGCCCCTCTGTTTCAGCCCCTCTGTTTCTCGCCCTCTGTTTCAGCCCCTCTGTTTCAGCCCCTCTGTTTCAGCCCCTCTGTTTCAGCCCCTCTGTTTCTTGCCCTCTGTTTCAGCCCCTCTGTTTCTCGCCCTCTGTTTCAGCCCCTCTGTTTCTCGCCCTCTGTTTCAGCCCCTCTGTTTCTTGCCCTCTGTTTCAGCCCCTCTGTTTCTCGCCCTCTGTTTCAGCCCCTCGGTTTCTCACCCTCTGTTTCAGCCCCTCTGTTTCAGCCCCTCTGTTTCTCGCCCTCGGTTTCAGCCCCTCGGTTTCTCGCCCTCTGTTTCAGCCCCTCTGTTTCAGCCCCTCTGTTTCAGCCCCTCGGTTTCTCGCCCTCTGTTTCAGCCCCACTGTTTCAGCCCTTCTGTTTCTCGCCCTCTGTTTCAGCCCCTCTGTTTGTCGCCCTCTGATTCTCGCCCTCTGTTTCAGCCCCTCTGTTTCAGCCCCTCTGTTTCAGCCCCTCTGATTCAGCCCCTCTGTTTCTCGCCCTCTGTTTCAGCCCCTCTGTTTCTCGCCCTCTGATTCTCGCCCTCTGTTTCAGCCCTTCTGTTTCAGCCCCTCTGTTTCAGCCCCTCTGTCTCTCGCCATCTGTTTCTCGCCCGCTGTTTCTCGCCTTCTGTATCAGCCCCTCTGTTTCAGCCCCTCTGTTTCAGCCCCTCTGTTTCAGCCCCTCGGTTTCTCGCCCTCTGTTTCAGCCGCTCTGTTTCTCGCCCTCTGTTTCAGCCCCTCTGTTTCAGCCCCTCGGTTTCTCCCCCTCTGTTTCAGCCCCTCTGTTTCAGCCCCTCTGTTTCAGCCCCTCTGTTTCTCGCCCTCTGTTTCAGCCCCTCTGTTTCAGCCCTTCTGTTTCAGCCCCCCTGTTTCTCGCCCCCTGTTTCTCGCCACCTGTTTCTCGCCCCCTGTTTCAGCCCCTCTGTTTCAGCCCCTCTGTTTCTCGCCCCCTGTTTCAGCCCCTCTGTTTCAGCCCCTCTGTTTCTCGCCCCCTGTTTCAGACCCTCTGATTCAGCCCCTCTGTTTCTCGCCCTCTGTTTCAGCCGCTCTGTTTCTCGCCCTCTGTTTCAGCCCCTCTGTTTCAGCCCCTCGGTTTCTCCCCCTCTGTTTCAGCCCCTCTGTTTCAGCCCCTCTGTTTCAGCCCCTCTGTTTCTCGCCCTCTGTTTCAGCCCCTCTGTTTCAGCCCTTCTGTTTCAGCCCCCCTGTTTCTCGCCCCCTGTTTCTCGCCACCTGTTTCTCGCCCCCGGTTTCAGCCCCTCTGTTTCAGCCCCTCTGTTTCTCGCCCCCTGTTTCAGCCCCTCTGTTTCAGCCCCTCTGTTTCTCGCCCCCTGTTTCAGCCCCTCTGTTTCAGCCCCTCTGTTTCTCGCCCTCTGTTTCAGCCCCTCTGTATCTCGTCCTCTGTTTCTCGCCCTCTGTTTCAGCCCCTCTGTTACAGCCCCTATGTTTCTCGCCCTCTGTTTCAGCCCCTCTGTTTCTCGCCCTCTGTTTCAGTGCCTCTGTTTCTCACCCTCTGTTTCAGCCCCTCTGTTTCAGCCCTTCTGTTTCTCGCGCTCTGTTTCAGCCCCTCTGTTTCTCGCCCTCTGATTCTCGCCCTCTGTTTCAGCCCCTCTGTTTCAGCCCCTCTGTTTCAGCCCCTCTGTTTCAGCCCCTCTGTTTCTCACCCTCTGTTTCAGCCCCTCTGTTTCTCGCCCTCTGATTCTCGCCCTCTGTTTCAGCCCCTCTGTTTCAGCCCCTCTGTTTCAGCCCCTCTGTTTCAGCCCCTCGGTTTCTCGCCCTCTGTTTCAGCCCCTCTGTTTCTTGCCCTCTGTTTCAGCCCCTCTGTTTCAGCCCTTCTGTTTCAGCCCCTCTGTTTCAGCCCCTCTGTCTCTCGCCCTCTGTTTCTCGCCCTCTGTTTCTCGCCTTCTGTTTCAGCCCCTCTGTTTCAGCCCCTCGGTTTCTCGCCCTCTGTTTCAGCCGCTCTGTTTCTCGCCCTCTGTTTCTCGCCCTCTGTTTCAGCCCCTCTGTTACAGCCCCTCTGTTTCTCGCCCTCTGTTTCAGCCCCAATGTTTCTCGCCCTCTGTTTCAGCCCCTCTGTTTCAGCCCCTCTGTTTCAGCCCCTCTGTTTCTCGCCCCCTGTTTCTCGCCCCCTGTTTCAGCGCCTCTGTTTCAGCCCCTCTGTTTCAGCCCCTCTGTTTCAGCCCCTCTGTTTCTCACCCTCTGTTTCAGCCCCTCTGTTTCAGCCCCTCTTTTCTCGCCCTCTGTTTCAGCCCCTCTGTTTCAGCCCCTCTGTTTCTCGCCCTCTGTTTCTCGCCCTCTGTTTCTCGCCCTCTGTTTCAGCCCCTCTGTTTCTCGCCCTCTGTTTCAGCCCCTCTGTTTCAGCTCCTCTGTTTCAGCCCCTCTTTTTCTCACCCACTGTTTCAGCCCCTCTGCTTCTCGCCCTCTGTTTCAGCCCCTCTGTTTCAGCCCTGCTGTTTCTCACCCACTGTTTCAGACCCTCTGTTTCAGCCCCTCTGTTTCAGCCCCTCTGTTTCTCGCCCTCTGTTTCAGCCCCTCGGTTTCTCGCCCTCTGTTTCAGCCCCTCTGTTTCAGCTCCTCTGTTTCAGCCCCTCTGTTTCAGCTCCTCTGTTTCAGCCCCTCTGTTTCTCGCCCTATTATTCAGCCCCTCTGTTTCAGCCCCTCTGTTTGAGCCACTCTGTTTCAGCCCCTCTGTTTCTCGCCCTCTGTTTCAGCCCCTCTGTTTAAGCTCCTCTGTTTCAGCCCCTCTGTTTCTCGCCCTCTTATTCAGCCCGTCTGTTTCTCACCCTCTGTTTCAGCCCCTCTGTTTGAGCCCCTCTGTTTCAGCCCCTCTGTTTCAGCCCCTCTTTTTCAGCCCCTCTGTTTCTTGCCCTCTGTTTCAGCCCCACTGTTTCTCGCCCTCTGTTTCAGCCCCTCTGTTTCTCGCCCTCTGTTTCAGCCCCTCGCTTTCTCGCCCTCTGTTTCAGCCCCTCTGTTTCTCATCCTCTGTTCCAGCCACTCTGTTTCAGCCCCTCTATTTCAGCCCCTCTGTTTCTCGCCCTCTGTTTCAGCTCCTCGGTTTCTCGCCCTCTGCTTCAGCCCCTCTGTTTCTCGCCCTCTGTTTCAGCCCCTCTGTTTCTCGCCCTCTGTTTCAGCCCCGCGGTTTCTCGCCATCTGTTTCAGCCCCTCTGTTTCATCCCCTCTGTTTCACGCCCGCTGTTTCACCCCCTCTGTTTCAGCCCCTCTGTTTCAGCCCCTCTGTTTCTCGCCCTCTGTTTCAGCCCCTCGGTTTTTCGCCCACTGTTTCAGCCCCTCTGTTTCAGCCCCTCTGTTTCAGCCCCTCGGTTTCTCGCCCTCTGTTTCAGCCCCTCTGTTTCAGCCCCTCTGTTTCAGCCCCTCTGTTTCAGCCCCTCTGTTTCTCGCCCGCTGTTTCAGCCCCTCGGTTTCTCGCCCTCTGTTTCAGCCCCTCTGTTTCAGCCCCTCTGTTTCAGCCCCTCTGTTTCTCGCCCTCTGTTTCAGCCCCTCTGTTTCTCGCCCTCTGTTTCAGCCCCTCTGTTTCAGCCCCTCTGTTTCTCGCCCTCTGTTTCAGCCCCTCTGTTTCTCGCACTCTGTTTCAGCCCCGCTGTTTCTCGCCCTCTGTTTCAGCCCCTCGGTTTCTTGCCCTCTGTTTCAGCCCCTCTGTTTCTCGCCCTCTGTTTCAGCCCCTCTGTTTCAGCTCCTCTGTTTCAGCCCCTCTTTTTCTCACCCACTGTTTCAGCCCCTCTGCTTCTCGCCCTCTGTTTCAGCCCCTCTGTTTCAGCCCCTCTGTTTCTCACCCTCTGTTTCAGCCCCTCTGTTTCAGCCCCACTGTTTCAGCCCCTCTGTTTCTCGACCTCTGTTTCAGCCCCTCGGTTTCTCGCCCTCTGTTTCAGCCCCTCTGTTTCAGCTCCTCTGTTTCAGCCCCTATGTTTCTCGCCCTATTATTCAGCCCCTCTGTTTCTCGCCCTCTGTTTCAGCCGCTCTGTTTGAGCCCCTCTGTTTCAGCCCCTCTGTTTCTCGCCCTCTGTTTCAGCCCCTCTGTTTCAGCCCCTCTGTTTCAGCCCCTCTGTTTCAGCCCCTCTGTTTCTTGCCCTCTGTTTCAGCCCCTCTGTTTCTCGCCCTCTGTTTCAGCCCCTCTGTTTCTCGCCCTCTGTTTCAGCCCCTCTGTTTCTTGCCCTCTGTTTCAGCCCCTCTGTTTCTCGCCCTCTGTTTCAGCCCCTCGGTTTCTCACCCTCTGTTTCAGCCCCTCTGTTTCAGCCCCTCTGTTTCTCGCCCTCGGTTTCAGCCCCTCGGTTTCTCGCCCTCTGTTTCAGCCCCTCTGTTTCAGCCCCTCTGTTTCAGCCCCTCGGTTTCTCGCCCTCTGTTTCAGCCCCACTGTTTCAGCCCTTCTGTTTCTCGCCCTCTGTTTCAGCCCCTCTGTTTGTCGCCCTCTGATTCTCGCCCTCTGTTTCAGCCCCTCTGTTTCAGCCCCTCTGTTTCAGCCCCTCTGATTCAGCCCCTCTGTTTCTCGCCCTCTGTTTCAGCCCCTCTGTTTCTCGCCCTCTGATTCTCGCCCTCTGTTTCAGCCCTTCTGTTTCAGCCCCTCTGTTTCAGCCCCTCTGTCTCTCGCCATCTGTTTCTCGCCCGCTGTTTCTCGCCTTCTGTATCAGCCCCTCTGTTTCAGCCCCTCTGTTTCAGCCCCTCTGTTTCAGCCCCTCGGTTTCTCGCCCTCTGTTTCAGCCGCTCTGTTTCTCGCCCTCTGTTTCAGCCCCTCTGTTTCAGCCCCTCGGTTTCTCCCCCTCTGTTTCAGCCCCTCTGTTTCAGCCCCTCTGTTTCAGCCCCTCTGTTTCTCGCCCTCTGTTTCAGCCCCTCTGTTTCAGCCCTTCTGTTTCAGCCCCCCTGTTTCTCGCCCCCTGTTTCTCGCCACCTGTTTCTCGCCCCCTGTTTCAGCCCCTCTGTTTCAGCCCCTCTGTTTCTCGCCCCCTGTTTCAGCCCCTCTGTTTCAGCCCCTCTGTTTCTCGCCCCCTGTTTCAGACCCTCTGATTCAGCCCCTCTGTTTCTCGCCCTCTGTTTCAGCCGCTCTGTTTCTCGCCCTCTGTTTCAGCCCCTCTGTTTCAGCCCCTCGGTTTCTCCCCCTCTGTTTCAGCCCCTCTGTTTCAGCCCCTCTGTTTCAGCCCCTCTGTTTCTCGCCCTCTGTTTCAGCCCCTCTGTTTCAGCCCTTCTGTTTCAGCCCCCCTGTTTCTCGCCCCCTGTTTCTCGCCACCTGTTTCTCGCCCCCGGTTTCAGCCCCTCTGTTTCAGCCCCTCTGTTTCTCGCCCCCTGTTTCAGCCCCTCTGTTTCAGCCCCTCTGTTTCTCGCCCCCTGTTTCAGCCCCTCTGTTTCAGCCCCTCTGTTTCTCGCCCTCTGTTTCAGCCCCTCTGTATCTCGTCCTCTGTTTCTCGCCCTCTGTTTCAGCCCCTCTGTTACAGCCCCTATGTTTCTCGCCCTCTGTTTCAGCCCCTCTGTTTCTCGCCCTCTGTTTCAGTGCCTCTGTTTCTCACCCTCTGTTTCAGCCCCTCTGTTTCAGCCCTTCTGTTTCTCGCGCTCTGTTTCAGCCCCTCTGTTTCTCGCCCTCTGATTCTCGCCCTCTGTTTCAGCCCCTCTGTTTCAGCCCCTCTGTTTCAGCCCCTCTGTTTCAGCCCCTCTGTTTCTCACCCTCTGTTTCAGCCCCTCTGTTTCTCGCCCTCTGATTCTCGCCCTCTGTTTCAGCCCCTCTGTTTCAGCCCCTCTGTTTCAGCCCCTCTGTTTCAGCCCCTCGGTTTCTCGCCCTCTGTTTCAGCCCCTCTGTTTCTTGCCCTCTGTTTCAGCCCCTCTGTTTCAGCCCTTCTGTTTCAGCCCCTCTGTTTCAGCCCCTCTGTCTCTCGCCCTCTGTTTCTCGCCCTCTGTTTCTCGCCTTCTGTTTCAGCCCCTCTGTTTCAGCCCCTCGGTTTCTCGCCCTCTGTTTCAGCCGCTCTGTTTCTCGCCCTCTGTTTCAGCCCCTCTGTTTCAGCCCCTCAGTTTCTCCCCCTCTGTTTCAGCCCCTCTGTTTCAGCCCCTCTGTTTCAGCCCCTCTGTTTCTCGCCCTCTTTTTCAGCCCCTCTGTTTCAGCCCTTCTGTTTCAGCCCCCTGTTTCTCACCCCCTGTTTCTCGCCCCCTGTTTCTCGCCCCCTGTTTCTCGCCCCCTGTTTCAGCCCCTCTGTTTCAGCCCCTCTGTTTCTCGCCCCCTGTTTCAGCCCCTCTGTTTCAGCCCCTCTGTTTCTCGCCCCCTGTTTCAGCCCCTCTGTTTCAGCCCCTCTGTTTCTCGCCCTCTGTTTCAGCCCCTCTGTTTCAGCCCCTCTGTTTCAGCCCCTCTGTTTCAGCCCCTCTGTTTCTTGCCCTCTGTTTCAGCCCCTCTGTTTCTCGCCCTCTGTTTCTCGCCCTCTGTTTCAGCCCCTCTGTTACAGCCCCTCTGTTTCTCGCCCTCTGTTTCAGCCCCTCTGTTTCTCGCCCTCTGTTTCAGCCCCTGTGTTTCTCACCCTCTGTTTCAGCCCCTCTGTTTCAGCCCCTCTGTTTCTCGCCCCCTGTTTCAGCCCCTCTGTTTCAGCCCCTCTGTTTCTCGCCCTCTGCTTCAACCCCTCTGTTTCTCGCCCTCTGTTTCTCGCCCTCTGTTTCAGCCCCTCTGTTTCAGCCCGTCTGTTTCAGCCCCTCTGTTTCTCGCCCTCTGGTTCAGCCCCTCTGTTTCTCGCCCCCTGTTTCAGCACCTCTGTTTCAGCCCCTCGGTTTCTCGCCCTCTGTTTCAGCCCCTCTGTTACAGCCCCTCTGTTTCAGCCCCTCTGTTGCTCGCTCTCTGTTTCAGCCCCTCTGTTTCTCGCCCTCTGTTTCAGCCCCACTGTTTCAGCCCCTCTGTTTCAGCCCCTCTGTTCAGCCCCTCGGTTTCTCGCCCTCTGTTTCAGCCCCTCGGTTTCTCACCCTCTGTTTCAGCCCCTCTGTTTCAGCCCCTCTATTTCAGCCCCTCTGTTTCTCGCCCTCTGTTTCAGGCCCTCTGTTTCAGCCCCTCTGTTTCTCGCCCCCTGTTTCAGCCCCTCTGTTTCAGCCCCTCTGTTTCTCACCCTCTGTTTCAGCCCCTCTGTATCTCGTCCTCTGTTTCTCGCCCTCTGTTTCAGCCCCTCTGTTACAGCCCCTCTGTTTCTCGCCCTCTGTTTCAGCCCCTCTGTTTCTCGCCCTCTGTTTCAGCCCTTCTGTTTCAGCCCCTCTGTTTCAGCCCCTCTGTTTCTCGCCCTCTGTTTCAGCCCCTCTGTATCTCGTCCTCTGTTTCTCGCCCTCTGTTTCAGCCCCTCTGTTACAGCCCCTATGTTTCTCGCCCTCTGTTTCAGCCCCTCTGTTTCTCGCCCTCTGTTTCAGTGCCTCTGTTTCAGCCCCTCTGTTTCAGCCCCTCTGTTTCAGCCCTTCTGTTTCTCGCGCTCTGTTTCAGCCCCTCTGTTTCTCGCCCTCTGATTCTCGCCCTCTGTTTCAGCCCCTCTGTTTCAGCCCCTCTGTTTCAGCCCCTCTGTTTCAGCCCCTCTGTTTCTCACCCTCTGTTTCAGCCCCTCTGTTTCTCGCCCTCTGATTCTCGCCCTCTGTTTCAGCCCCTCTGTTTCAGCCCCTCTGTTTCAGCCCCTCTGTTTCAGCCCCTCGGTTTCTCGCCCTCTGTTTCAGCCGCTCTGTTTCTCGCCCTCTGTTTCAGCCCCTCTGTTTCAGCCCCTCAGTTTCTCCCCCTCTGTTTCAGCCCCTCTGTTTCAGCCCCTCTGTTTCAGCCCCTCTGTTTCTCGCCCTCTTTTTCAGCCCCTCTGTTTCAGCCCTTCTGTTTCAGCCCCCTGTTTCTCACCCCCTGTTTCTCGCCCCCTGTTTCTCGCCCCCTGTTTCTCGCCCCCTGTTTAAGCCCCTCTGTTTCAGCCCCTCTGTTTCTCGCCCCCTGTTTCAGCCCCTCTGTTTCAGCCCCTCTGTTTCTCGCCCCCTGTTTCAGCCCCTCTGTTTCAGCCCCTCTGTTTCTCGCCCTCTGTTTCAGCCCCTCTGTTTCAGCCCCTCTGTTTCAGCCCCTCTGTTTCAGCCCCTCTGTTTCTTTCCCTCTGTTTCAGCCCCTCTGTTTCTCGCCCTCTGTTTCTCGCCCTCTGTTTCAGCCCCTCTGTTACAGCCCCTCTGTTTCTCGCCCTCTGTTTCAGCCCCTCTGTTTCTCGCCCTCTGTTTCAGCCCCTGTGTTTCTCACCCTCTGTTTCAGCCCCTCTGTTTCAGCCCCTCTGTTTCTCGCCCCCTGTTTCAGCCCCTCTGTTTCAGCCCCTCTGTTTCTCGCCCTCTGCTTCAACCCCTCTGTTTCTCGCCCTCTGTTTCTCGCCCTCTGTTTCAGCGCCTCTGTTTCAGCCCGTCTGTTTCAGCCCCTCTGTTTCTCGCCCTCTGGTTCAGCCCCTCTGTTTCTCGCCCCCTGTTTCAGCACCTCTGTTTCAGCCCCTCGGTTTCTCGCCCTCTGTTTCAGCCCCTCTGTTACAGCCCCTCTGTTTCAGCCCCTCTGTTGCTCGCTCTCTGTTTCAGCCCCTCTGTTTCTCGCCCTCTGTTTCAGCCCCACTGTTTCAGCCCCTCTGTTTCAGCCCCTCTGTTCAGCCCCTCGGTTTCTCGCCCTCTGTTTCAGCCCCTCGGTTTCTCACCCTCTGTTTCAGCCCCTCTGTTTCAGCCCCTCTATTTCAGCCCCTCTGTTTCTCGCCCTCTGTTTCAGGCCCTCTGTTTCAGCCCCTCTGTTTCTCGCCCCCTGTTTCAGCCCCTCTGTTTCAGCCCCTCTGTTTCTCACCCTCTGTTTCAGCCCCTCTGTATCTCGTCCTCTGTTTCTCGCCCTCTGTTTCAGCCCCTCTGTTACAGCCCCTCTGTTTCTCGCCCTCTGTTTCAGCCCCTCTGTTTCTCGCCCTCTGTTTCAGCCCTTCTGTTTCTCGCCCTCTGTTTCAGCCCCTCTGTTTCTCGCCCTCTGATTCTCGCCCTCTGTTTCAGCCCCTCTGTTTCAGCCCCTCTGTTTCAGCCCCTCTGTTTCAGCCCCTCTGTTTCAGCCCCTCGATTTCTCGCCCTCTGTTTCAGCCCCTCTGTTTCTTGCCCTCTGTTTCAGCCCCACTGTTTCAGCCCTTCTGTTTCAGCCACTCTGTTTCAGCCCCTCTGTCTCTCGCCCTCTGTTTCTCGCCCTCTGTTTCTCGCCTTCTGTATCAGCCCCTCTGTTTCAGCCCCTCTGTTTCAGCCCCTCTGTTTCAGCCCCTCGGTTTCTCGCCCTCTGTTTCTGCCGCTCTGTTTCTCGCCCTCTGTTTCAGCCCCTCTGTTTCAGCCCCTCAGTTTCTCCCCCTCTGTTTCAGCCCCTCGGTTTCAGCCCCTCTGTTTCAGCCCCTCTGTTTCTCGCCCTCTGTTTCAGCCCCTCTGTTTCAGCCCTTCTGTTTCAGCCCCCTGTTTCTCGCCCCCTGTTTCTCGCCCCCTGTTTCTCGCCCCCTGTTTCTCGCCCCCTGTTTCAGCCCCTCTGTTTCAGCCCCTCTGTTTCTCGCCCCCTGTTTCAGCCCCTCTGTTTCAGCCCCTCTGTTTCTCGCCCCCTGTTTCAGCCCCTCTGTTTCAGCCCCTCTGTTTCTCGCCCTCTGTTTCAGCCCCTCTGTTTCAGCCCCTCTGTTTCAGCCCCTCTGTTTCAGACCCTCTGTTTCTTGCCCTCTGTTTCAGCCCCTCTGTTTCTCGCCCTCTGTTTCTCGCCCTCTGTTTCAGCCCTTCTGTAACAGCCCCTCTGTTTCTCGCCCTCTGTTTCAGCCCCTCTGTTTCTCGCCCTCTGTTTCAGCCCCCCTGTTTCTCGCCCCCTGTTTCTCGCCACCTGTTTCTCGCCCCCTGTTTCAGCCCCTCTGTTTCAGCCCCTCTGTTTCTCGCCCCCTGTTTCAGCCCCTCTGTTTCAGCCCCTCTGTTTCTCGCCCCCTGTTTCAGACCCTCTGATTCAGCCCCTCTGTTTCTCGCCCTCTGTTTCAGCCGCTCTGTTTCTCGCCCTCTGTTTCAGCCCCTCTGTTTCAGCCCCTCGGTTTCTCCCCCTCTGTTTCAGCCCCTCTGTTTCAGCCCCTCTGTTTCAGCCCCTCTGTTTCTCGCCCTCTGTTTCAGCCCCTCTGTTTCAGCCCTTCTGTTTCAGCCCCCCTGTTTCTCGCCCCCTGTTTCTCGCCACCTGTTTCTCGCCCCCTGTTTCAGCCCCTCTGTTTCAGCCCCTCTGTTTCTCGCCCCCTGTTTCAGCCCCTCTGTTTCAGCCCCTCTGTTTCTCGCCCCCTGTTTCAGCCCCTCTGTTTCAGCCCCTCTGTTTCTCGCCCTCTGTTTCAGCCCCTCTGCATCTCGTCCTCTGTTTCTCGCCCTCTGTTTCAGCCCCTCTGTTACAGCCCCTATGTTTCTCGCCCTCTGTTTCAGCCCCTCTGTTTCTCGCCCTCTGTTTCAGTGCCTCTGTTTCTCACCCTCTGTTTCAGCCCCTCTGTTTCAGCCCTTCTGTTTCTCGCGCTCTGTTTCAGCCCCTCTGTTTCTCGCCCTCTGATTCTCGCCCTCTGTTTCAGCCCCTCTGTTTCAGCCCCTCTGTTTCAGCCCCTCTGTTTCAGCCCCTCTGTTTCTCACCCTCTGTTTCAGCCCCTCTGTTTCTCGCCCTCTGATTCTCGCCCTCTGTTTCAGCCCCTCTGTTTCAGCCCCTCTGTTTCAGCCCCTCTGTTTCAGCCCCTCGGTTTCTCGCCCTCTGTTTCAGCCCCTCTGTTTCTTGCCCTCTGTTTCAGCCCCTCTGTTTCAGCCCTTCTGTTTCAGCCCCTCTGTTTCAGCCCCTCTGTCTCTCGCCCTCTGTTTCTCGCCCTCTGTTTCTCGCCTTGTGTTTCAGCCCCTCTGTTTCAGCCCCTCGGTTTCTCGCCCTCTGTTTCAGCCGCTCTGTTTCTCGCCCTCTGTTTCAGCCCCTCTGTTTCAGCCCTTCTGTTTCAGCCCCCTGTTTCTCACCCCCTGTTTCTCGCCCCCTGTTTCTCGCCCCCTGTTTCTCGCCCCCTGTTTCAGCCCCTCTGTTTCAGCCCCTCTGTTTCTCGCCCCCTGTTTCAGCCCCTCTGTTTCAGCCCCTCTGTTTCTCGCCCCCTGTTTCAGCCCCTCTGTTTCAGCCCCTCTGTTTCTCGCCCTCTGTTTCAGCCCCTCTGTTTCAGCCCCTCTGTTTCTTGCCCTCTGTTTCAGCCCCTCTGTTTCTTGCCCTCTGTTTCAGCCCCTCTGTTTCTCGCCCTCTGTTTCTCGCCCTCTGTTTCAGCCCCTCTGTTACAGCCCCTCTGTTTCTCGCCCTCTGTTTCAGCCCCTCTGTTTCTCGCCCTCTGTTTCAGCCCCTGTGTTTCTCACCCTCTGTTTCAGCCCCTCTGTTTCAGCCCCTCTGTTTCTCGCCCCCTGTTTCAGCCCCTCTGTTTCAGCCCCTCTGTTTCTCGCCCTCTGCTTCAACCCCTCTGTTTCTCGCCCTCTGTTTCTCGCCCTCTGTTTCAGCCCCTCTGTTTCAGCCCGTCTGTTTCAGCCCCTCTGTTTCTCGCCCTCTGGTTCAGCCCCTCTGTTTCTCGCCCCCTGTTTCAGCACCTCTGTTTCAGCCCCTCGGTTTCTCGCCCTCTGTTTCAGCCCCTCTGTTACAGCCCCTCTGTTTCAGCCCCTCTGTTGCTCGCTCTCTGTTTCAGCCCCTCTGTTTCTCGCCCTCTGATTCAGCCCCACTGTTTCAGCCCCTCTGTTTCAGCCCCTCTGTTCAGCCGCTCGGTTTCTCGCCCTCTGTTTCAGCCCCTCGGTTTCTCACCCTCTGTTTCAGCCCCTCTGTTTCAGCCCCTCTATTTCAGCCCCTCTGTTTCTCGCCCTCTGTTTCAGGCCCTCTGTTTCAGCCCCTCTGTTTCTCGCCCCCTGTTTCAGCCCCTCTGTTTCAGCCCCTCTGTTTCTCACCCTCTGTTTCAGCCCCTCTGTATCTGGTCCTCTGTTTCTCGCCCTCTGTTTCAGCCCCTCTGTTACAGCCCCTCTGTTTCTCGCCCTCTGTTTCAGCCCCTCTGTTTCTCGCCCTCTGTTTCAGCCCTTCTGTTTCTCGCCCTCTGTTTCAGCCCCTCTGTTTCTCGCCCTCTGATTCTCGCCCTCTGTTTCAGCCCCTCTGTTTCAGCCCCTCTGTTTCAGCCCCTCTGTTTCAGCCCCTCTGTTTCAGCCCCTCGGTTTCTCGCCCTCTGTTTCAGCCCCTCTGTTTCTTGCCCTCTGTTTCAGCCCCACTGTTTCAGCCCTTCTGTTTCAGCCACTCTGTTTCAGCCCCTCTGTCTCTCGCCCTCTGTTTCTCGCCCTCTGTTTCTCGCCTTCTGTATCAGCCCCTCTGTTTCAGCCCCTCTGTTTCAGCCCCTCTGTTTCAGCCCCTCGGTTTCTCGCCCTCTGTTTCAGCCGCTCTGTTTCTCGCCCTCTGTTTCAGCCCCTCTGTTTCAGCCCCTCAGTTTCTCCCCCTCTGTTTCAGCCCCTCGGTTTCAGCCCCTCTGTTTCAGCCCCTCTGTTTCTCGCCCTCTGTTTCAGCCCCTCTGTTTCAGCCCTTCTGTTTCAGCCCCCTGTTTCTCGCCCCCTGTTTCTCGCCCCCTGTTTCTCGCCCCCTGTTTCTCGCCCCCTGTTTCAGCCCCTCTGTTTCAGCCCCTCTGTTTCTCGCCCCCTGTTTCAGCCCCTCTGTTTCAGCCCCTCTGTTTCTCGCCCCCTGTTTCAGCCCCTCTGTTTCAGCCCCTCTGTTTCTCGCCCTCTGTTTCAGCCCCTCTGTTTCAGCCCCTCTGTTTCAGCCCCTCTGTTTCAGACCCTCTGTTTCTTGCCCTCTGTTTCAGCCCCTCTGTTTCTCGCCCTCTGTTTCTCGCCCTCTGTTTCAGCCCTTCTGTAACAGCCCCTCTGTTTCTCGCCCTCTGTTTCAGCCCCTCTGTTTCTCGCCCTCTGTTTCAGCCCCTCTGTTTCTCACCCTCTGTTTCAGCCCCTCTGTTTCAGCCCCTCTGTTTCTCGCCCCATGTTTCAGCCACTCTGTTTCAGCCCCTCTGTTTCTCACCCTTTGCTTCAACCCCTCTGTTTCTCGCCCTCTGTTTCTCGCCCTCTGTTTCAGCCCCTCTGTTTCAGCCCGTCTGTTTCAGCCCCTCTGTTTCTCGCCCTCTGGTTCAGCCCCTCTGTTTCTCGCCCCCTGTTTCAGCACCTCTGTTTCAGCCCCTCGGTTTCTCGCCCTCTGTTTCAGCCCCTCTGTTTCAGCCCCTCTGTTTCAGCCCCTCTGTTGCTCGCTCTCTGTTTCAGCCCCTCTGTTTCTCGCCCTCTGTTTCAGCCCCACTGTTTCAGCCCCTCTGTTTCAGCCCCTCTGTTTCAGCCCCTCTGTTTCTCGCCCTCTGTTACAGCCCCTCTGTTTCTCGCCCTCTGTTTCAGCCCCTCTGTTTCAGCCCCTCTGTTTCTCGCCCTCTGTTTCAGCACCTCGGTTTCTCGCCCTCAGTTTCAGCCCCTCTGTTTCAGCCCCTGTGTTTCTCGCCCTCTGTTTCAGCCGCTCTATTTCAGCCCCTCTGTTTCTCGCCCTCTGTTTCAGCTCCTCTGTTTCAGCCCCTCTGTTTCATCCCCTCGGTTTCTCGTCCTCTGTTTCAGCCCCTCTGTTTCTCGCCCTCTGTTTCAGCCCCTCTGTTTCAGCCCCTCTGTTTCAGACCCTCTGTTTCAGCCACTCTGTCTCTCGCCCTCTGTTTCAGCCCCTCTGTTTCTCGCCCGCTGTTTCAGCCCCTCTGTTTCAGCCCCTCTGTTTCAGCCCCTCTGTTTCTCGCCCTCTGTTTCAGCCCCTCTGTTTCAGCCCCTCTGTTTCAGCCCCTCTGTTTCTCGCCCTCTGTTTCAGCCCCTCTGTTTCTCGCCCTCTGTTTCTCGACCTCTGTTTCTCGCCCTCTGTTTCAGCCGCTCTGTTTCAGCCCCTCTGTTTCAGCCCCTCTGTTTCAGCCTCTCTGTTTCTCACCCTCTGTTTCAGCCCCTCTGTTTCTCGCCCTCTGTTTCAGCCCCTCTGTCTCTCGCCCTCTGTTTCAGCCCCAATGTTTCTCGCCCTCTGTTTCAGCCCCTCTGTTTCAGCCCCTCTGTTTCTCGCCCCCTGTTTCTCGCCCCCTGTTTCAGCGCCTCTGTTTCAGCCCCTCTGTTTCAGCCCCTCTGTTTCAGCCCCTCGGTTTCTCGCCCTCTGTTTCAGCCCCCCTGTTTCTCGCCCTCTGTTTCAGCCCCTCTGTTTCAGTCCCTCTGTTTCTCGCCCTCTGTTTCAGCCCCTCGGTTTCTCGCCCTCTGTTTCAGCCACTCTGTTTCTCGCCCTCTGTTTCAGCCCCTCTGTTTCAGCTCCTCTGTTTCAGCCCCTCTTTTTCTCACCCACTGTTTCAGCCCCTCTGCTTCTCGCCCTCTGTTTCAGCCCCTCTGTTTCAGCCCTGCTGTTTCTCACCCACTGTTTCAGCCCCTCTGTTTCAGCCCCTCTGTTTCAGCCCCTCTGTTTCTCGCCCTCTGTTTCAGCCCCTCGGTTTCTCGCCCTCTGTTTCAGCCCCTCTGTTTCAGCTCCTCTGTTTCAGCCCCTCTGTTTCTCGCCCTATTATTCAGCCCCTCTGTTTCAGCCCCTCTGTTTGAGCCACTCTGTTTCAGCCCCTCTGTTTCTCGCCCTCTGTTTCAGCCCCTCTGTTTAAGCTCCTCTGTTTCAGCCCCTCTGTTTCTCGCCCTCTTATTCAGCCCGTCTGTTTCTCGCCCTCTGTTTCAGCCCCTCTGTTTGAGCCCCTCTGTTTCAGCCCCTCTGTTTCAGCCCCTCTTTTTCAGCCCCTCTGTTTCTTGCCCTCTGTTTCAGCCCCACTGTTTCTCGCCCTCTGTTTCAGCCCCTCTGTTTCTCGCCCTCTGTTTCAGCCCCTCGGTTTCTCGCCCTCTGTTTCAGCCCCTCTGTTTCTCGTCCTCTGTTCCAGCCACTCTGTTTCAGCCCCTCTATTTCAGCCCCTCTGTTTCTCGCCCTCTGTTTCAGCTCCTCGGTTTCTCGCCCTCTGCTTCAGCCCCTCTGTTTCTCGCCCTCTGTTTCAGCCCCTCTGTTTCTCGCCCTCTGTGTCAGCCCCGCGGTTTCTCGCCATCGGTTTCATCCCCACTGTTTCAGCCCCTCTGTTTCAGCCCCTCTGTTTCAGCCCCTCTGTCTCTCGCCCTCTGTTTCAGCCCCTCGGAATCTCGCCCTCTGTTTCAGCCCCTCTGTTTAAGCCCCACTGTTTCAGCCCCTCTTTTTCTGGCCCTCTGTTTCAGCCCCACTGTTTCAGCCCCTCTGTTTCTCGCCCTCTGTTTCTCGCCCTCTGTTTCTCACCCTCTGTTTCAGCCCCTCTGTTTCAGCCCCTCGGTTGCTCGCCCTCTGTTTCAGCCCCTCTGTTTCTCGCCCTCTGTTTCAGCCCCTCTGTTTCAGCCCCTCTGTTTCTAGCCCTCTGTTTCAGCCCCTCTGTTTCAGCACCTCTGTTTCAGCCCCTCTGTTTCTCGCCCTCTGTTTCTCGCCCCCTGTTTCAGCACCTGTCTTTCAGCCGCTCGGTTTCTCGACCTCTGTTTCAGCCCCTCTGTTTCAGTCCCTCTGTTTCAGCCCCTCTGTTTCCCGCCCTCTGTTTCAGCCCCTCTGTTTCAGCCCCTCTGTTTCAGCCCCTCTGTTTCTAGCCCTCTGTTCCATCCCTCTGTTTCAGCCCCCTGTTTCAGCCCCTCTGTTTCAGCCCCTCTGTTTCTCGCCCTCTGTTTCAGCCCCTCTGTTTCTGTCCCTCTGTTTCAGCCCCTCTGTTTCTAGCCCTCTGTTTCAGCCCCTCTGTTTCAGTCCCTCTGTTTCAGCACCTCTGATTCTCGCCCTCTGTTTCAGCCCCTCTGTTTCTCGCCCTCTGTTTCAGCCCCTCTGTTTCTCGCCCTCTGTTTCAGCCCCTCTGTTTCAGCCCCTCTGTTTCAGCCCCTCTATTTCAGCCCCTCTGTTTCTAGCCCTCTGTTTCAGCCCCTCTGTTTCAGCCCCTCTGTTTCTAGCCCTCTGTTTCAGCCCCTCTGTTTCAGCCCCTCTGTTTCAGCCCCTGTGATTCTCGCCCTCTGTTTCAGCCGCTCTATTTCAGCCCCTCTTTTTCTCGCTCTCTCTTTCAGCCCCTATGTTTCAGCCCCTCTGTTTCAGCCCCTCTGTTTCAGCCCCTCTTTTTCTGGCCCTCTGTTTC
Source organism: Chiloscyllium punctatum (assembly GCF_047496795.1). NCBI lineage: Eukaryota > Metazoa > Chordata > Chondrichthyes > Orectolobiformes > Hemiscylliidae > Chiloscyllium > Chiloscyllium punctatum. Next base: position 78,262,937 of record NC_092770.1, read on the forward strand.
TGCCCCACTGTTTCAGCCCCTCTGTTTCTCGCCCTCTTTTTCAGCCCCTCGGTTTCTCGGCTCTGTTTCAGCCCCTCTGTTCCAGCCACTATGTTTCAGCCCCTCTGTTTCTCGCCCTCTGTTTCAGCCCCTCGGTTTCAGCCCCTCTGTTTCTCGCCCTCTGTTTCAGCCCCTCTGTTTCTCGCCCTCTGTTTCAGCCCCTCTGTTTCAGCCCCTCTGTTTCAGCCCCTCGGTTTCTCGCCCTCTGTTTCAGCCCCTCGGTTTCTCGCCCTCTGTTTCAGCCCCTCTGTTTCAGCCCCTATGTTTCAGACCCTCTGTTTCAGCCCCTCTGTCTCTCGCCCTCTGTTTCAGCCCTCTGTTTCTAGCCCTCTGTTTCAGCCCCTCTGTTTCAGCCCCCGGTTTCAGACCCTCTCTTTCTCGCCCTCTGTTTCAGCCCCTCTGTTTCAGTCCCTCTGTTTCAGCCCCTCTGTTTCTCGCCCTCTGTTTCAGCCCCTCTGTTTCAGCCCCTCTGTTTCAGCCCCTCTGTTTCTCGCCCTCTGTTTCAGCCCCTCTGTTTCTCGCCCTCTGTTTCAGCCCCTCTGTTTCAGCCCCTCTGTTTCAGCCCCTCTGTTTCTAGCCCTCTGTTTCAGCCCCCTGGTTCAGCTCCTCTGTTTCTAGCCCTCTGTTTCAGCCCCTCTGTTTCAGCCCCCTGTTTCAGCTCCTCTGTTTCAGCCCCTCTGTTTCTCGCCCTCTGTTTCAGCCCCTCTGTTTCAGTCCCTCTGTTTCAGCCCCGCTGTTTCTAGCCCTCTGTTTCAGCCCCTCTGTTTCAGCCCCCTGTTTCAGCCCCTCTGTTTCTCGCCCTCTGTTTCAGCCCCTCTGTTTCAGTCCCTCTGTTTCAGCCCCTCTGTTTCTCGCCCCCTGTTTCAGCCCCTCAGTTTCAGCCCCTCTGTTTCAGCACCCCTGATTCTCACCCTCTGTTTCAGCCCCTCTGTTTCTCGCCCTCTGTTTCAGCCCCTCTGTTTCTCGCCCTCTGTTTCAGCCCCTCTGTTTCAGCCCCTCTGTTTCAGCACCTCTGTTTCAGCCCCTCTGTTTCTCGCCCCCTGTTTCAGCCCCTCTGTTTCAGCCCCTTGGTTTCTCGCCCTCTGTTTCAGCCCCTCTGTTTCAGCCCCTCTGTTTCTTGCCCTCTGTTTCAGTCCCTCTGTTTCTCGCCCTCTGTTTCAGCCCTTGTGTTTCTCGCCCTCTGTTTCAGCCCCTCTGTTTCTCGCCCTCTGTTTCAGCCCCTCTGTTTCAGCCCCTCTGTTTCTAGTCCTTTGTTTCAGCCCCTCTGTTTCAGCCCCCTGTTTCTCGCCCTCTGTTTCAGCCCCTCTGTTTCAGCCCCTCTGTTTCAGCTCCTCTGTTTCTCGCCCTCTGTTTTAGCTCCTCTGTTTCGCGCCCTCTGTTTCAGCCCTTCTGTTTCTCGCCCTCTGTTTCTCGCCCTCTGTTTCAGCCCCTCTGTTTCTCGCCCTCTGTTTCAGCCCCTCTGTTTCAGCCCCTCTGTTTCAGCCCTCTGTTTCTCGCCCTCTGTTTCATCATCTCTGTTTCAGCCCCTCTGTTTCTCGCCCTCTGTTTCAGCCCCTCTGTTTCAGCCCCACTGTTTCAGCCCCTCACTTTCAGCCCCTCTGTTTCTCGCCCCCTGTTTCAGCCCCTCTGTTTCAGCCCCTCTGTTTCAGCCCCTTTGTTTCAGCCCCTCTGTTTCAGCCCCTCTGTTTCTCGCCCTCTGTTTCAGCCCCGCTGTTTCAGCCCCTCTGTTTCAGCCCCTCTATTTCAGCCCCTCAGTTTCTCGCCCTCTGTTTCAGCCCCTCTGTTTCAGCCCCTCTGTTTCATCCCCTCTGTTTCAGCCCCTCTTTTTCTCGCCCTCTGTTTCAGCCCCTCTGTTACAGCCCCTTGTTTCTCGCCCTCTGTTTCAGCCCTTCTGTTTCAGCCCCTTTGTTTCAGCCCCTCTGTTTCTCGCCCTCTGTTTCATCCCCTCTGTTTCTCGCCGTCTGTTTCAGCCCCTCTGTTTCTCGCCCTCTGTTTCAGCCCCTCTGTTTCAGCCCCTCTGTTTCAGCCCTCTGTTTCTCGCCCTCTGTTTCAGCCCTTCTGTTTCAGCCCCTTTGTTTCAGCCCCTCTGTTTCTCGCCCTCTGTTTCATCCCCTCTGTTTCTCGCCGTCTGTTTCAGCCCCTCTGTTTCTTGCCCTCTGTTTCAGCCCCTCTGTTTCAGCCCCTCTGTTTCAGCCCTCTGTTTCTCGCCCCCTGTTTCAGCCCCTCTGTTTCAGCCCCTCTGTTTCAGCCCCTTTGTTTCAGCCCCTCTGTTTCAGCACCTCTGTTTCTCGCCCTCTGTTTCAGCCCCGCTGTTTCAGCCCCTCTGTTTCAGCCCCTCTATTTCAGCCCCTCAGTTTCTCGCCCTCTGTTTCAGCCCCTCTGTTTCAGCCCCTCTGTTTCATCCCCTCTGTTTCAGCCCCTCTGTTTCTCGCCCTCTGTTTCAGCCCCTCTGTTACAGCCCCCTGTTTCTCGCCCTCTGTTTCAGCCCTTCTGTTTCAGCCCCTTTGTTTCAGCCCCTCTGTTTCTCGCCCTCTGTTTCATCCCCTCTGTTTCTCGCCGTCTGTTTCAGCCCCTCTGTTTCTCGCCCTCTGTTTCAGGCCCTCTGTTTCAGCCCCTCGGTTTCTCGCCCTCTGTTTCAGCTCCTCTGTTTCTCGCCCTCTGTTTCAGCCCCTCGGTTTCTCGCCCTCTGTTTCAGCCCCTCTGTTTCAGCCCCTCTGTTTCAGCCCCTCTGTTTCTCGCCCTCTGTTTCAGCCTCTCTGTTTCTCGCCCTCTGTTTCAGTCCCTCTGTTTCAGCCCCTCTGTTTCTCGCCCTCTGTTTCAGCCCCTCTGTTTCTCGCCCTCTGTTTCAGCCCCCGTGTTTCTCGCCTTCTGTTTCAGCCCCTCTGTTTCAGCCCCTCTGTTTCTCGCCCTCTGTTTCAGCCCCTCTGTTTCAGCCCCTCTGTTTCAGCCCCTCTGTTTCTCGCCCTCTGTTTCAGGCCCTCGGTTTCTCGCCCTCTGTTTCAGCCCCTCTGTTTCAGCCCCTCTGTTTCAGCCCCTCTGTTTCATCCCCACTGTTTCTCGCCCTCTGTTTCAGCCCCTCTGTTTCCCGCCCTCTGTTTCAGCCCCTCTGTTTCAGCCCCTCTGTTTCTCACCCTCTGTTTCAGCCCCTCGGTTTCTCGCCCTTTGTTTCAGCACCTCTGTTTCAGCCCCTCTGTTTCAGCCCTTCTGTTTCTTGCCCTCTGTTTCAGCCCCTCTGTTTCTCGCCCTCTGTTTCAGCCCCTCGGTTTCAGCCCCTCTGTTTCAGCCCCTTTTTTTCAGCCCCTCTGTTTCAGCCCCTCTGTTTCTCGCTCTCTGTTTCAGCCCCGCTGTTTCAGCCCCTCTGTTTCAGCCCCTCTATTTCAGCCCCTCAGTTTCTCGCCCACTGTTTCAGCCCCTCTGTTTCAGCCCCTCTGTTTCATCCCCTCTGTTTCAGCCCCTCTGTTTCTCGCCCTCTGTTTCAGCCCCTCTGTTACAGCCCCCTGTTTCTCGCCCTCTGTTTCAGCCCTTCTGTTTCAGACCCTTTTTTTCAGCCCCTCTGTTTCTCGCCCTCTGTTTCATCCCCTCTCTTTCTCGCCGTCTGTTTCAGCCCTCTGTTTCTCGCCCTCTGTTTCAGCCCCTCTGTTTCAGCCCCTCTGTTTCTCGCCCTCTGTTTCAGCCCCTCTGTTTCAGCCCCTCTGTTTCAGCCCCTCTGTTTCTCGCCCTCTGTTTCAGGCCCTCGGTTTCTCGCCCTCTGTTTCAGCCCCTCTGTTTCAGCCCCTCTGTTTCAGCCCCTCTGTTTCAGCCCCACTGTTTCTCGCCCTCTGTTTCAGCCCCTCTGTTTCTCGCCCTCTGTTTCAGCCCCTCTGTTTCAGCCCCTCTGTTTCTCACCCTCTGTTTCAGCCCCTCTGTTTCTCGCCCTCTTATTCAGCCCCTCTGTATCTCGCCCTCTGGTTCTGCCCCTCTGTTTCAGCGCCTCTGTTTCAGCCCCTCTTATTCTCACCCACTGTTTCAGCCCCTCTGCTTCTCGCCCTCTGTTTCAGCCCCTCTGTTTCAGCCCCTCTGTTTCTCACCCTCTGTTTCAGCCCCTCTGTTTAAGCCCCTCTGTTTCAGCCCCTCTGTTTCTCGCCCTCTGTTTCAGCCCCTCGGTTTCTCGCCCTCTGTTTCAGCCCTTCTGTTTCAGCTCCTCTGTTTCAGCCCCTCTGTTTCTCGCCCTCTTATTCAGCCCCTCTGTTTCTCGCCCTCTGTTTCAGCCGCTCTGTTTGAGCCCCTCTGTTTCAGCCCCTCTGTTTCTCGCCCTCTGTTTCAGCCCCTCGGTTTCTCGCCCTCTGTTTCAGCACCTCTGTTTCAGCCCCTCTGTTTCAGCCCTTCTGTTTCTTGCCCTCTGTTTCAGCCCCTCTGTTTCTCGCCCTCTGTTTCAGCCACTCGGTTTCTCGCACTCTGTTTCAGCACCTCTGTTTCAGCACCTCTGTTTCAGCCCTTCTGTTTCTTGCCCTCTGTTTCAGCCCCTCTGTTTCTCGCCCTCTGGTTCTGCCCCTCTGTTTCAGCGCCTCTGTTTCAGCCCCTCTGTTTCAGCCCCTCTGTTTCTCGCACTCTGTTTCAGCCCCTCTGTTTCTCGCCCTCTGTTTCCCGCCCTCTGTTTCAGCCCCTCTGTTTCAGCCCCTCTGTTTCAGCCCCTCTGTTTCAGCCCCTCGGTTTCTCGCCCTCTATTTCAGCCCCTCTGTTTCTCGCCCTCTGTTTCAGCGCCTCTGTTTCAGCCCTTCTGTTTCAGCCCCACTGTTTCAGCCCCTCTGTTTCTCGCCGTCTGTTTCTCGCCCTCTGTTTCTCGCCTTCTGTTTCAGCCCCTCTGTTTCAGCCCCTCTGTTTCAGCCCCTCTGTTTCAGCCCCTCGGTTTCTCGCCCTCTGTTTCAGCCCCTCTGTTTCAGCCCCACGGTTTCTCGCCCTCTGTTTCAGCCCCTCTGTTTCAGCCCCTCTGTTTCAGCCCTTCTGTTTCTCGCCCTCTGTTTCATTCCCTCTGTTTCTCGCCCTCTGTTTCAGCCCCTCTGTTTCAGCCCCTCTGTTTCAGCCCCCCTGTCTCTCGCCCCCTGTTTCTCGCCCCCTGTTTCAGCCCCTCTGTTTCAGCCCCTCTGTTTCTCGACCCCTGTTTCAGCCCCTCTGTTTCAGCCCCTCTGTTTCTCGCCCTCTGGTTCTCGCCCTCTGTTTCAGCCCCTCTGTTTCAGCCCCTCTGTTTCAGCCCCTCTGTTTCTCGCCCTCTGTTTCAGCTCCTCTGTTTCAGCCCCTCTGTTTCAGCCCCTCAATTTCAGCCCCTCTGTTTCAGCCCCTCTGTTTCAGCCCCTCTGTTTCTCGCCCTCTGTTTCTCGCCCCCTGTTTCAGCCCCTCTGTTTCTCACCCTCTGTTTCAGCCCCTCTGTTTCAGCCCCTCTGTTTCAGCCCCTCTGTTTCTCGCCCTCTGTTTCAGCCCATCTGTTTCTCGCCTTCTGTTTCAGCCCCTCTGTTTCAGCCCCTCTGTTTCAGCACTCTGTTTCTCGCCCTCTGTTTCAGCCCCTCTGTTTCAGCCCCTCTGTTTCAGCCCCTCTGTTTCTCGCCCTCTGTTTCAGGCCCTCGGTTTCTCGCCCTCTGTTTCAGCCCCTCTGTTTCAGCCCCCCTGTTTCAGCCCCTCTGTTTCAGCCCCACTGTTTCTCGCCCTCTGTTTCAGCTCCTCTGTTTCTCGCCCTCTGTTTCAGCCCCTCTGTTTCAGCCCCTCTGTTTCTCGCCCTCTGTTTCAGCCCCTCTGTTTCTCGCCCTCTGTTTCAGCCCCTCTGTTTCTCGCCCTCTGGTTCTGCCCCTCTGTTTCAGCGCCTCTGTTTCAGCCCCTCTTTTTCTCACCCACTGTTTCAGCCCCTCTGCTTCTCGCCCTCTGTTTCAGCCCCTCTGTTTCAGCCCCTCTGTTTCTCACCCTCTGTTTCAGCCCCTCTGTTTCAGCCCCTCTGTTTCAGCCCCTCTGTTTCTCGCCCTCTGTTTCAGCCCCATCGGTTTCTCGCCCTCAGTTTCAGCCCCTCTGTTTCAGCCCCTGTGTTTCTCGCCCTCTGTTTCAGCCGCTCTATTTCAGCCCCTCTTTTTCTCGCCCTCTCTTTCAGCCCCTATGTTTCAGCCCCTCTGTTTCTCGCCCACTGTTTCAGCCCCTCGGTTTCTCGCCCTCTGTTTCACCACCTCTGTTTCAGCCCCTCTGTTTCAGCCCTTCTGTTTCTTGCCCTCTGTTTCAGCCCCTCTGTTTCTCGACCGCTGTTTCAGCCCCTCTGTTTCTCGCCCTCTGTTTCAGCCCCTCAGTTTCAGACCCTCGGTGTCTCGCCCTCTGTTTCAGCCCCTCTGTTTCACGCCCCTCTGTTTCTCGCCCTCTGTTTCAGCCCCTCGGTTTCTCGCCCTCTGTTTCAGCCCCTCTGTTTCTCGCCCACTGTTTCAGCCCCTCGGTTTCTCGCCCTCTGTTTCACCACCTCTGTTTCAGCCCCTCTGTTTCAGCCCTTCTGTTTCTTGCCCTCTGTTTCAGCCCCTCTGTTTCTCGACCGCTGTTTCAGCCCCTCTGTTTCTCGCCCTCTGTTTCTCGCCCTCAGTTTCAGCCCCTCTGTTTCAGCCCCTCTGTTTCAGCCCCTCTGTTTCAGCCCTTCTGTTTCTCGCCCCCTGTTTCAGCCCCTCTGTTTCAGCCCCTCTGTTTCAGCCCCTCGGTTTCTCGCCCTCTGTTTCAGCCCCTCTGTTTCTCGCCCCCTGTTTCAGCCCCTCTGTTTCAGTCCCTCTGTTTCTCGCCATCTGTTTCAGCCCCTCTGTTTGTCGCCCTCTGTTTCAGCCCCTCTGTTTCAGCCCTTCTGTTTCAGCCCCACTGTTTCAGCCCCTCTGTTTCTCGCCGTCTGTTTCTCGCCCTCTGTTTCTCGCCTTCTGTTTCAGCCCCTCTGTTTCAGCCCCTCTGTTTCATCCCCTCTGTTTCAGCCCCTCTGTTTCAGCCACTCGGTTTCTCGCCCTCTGTTTCAGCCCCTCGGTTTCTCGCCCTCTGTTTCAGCCCCTCTGTTTCAGCCCCTCGGTTTCTCGCCCTCTGTTTCAGCCCCTCTGTTTTAGCCCCTCTGTTTAAGCCCTTCTGTTTCTCGCCCTCTGTTTCAGCCCCTCTGTTTCAGCCCCTCTGTTTCAGCCCCCCTGTTTCTCGCCCCCTGTTTCTCGCCCCCTGTTTCAGCCCCTCTGTTTCAGCCCCTCTGCTTAAGCCCCCTGTTTCAGCTCCTCTGTTTCAGCCCCTCTGTTTCTCGCCCTCTGTTTCAGCCCCACTGTTTCAGCCCCTCTGTTTCAGCCCCTCTGTTCAGCCCCTCGGTTTCTCGCCCTCTGTTTCAGCCCCTGTGTTTCTCGCCTTCTGTTTCAGCCCCTCTGTTTCAGCCCCTCTGTTTCTCGCCCTCTGTTTCAGCCCCTCTGTTTCAGCCCCTCTGTTTCAGCCCCTCTGTTTCTCGCCCTCTGTTTCAGGCCCTCGGTTTCTCGCCCTCTGTTTCAGCCCCTCTGTTTCAGCCCCTCTGTTTCAGCCCCTCTGTTTCAGCCCCACTGTTTCTCGCCCTCTGTTTCAGCCCCTCTGTTTCCCGCCCTCTGTTTCAGCCCCTCTGTTTCAGCCCCTCTGTTTCTCACCCGCTGTTTCAGCCCCTCGGTTTCTCGCCCTTTGTTTCAGCACCTCTGTTTCAGCCCCTCTGTTTCAGCCCTTCTGTTTCTTGCCCTCTGTTTCAGCCCCTCTGTTTCTCGCCCTCTGTTTCAGCCCCTCGGTTTCTCGCCCTCTGTTTCAGCACCTCTGTTTCAGCACCTCTGTTTCAGCCCTTCTGTTTCTTGCCCTCTGTTTCAGCCCCTCTGTTTCAGCCCCTCTGTTTCAGCCCCTCTGTTTCTTGCCCTCTGTTTCAGCCCCTCGGTTTCTCGCCCTTTGTTTCAGCACCTCTGTTTCAGCCCCTCTGTTTCAGCCCTTCTGTTTCTCGCCCTCTGTTTCAGCCCCTCTGTTTCAGCCCCTCTGTTTCAGCACCTCTGTTTCAGCCCCTCTGTTTCTCGCCCCCTGTTTCAGCCCCTCTGTTTCAGCCCCTTGGTTTCTCGCCCTCTGTTTCAGCCCCTCTGTTTCAGCCCCTCTGTTTCTTGACCTCTGTTTCAGTCCCTCTGTTTCTCGCCCTCTGTTTCAGCCCCTGTGTTTCTCGCCCTCTGTTTCAGCCCCTCTGTTTCTCGCCCTCTGTTTCAGCCCCTCTGTTTCAGCCCCTCTGTTTCTAGTCCTTTGTTTCAGCCCCTCTGTTTCAGCCCCCTGTTTCTCGCCCTCTGTTTCAGCCCCTCTGTTTCAGCCCCTCTGTTTCAGCTCCTCTGTTTCTCACCCTCTGTTTTAGCCCCTCTGTTTGGCGCCCTCTGTTTCAGCCCTTCTGTTTCTCGCCCTCTGTTTCTCGCCCTCTGTTTCAGCCCCTCTGTTTCTCGCCTCTGTTTCAGCCCCTCTGTTTCAGCCCCTCTGTTTCAGCCCTCTGTTTCTCGCCCTCTGTTTCAGCATCTCTGTTTCAGCCCCTCTGTTTCTCGCCCTCTGTTTCAGCCCCTCTGTTTCAGCCCCACTGTTTCAGCCCCTCACTTTCAGCCCCTCTGTGTCTCGCCCCCTGTTTCAGCCCCTCTGTTTCAGCCCCTCTGTTTCAGCCCCTTTTTTTCAGCCCCTCTGTTTCAGCCCCTCTGTTTCTCGCCCTCTGTTTCAGCCCCGCTGTTTCAGCCCCTCTGTTTCAGCCCCTCTATTTCAGCCCCTCAGTTTCTCGCCCACTGTTTCAGCCCCTCTGTTTCAGCCCCTCTGTTTCATCCCCTCTGTTTCAGCCCCTCTGTTTCTCGCCCTCTGTTTCAGCCCCTCTGTTACAGCCCCCTGTTTCTCGCCCTCTGTTTCAGCCCTTCTGTTTCAGCCCCTTTTTTTCAGCCCCTCTGTTTCTCGCCCTCTGTTTCATCCCCTCTCTTTCTCGCCGTCTGTTTCAGCCCTCTGTTTCTCGCCCTCTGTTTCAGCCCCTCTGTTTCAGCCCCTCTGTTTCTCGCCCTCTGTTTCAGCCCCTCTGTTTCAGCCCCTCTGTTTCAGCCCCTCTGTTTCTCGCCCTCTGTTTCAGGCCCTCGGTTTCTCGCCCTCTGTTTCAGCCCCTCTGTTTCAGCCCCTCTGTTTCAGCCCCTCTGTTTCAGCCCCACTGTTTCTCGCCCTCTGTTTCAGCCCCTCTGTTTCTCGCCCTCTGTTTCAGCCCCTCTGTTTCAGCCCCTCTGTTTCTCACCCTCTGTTTCAGCCCCTCTGTTTCTCGCCCTCTTATTCAGCCCCTCTGTATCTCGCCCTCTGGTTCTGCCCCTCTGTTTCAGCGCCTCTGTTTCAGCCCCTCTTATTCTCACCCACTGTTTCAGCCCCTCTGCTTCTCGCCCTCTGTTTCAGCCCCTCTGTTTCAGCCCCTCTGTTTCTCACCCTCTGTTTCAGCCCCTCTGTTTAAGCCCCTCTGTTTCAGCCCCTCTGTTTCTCGCCCTCTGTTTCAGCCCCTCGGTTTCTCGCCCTCTGTTTCAGCCCTTCTGTTTCAGCTCCTCTGTTTCAGCCCCTCTGTTTCTCGCCCTCTTATTCAGCCCCTCTGTTTCTCGCCCTCTGTTTCAGCCGCTCTGTTTGAGCCCCTCTGTTTCAGCCCCTCTGTTTCTCGCCCACTGTTTCAGCCCCTCGGTTTCTCGCCCTCTGTTTCACCACCTCTGTTTCAGCCCCTCTGTTTCAGCCCTTCTGTTTCTTGCCCTCTGTTTCAGCCCCTCTGTTTCTCGACCGCTGTTTCAGCCCCTCTGTTTCTCGCCCTCTGTTTCAGCCCCTCAGTTTCAGACCCTCGGTGTCTCGCCCTCTGTTTCAGCCCCTCTGTTTCACGCCCCTCTGTTTCTCGCCCTCTGTTTCAGCCCCTCGGTTTCTCGCCCTCTGTTTCAGCCCCTCTGTTTCTCGCCCACTGTTTCAGCCCCTCGGTTTCTCGCCCTCTGTTTCACCACCTCTGTTTCAGCCCCTCTGTTTCAGCCCTTCTGTTTCTTGCCCTCTGTTTCAGCCCCTCTGTTTCTCGACCGCTGTTTCAGCCCCTCTGTTTCTCGCCCTCTGTTTCTCGCCCTCAGTTTCAGCCCCTCTGTTTCAGCCCCTCTGTTTCAGCCCCTCTGTTTCAGCCCTTCTGTTTCTCGCCCCCTGTTTCAGCCCCTCTGTTTCAGCCCCTCTGTTTCAGCCCCTCGGTTTCTCGCCCTCTGTTTCAGCCCCTCTGTTTCTCGCCCCCTGTTTCAGCCCCTCTGATTCAGTCCCTCTGTTTCTCGCCATCTGTTTCAGCCCCTCTGTTTGTCGCCCTCTGTTTCAGCCCCTCTGTTTCAGCCCTTCTGTTTCAGCCCCACTGTTTCAGCCCCTCTGTTTCTCGCCGTCTGTTTCTCGCCCTCTGTTTCTCGCCTTCTGTTTCAGCCCCTCTGTTTCAGCCCCTCTGTTTCATCCCCTCTGTTTCAGCCCCTCTGTTTCAGCCACTCGGTTTCTCGCCCTCTGTTTCAGCCCCTCGGTTTCTCGCCCTCTGTTTCAGCCCCTCTGTTTCAGCCCCTCGGTTTCTCGCCCTCTGTTTCAGCCCCTCTGTTTTAGCCCCTCTGTTTAAGCCCTTCTGTTTCTCGCCCTCTGTTTCAGCCCCTCTGTTTCAGCCCCTCTGTTTCAGCCCCCCTGTTTCTCGCCCCCTGTTTCTCGCCCCCTGTTTCAGCCCCTCTGTTTCAGCCCCTCTGCTTAAGCCCCCTGTTTCAGCTCCTCTGTTTCAGCCCCTCTGTTTCTCGCCCTCTGTTTCAGCCCCTCTGTTTCAGCCCCTCTGTTTCTCGCCCTCTGTTTCAGCTCCTCTGTTTCAGCCCCTCTGTTTCTAGCCCTCTGTTTCAGACCCTCTCATTCAGCCCCTCTGTTTCAGCCCCTCTGTTTCAGCCCCTCTGTTTCTCGCCCTCTGTTTCTCGCCCCCTGTTTCAGCCCCTCTGTTTCAGCCCCTCCGTTTCTCGCCCTCTGTTTCAGCCCCTCTGTTTCAGCCCCTCTGTTTCAACCCCTCTGTTTCAGCCCCTCTGTTTCTCGCCCTCTGTTTCAACCCCTCTGTTTCTCGCCCTCTGTTTCAGCCCCTCTGTTTCAGCCCCTCTGTTCAGCCCCTCGGTTTCTCGCCCTCTGTTTCAGCCCCTCGGTTTCTCGCCCTCTGTTTCAGCCCCTCTGTTTCAGCCCCTCTGTTTCAGCCCCTCTGTTTCTCGCCCTCTGTTTCAGCCCCTCTGTTTCTCGCCCTCTGTTTCAGCCCCTCTGTTTCAGCCCCTCTGTTTCAGCCCCTCTGTTTCAGCCCCTCTGTTTCTCGACTTCTGTTTCAGCCCCTCTTTTTCAGCCCCTCTGTTTCTCGCCCTCTGTTTCAGCCCCTCGGTTTCTCGCCCTCTGTTTCAGCCCCTCTGTTTCAGCTCCTCTGTTTCAGCCCCTCTGTTTCTCGCCCTCTTATTCAGCCCCTCTGTTTCTCGCCCTCTGTTTCAGCCGCTCTGTTTGAGCCCCTCTGTTTCAGCCCCTCTGTTTCTCGCGCTCTGTTTCAGCCCCTCGGTTTCTCGCCCTCTGTTTCAGCCCCTCTGTTTCAGCCTCTCTGTTTCTCGCCCTCTGTCTCAGCCCCTCTGTTTCTCGCCCTCTGTTTCTCGCCCTCTGTTTCAGCCCCTCTGTTTCAGCCCCTCTGTTTTAGCCCTCTGTTTCTTGCCCTCTGTTTCAGCCCCTCTGTTTCAGCCCCTCTGTTTCTCGCCCTCTGTTTCAGCCCCTCTGTTTCAGCCCCTCTGTTTCAGCCCCTCTGTTTCAGCCCCTCTGTTTCTCGCCCTCAGTTTCAGCCCCTCTGTTTCAGCCCCTCTGTTTCTAGTCCTTTGTTTCAGCCCCTCTGTTTCAGCCCCCTGTTTCTCGCCCTCTGTTTCAGCCCCTCTGTTTCAGCCCCTCTGTTTCAGCTCCTCTGTTTCTCGCCCTCTGTTTTAGCCCCTCTGTTTCGCGCCCTCTGTTTCAGCCCTTCTGTTTCTCGCCCTCTGTTTCTCGCCCTCTGTTTCAGCCCCTCTGTTTCTCGCCCTCTGTTTCAGCCCCTCTGTTTCAGCCCCTCCGTTTCTCGCCCTCTGTTTCAGCCCCTCTGTTTCTCGCCCTCTGTTTCAGCCCCTCTGTTTCAGCCCCTCTGTTTCTAGTCCTTTGTTTCAGCCCCTCTGTTTCAGCCCCCTGTTTCTCGCCCTCTGTTTCAGCCCCTCTGTTTCAGCCCCTCTGTTTCAGCTCCTCTGTTTCTCGCCCTCTGTTTTAGCCCCTCTGTTTCGCGCCCTCTGTTTCAGCCCTTCTGTTTCTCGCCCTCTGTTTCTCGCCCTCTGTTTCAGCCCCTCTGTTTCTCGCCCTCTGTTTCAGCCCCTCTGTTTCAGCCCCTCTGTTTCAGCCCTCTGTTTCTCGCCCTCTGTTTCAGCCCCTCTGTTTCAGCCCCTCTGTTTCTCGCCCTCTGTTTCAGCCCCTCTGTTTCAGCCCCACTGTTTCAGCCCCTCTCTTTCAGCCCCTCTGTTTCTCGCCCCCTGTTTCAGCCCCTCTGTTTCAGCCCCTCTGTTTCAGCACCTTTGTTTCAGCCCCTCTGTTTCAGCCCCTCTGTTTCTCGCCCTCTGTTTCAGCCCCTCTGTTTCAGCCCCTCTGTTTCAGCCCCTCTATTTCAGCCCCTCAGTTTCTCGCCCTCTGTTTCAGCCCCTCTGTTTCTCGCCCTCTGTTTCATCCCCTCTGTTTCAGCCCCTCTGTTTCTCGCCCTCTGTTTCAGCCCCTCTGTTACAGCCCCCTGTTTCTCGCCCTCTGTTTCAGCCCTTCTGTTTCAGCCCCTTTGTTTCAACCCCTCTGTTTCTTGCCCTCTGTTTCATCCCCTCTGTTTCTCGCCGTCTGTTTCAGCCCCTCTGTTTCTCGCCCTCTGTTTCAGCCCCTCTGTTTCAGCCCCTCTGTTTCAGCCCTCTGTTTCTCGCCCTCTGTTTCAGCCCCTCTGTTTCAGCCCCTCTGTTTCTCGCCCTCTGTTTCAGCCCCTCTGTTTCAGCCCCTCTGTTTCAGCCCCTCTGCTTCTCGCCCTCTGTTTCAGGCCCTCGGTTTCTCGCCCTCTGTTTCAGCCCCTCTGTTTCAGCCCCTCTGTTTCAGCCCCTCTGTTTCAGCCCCACTGTTTCTCGCCCTCTGTTTCAGCCCCTCTGTTTCTCGCCCTCTGTTTCAGCCCCTCTGTTTCAGCCCCTCTGTTTCTCACCCTCTGTTTCAGCCCCTCTGTTTCTCACCCTCTGTTTCAGCCCCTCTGTTTCTCACCCTCTGGTTCTGCCCCTCTGTTTCAGCGCCTCTGTTTCAGCCCCTCTTATTCTCACCCACTGTTTCAGCCCCTCTGCTTCTCGCCCTCTGTTTCAGCCCCTCTGTTTCTCGCCTTCTGTTTCAGCCCCTCTGTTTCAGCCCCTCTGTTTCAGCACTCTGTTTCTCGCCCTCTGTTTCAGCCCCTCTGTTTCAGCCCCTCTGTTTCAGCCCCTCTGTTTCTCGCCCTCTGTTTCAGGCCCTCGGTTTCTCGCCCTCTGTTTCAGCCCCTCTGTTTCAGCCCCTCTGTTTCAGCCCCTCTGTTTCAGCCCCACTGTTTCTCGCCCTCTGTTTCAGCCGCTCTGTTTCTCGCCCTCTGTTTCAGCCCCTCTGTTTCAGCCCCTCTGTTTCTCGCCCTCTGTTTCAGCCCCTCTGTTTCTCGCCCTCTGTTTCAGCCCCTCTGTTTCTCGCCCTCTGTTTCAGCCCCTCTGTTTCTCGCCCTCTGGTTCTCGCCCTCTGTTTCAGCCCCTCTGTTTCAGCCCCTCTGTTTCAGCCCCTCTGTTTCTCGCCCTCTGTTTCAGCTCCTCTGTTTCAGCCCCTCTGTTTCTAGCCCTCTGTTTCAGACCCTCTATTTCAGCCCCTCTGTTTCAGCCCCTCTGTTTCAGCCCCTCTGTTTCTCGCGCTCTGTTACAGCCCCTCGGTTTCTCGCCCTCTGTTTCAGCCCCTCTGTTTCAGCCCCTCTGTTCCTCGCCCTCTGTCTCAGCCCCTCTGTTTCTCTCCCTCTGTTTCTCGCCCTCTGTTTCAGCCCCTCTGTTTCAGCCCCTCTGTTTCAGCCCTCTGTTTCTCGCCCTCTGTTTCAGCCCCTCTGTTTCAGCCCCTCTGTTTCTCGCCCTCTGTTTCAGCCGCTCTGTTTCAGCCCCTCTGTTTCAGCCCCTCTGTTTCAGCCCCTCTGTTTCTCGCCCTCTGTTTCAGCCCCTCTGTTTCAGCACCTCTGTTTCAGCCCCTCTGTTTCTCGCCTTCTGTTTCAGCCCCTCTTTTTCAGCCCCTCTGTTTCTAGCCCTCTGTTTCAGCCCCTCTGTTTCAGACCCCTGTTTCAGCCCCTCTGTTTCTCGCCCTCTGTTTCAGCCCCTCTGTTTCAGTCCCTCTGTTTCAGCCCCTCTGTTTCTCGCCCTCTGTTTCAGCCCCTCTGTTTCAGCCCCTCTGTTTCAGCCCCTCTGTTTCTCGCCCTCTGTTTCAGCCCCTCTGTTTCTCGCCCTCTGTTTCAGCCCCTCTGTTTCAGCCCCTCTGTTTCAGCCCCTCTGTTTCAGCCCCTCTGTTTCTAGCCCTCTGTTTCAGCCCCTCTGTTTCAGCCCCTCTGTTTCCAGCCCTCTGTTTCAGCCCCTCTGTTTCAGCCCCCTGTTTCACCCCTCTGTTTCAGCCCCTCTGTTTCTCGCCCTCTGTTTCAGCCCCTCTGTTTCAGTCACTCTGTTTCAGCCCCTCTGTTTGTAGCCCTCTGTTTCAGCCCCTCTGTTTCAGCCCCCTGTTTCAGCCCCTCTGTTTCTCGCCCTCTGTTTCAGCCCCTCTGTTTCAGTCCTTCTGTTTCAGCCCCTCTGTTTCTCGCCCTCTGTTTCAGCCCCTCAGTTTCAGCCCCTCTGTTTCAACACCTCTGATTCTCACCCTCTGTTTCAGCCCCTCTGTTTCTCGCCCTCTGTTTCAGCCCCTCTGTTTCTCGCCCTCTGTTTCAGCCCCTCTGTTTCAGCCCCTCTGTTTCAGCACCTCTGTTTCAGCCCCTCTGTTTCTCGCCCCCTGTTTCAGCCCCTCTGTTTCAGCCCCTTGGTTTCTCGCCCTCTGTTTCAGCCCCTCTGTTTCAGCCCCTCTGTTTCAGCCCCTCTGTTTCTTGCCCTCTGTTTCAGTCCCTCTGTTTCTCGCACTCTGTTTCAGCCCCTCTGTTTCTCGCCCTCTGTTTCAGCCCCTCTGTTTCTCGCCCTCTGTTTCAGCCCCTCTGTTTCAGCCCCTCTGTTTCTAGTCCTTTGTTTCAGCCCCTCTGTTTCAGCCCCCTGTTTCTCGCCCTCTGTTTCAGCCCCTCTGTTTCAGCCCCTCTGTTTCAGCTCCTCTGTTTCTCGCCCTCTGTTTTAGCCCCTCTGTTTCGCGCCCTCTGTTTCAGCCCTTCTGTTTCTCGCCCTCTGTTTCTCGCCCTCTGTTTCAGCCCCTCTGTTTCTCGCCCTCTGTTTCAGCCCCTCTGTTTCAGCCCCTCTGTCTCAGCCCTCTGTTTCTCGCCCTCTGTTTCAGCCCCTCTGTTTCAGCCCCTCTGTTTCTCGCCCTCTGTTTCAGCCCCTCTGTTTCAGCCCCACTGTTTCAGCCCCTCTCTTTCAGCCCCTCTGTTTCTCGCCCCCTGTTTCAGCCCCTCTGTTTCAGCCCCTCTGTTTCAGCACCTTTGTTTCAGCCCCTCTGTTTCAGCCCCTCTGTTTCTCGCCCTCTGTTTCAGCCCCTCTGTTTCAGCCCCTCTGTTTCAGCTCCTCTGTTTCTCGCCCTCTGTTTTAGCCCCTCTGTTTCGCGCCCTCTGTTTCAGCCCTTCTGTTTCTCGCCCTCTGTTTCTCGCCCTCTGTTTCAGCCCCTCTGTTTCTCGCCCTCTGTTTCAGCCCCTCTGTTTCAGCCCCTCCGTTTCTCGCCCTCTGTTTCAGCCCCTCTGTTTCTCGCCCTCTGTTTCAGCCCCTCTGTTTCAGCCCCTCTGTTTCTAGTCCTTTGTTTCAGCCCCTCTGTTTCAGCCCCCTGTTTCTCGCCCTCTGTTTCAGCCCCTCTGTTTCAGCCCCTCTGTTTCAGCTCCTCTGTTTCTCGCCCTCTGTTTTAGCCCCTCTGTTTCGCGCCCTCTGTTTCAGCCCTTCTGTTTCTCGCCCTCTGTTTCTCGCCCTCTGTTTCAGCCCCTCTGTTTCTCGCCCTCTGTTTCAGCCCCTCTGTTTCAGCCCCTCTGTTTCAGCTCTCTGTTTCTCGCCCTCTGTTTCAGCCCCTCTGTTTCAGCCCCTCTGTTTCTCGCCCTCTGTTTCAGCCCCTCTGTTTCAGCCCCACTGTTTCAGCCCCTCTCTTTCAGCCCCTCTGTTTCTCGCCCCCTGTTTCAGCCCCTCTGTTTCAGCCCCTCTGTTTCAGCACCTTTGTTTCAGCCCCTCTGTTTCAGCCCCTCTGTTTCTCGCCCTCTGTTTCAGCCCCTCTGTTTCAGCCCCTCTGTTTCAG
The DNA here is from genome assembly GCF_047496795.1 of Chiloscyllium punctatum. Classification (NCBI taxonomy): domain Eukaryota; kingdom Metazoa; phylum Chordata; class Chondrichthyes; order Orectolobiformes; family Hemiscylliidae; genus Chiloscyllium; species Chiloscyllium punctatum. The sequence continues at coordinate 78,279,422 of NC_092770.1, forward strand.
CCCCTCTATTTCAGCCCCTCAGTTTCTCGCCCTCTGTTTCAGCCCCTCTGTTTCTCGCCCTCTGTTTCATCCCCTCTGTTTCAGCCCCTCTGTTTCTCGCCCTCTGTTTCAGCCCCTCTGTTACAGCCCCCTGTTTCTCGCCCTCTGTTTCAGCCCTTCTGTTTCAGCCCCTTTGTTTCAACCCCTCTGTTTCTCGCCCTCTGTTTCATCCCCTCTGTTTCTCGCCGTCTGTTTCAGCCCCTCTGTTTCTCGCCCTCTGTTTCAGCCCCTCTGTTTCAGCCCCTCTGTTTCAGCCCTCTGTTTCTCGCCCTCTGTTTCAGCCCCTCTGTTTCAGCCCCTCTGTTTCTCGCCCTCTGTTTCAGCCCCTCTGTTTCAGCCCCTCTGTTTCAGCCCCTCTGCTTCTCGCCCTCTGTTTCAGGCCCTCGGTTTCTCGCCCTTTGTTTCAGCCCCTCTGTTTCAGCCCCTCTGTTTCAGCCCCTCTGTTTCAGCCCCACTGTTTCTCGCCCTCTGTTTCAGCCCCTCTGTTTCTCGCCCTCTGTTTCAGCCCCTCTGTTTCAGCCCCTCTGTTTCTCACCCTCTGTTTCAGCCCCTCTGTTTCTCGCCCTCTTATTCAGCCCCTCTGAATCTCGCCCTCTGGTTCTGCCCCTCTGTTTCAGCGCCTCTGTTTCAGCCCCTCTTATTCTCACCCACTGTTTCAGCCCCTCTGCTTCTCGCCCTCTGTTTCAGCCCCTCTGTTTCTCGCCTTCTGTTTCAGCCCCTCTGTTTCAGCCCCTCTGTTTCAGCACTCTGTTTCTCGCCCTCTGTTTCAGCCCCTCTGTTTCAGCCCCTCTGTTTCAGCCCCTCTGTTTCTCGCCCTCTGTTTCAGGCCCTCGGCTTCTCGCCCTCTGTTTCAGCCCCTCTGTTTCAGCCCCTCTGTTTCAGCCCCTCTGTTTCAGCCCCACTGTTTCTCGCCCTCTGTTTCAGCCGCTCTGTTTCTCGCCCTCTGTTTCAGCCCCTCTGTTTCAGCCCCTCTGTTTCTCGCCCTCTGTTTCAGCCCCTCTGTTTCTCGCCCTCTGTTTCAGCCCCTCTGTTTCTCGCCCTCTGTTTCAGCCCCTCTGTTTCTCGCCCTCTGGTTCTCGCCCTCTGTTTCAGCCCCTCTGTTTCAGCCCCTCTGTTTCAGCCCCTCTGTTTCTCGCCCTCTGTTTCAGCTCCTCTGTTTCAGCCCCTCTGTTTCTAGCCCTCTGTTTCAGACCCTCTATTTCAGCCCCTCTGTTTCAGCCCCTCTGTTTCAGCCCCTCTGTTTCTCGCCCTCTGTTTCTCGCCCCCTGTTTCAGCCCCTCTGTTTCAGCCCCTCCGTTTCTCGCCCTCTGTTTCAGCCCCTCTGTTTCAGCCCCTCTGTTTCAACCCCTCTGTTTCAGCCCCTCTGTTTCTCGCCCTCTGTTTCAACCCCTCTGTTTCTCGCCCTCTGTTTCAGCCCCTCTGTTTCAGCCCCTCTGTTCAGCCCCTCGGTTTCTCGCCCTCTGTTTCAGCCCCTCGGTTTCTCGCCCTCTGTTTCAGCCCCTCTGTTTCAGCCCCTCTGTTTCAGCCCCTCTGTTTCTCGCCCTCTGTTTCAGCCCCTCTGTTTCTCGCCCTCTGTTTCAGCCCCTCTGTTTCAGCCCCTCTGTTTCTCGCCCTCTTATTCAGCCCCTCTGTTTCTCGCCCTCTGTTTCAGCCGCTCTGTTTGAGCCCCTCTGTTTCAGCCCCTCTGTTTCTCGCGCTCTGTTTCAGCCCCTCGGTTTCTCGCCCTCTGTTTCAGCCCCTCTGTTTCAGCCTCTCTGTTTCTCGCCCTCTGTCTCAGCCCCTCTGTTTCTCGCCCTCTGTTTCTCGCCCTCTGTTTCAGCCCCTCTGTTTCAGCCCCTCTGTTTCAGCCCTCTGATTCTCGCCCTCTGTTTCAGCCCCTCTGTTTCAGCCCCTCTGTTTCTCGCCCTCTGTTTCAGCCCCTCTGTTTCAGCCCCTCTGTTTCAGCCCCTCTGTTTCAGCCCCTCTGTTTCTCGCCCTCTGTTTCAGCCCCTCTGTTTCAGCCCCTCTGTTTCTCGCCTTCTGTTTCAGCCCCTCTTTTTCAGCCCCTCTGTTTCTAGCCCTCTGTTTCAGCCCTTCTGTTTCAGCCCACTGTTTCAGCCCCTCTGTTTCTCGCCCTCTGTTTCAGCCCCTCTGTTTCAGTCCCTCTGTTTCAGCCCCTCTGTTTCTCGCCCTCTGTTTCAGCCCCTCTGTTTCAGCCCCTCTGTTTCAGCCCCTCTGTTTCTCGCCCTCTGTTTCAGCCCCTCTGTTTCTCGCCCTCTGTTTCAACCCCTCTGTTTCAGCCCCTCTGTTTCAGCCCCTCTGTTTCAGCCCCTCTGTTTCTAGCCCTCTGTTTCAGCCCCTCTGTTTCAGCCCCTCTGTTCAGCCCCTCGGTTTCTCGCCCTCTGTTTCAGCCCCTCGGTTTCTCGCCCTCTGTTTCAGCCCCTCTGTTTCAGCCCCTCTGTTTCAGCCCCTCTGTTTCTCGCCCTCTGTTTCAGCCCCTCTGTTTCTCGCCCTCTGTTTCAGCCCCTCTGTTTCAGCCCCTCTGTTTCAGCCCCTCTGTTTCAGCCCCTCTGTTTCTCGACTTCTGTTTCAGCCCCTCTTTTTCAGCCCCTCTGTTTCTCGCCCTCTGTTTCAGCCCCTCGGTTTCTCGCCCTCTGTTTCAGCCCCTCTGTTTCAGCTCCTCTGTTTCAGCCCCTCTGTTTCTCGCCCTCTTATTCAGCCCCTCTGTTTCTCGCCCTCTGTTTCAGCCGCTCTGTTTGAGCCCCTCTGTTTCAGCCCCTCTGTTTCTCGCGCTCTGTTTCAGCCCCTCGGTTTCTCGCCCTCTGTTTCAGCCCCTCTGTTTCAGCCCCTCTGTTTCTCGCCCTCTGTCTCAGCCCCTCTGTTTCTCGCCCTCTGTTTCTCGCCCTCTGTTTGAGCCCCTCTGTTTCAGCCCCTCTGTTTCAGCCCTCTGTTTCTCGCCCTCTGTTTCAGCCCCTCTGTTTCAGCCCCTCTGTTTCTCGCCCTCTGTTTCAGCCCCTCTGTTTCAGCCCCTCTGTTTCAGCACCTCAGTTTCTCGCCCTCTGTTTCAGCCCCTCTGTTTCTCGCCCTCTGTTTCATCCCCTCTGTTTCAGCCCCTCTGTTTCTCGCCTTCTGTTTCAGCCCCTCTTTTTCAGCCCCTCTGTTTCTAGCCCTCTGTTTCAGCCCCTCTGTTTCAGACCCCTGTTTCAGCCCCTCTGTTTCTCGCCCTCTGTTTCAGCCCCTCTGTTTCAGCCCCTCCGTTTCAGCCCCTCTGTTTCAGCCCCTCTGTTTCTCGCCCTCTGTTTCAGCCCCTCTGTTTCAGCCCCTCTGTTTCTCGCCCTCTGTTTCAGCCCCTCTGTCTCTCGCCCTCTGTTTCAGCCCCTCTGTTTCAGCCCCTCTGTTTCAGCCCCTCTGTTTCAGCCCCTCTGTTTCTAGCCCTCTGTTTCAGCCCCTCTGTTTCAGCTCCTCTGTTTCAGCCCCTCTGTTTCTCGCCCTCTTATTCAGCCCCTCTGTTTCTCGCCCTCTGTTTCAGCCGCTCTGTTTGAGCCCCTCTGTTTCAGCCCCTCTGTTTCTCGCGCTCTGTTTCAGCCCCTCTGTTTCTCGCCCTCTGTTTCAGCCCCTCTGTTTCAGCCCCTCTGTTTCTCGCCCTCTGTCTCAGCCCCTCTGTTTCTCTCCCTCTGTTTCTCGCCCTCTGTTTCAGCCCCTCTGTTTCAGCCCCTCTGTTTCAGCCCTCTGTTTCTCGCCCTCTGTTTCAGCCCCTCTGTTTCAGCCCCTCTGTTTCTCGCCCTCTGTTTCAGCCCCTCTGTTTCAGCCCCTCTGTTTCAGCCCCTCTGTTTCAGCCCCTCTGTTTCTCGCCCTCTGTTTCAGCCCCTCTGTTTCAGCCCCTCTGTTTCAGCCCCTCTGTTTCTCGCCTTCTGTTTCAGCCCCTCTTTTTCAGCCCCTCTGATTCTAGCCCTCTGTTTCAGCCCCTCTGTTTCAGTCCCCTGTTTCAGCCCCTCTGTTTCTCGCCCTCTGTTTCAGCCCCTCTGTTTCAGTCCCTCTGTTTCAGCCCCTCTGTTTCTCGCCCTCTGTTTCAGCCCCTCTGTTTCAGCCCCTCTGTTTCAGCCCCTCTGTTTCTCGCCCTCTGTTTCAGCCCCTCTGTTTCTCGCCCTCTGTTTCAGCCCCTCTGTTTCAGCCCCTCTGTTTCAGCCCCTCTGTTTCAGCCCCTCTGTTTCTAGCCCTCTGTTTCAGCCCCTCTGTTTCAGCCCCTCTGTTTCTAGCCCTCTGTTTCAGCCCCTCTGTTTCAGCCCCCTGTTTCAGCCCCTCTGTTTCAGCCCCTCTGTTTCTCGCCCTCTGTTTCAGCCCCTCTGTTTCAGTCCCTCTGTTTCAGCCCCTCTGTTTCAGCCCCTCTGTTTCAGCCCCCTGTTTCAGCCCCTCTGTTTCTCGCCCTCTGTTTCAGCCCCTCTGTTTCAGTCCTTCTGTTTCAGCCCCTCTGTTTCTCGCCCTCTGTTTCAGCCCCTCAGTTTCAGCCCCTCTGTTTCAACACCTCTGATTCTCACCCTCTGTTTCAGCCCCTCTGTTTTCTCGCCCTCTGTTTCAGCCCCTCTGTTTCTCGCCCTCTGTTTCAGCCCCTCTGTTTCAGCCCCTCTGTTTCAGCACCTCTGTTTCAGCCCCTCTGTTTCTCGCCCCCTGTTTCAGCCCCTCTGTTTCAGCCCCTCTGTTTCAGCCCCTCGGTTTCAGCCCCTCGGTTTCTCGCCCTCTGTTTCAGCCCCTCTGTTTCAGCTCCTCTGTTTCAAGCCCCTCTGTTTCTCGCCCTCTTATTCAGCCCCTCTGTTTCTCGCCCTCTGTTTCAGCCGCTCTGTTTGAGCCCCTCTGTTTCAGCCCCTCTGTTTCTCGCCCTCTGTTTCAGCCCCTCTGTTTCAGCCCCTCTGTTTCTTGCCCTCTGTTTCTCGCCCTCTGTTTCAGCCCCTCTGTTTCAGCCCCTCTGTTTCAGCTCCTCTGTTTCTCGCCCTCTGTTTTAGCCCCTCTGTTTCGCGCCCTCTGTTTCAGCCCTTCTGTTTCTCGCCCTCTGTTTCTCGCCCTCTGTTTCAGCCCCTCTGTTTCTCGCCCTCTGTTTCAGCCCCTCTGTTTCAGCCCTCCGTTTCTCGCCCTCTGTTTCAGCCCCTCTGTTTCTCGCCCTCTGTTTCAGCCCCTCTGTTTCAGCCCCTCTGTTTCTAGTCCTTTGTTTCAGCCCCTCTGTTTCAGCCCCCTGTTTCTCGCCCTCTGTTTCAGCCCCTCTGTTTCAGCCCCTCTGTTTCAGCTCCTCTGTTTCTCGCCCTCTGTTTTAGCCCCTCTGTTTCACGCCCTCTGTTTCAGCCCTTCTGTTTCTCGCCCTCTGTTTCTCGCCCTCTGTTTCAGCCCCTCTGTTTCTCGCCCTCTGTTTCAGCCCCTCTGTTTCAGCCCCTCTGTTTCAGCCCTCTGTTTCTCGCCCTCTGTTTCAGCCCCTCTGTTTCAGCCCCTCTGTTTCTCGCCCTCTGTTTCAGCCCCTCTGTTTCAGCCCCACTGTTTCAGCCCCTCTCTTTCAGCCCCTCTGTTTCTCGCCCCCTGTTTCAGCCCCTCTGTTTCAGCCCCTCTGTTTCAGCACCTTTGTTTCAGCCCCTCTGTTTCAGCCCCTCTGTTTCTCGCCCTCTGTTTCAGCCCCTCTGTTTCAGCCCCTCTGTTTCAGCCCCTCTATTTCAGCCCCTCAGTTTCTCGCCCTCTGTTTCAGCCCCTCTGTTTCTCGCCCTCTGTTTCATCCCCTCTGTTTCAGCCCCTCTGTTTCTCGCCCTCTGTTTCAGCCCCTCTGTTACAGCCCCCTGTTTCTCGCCCTCTGTTTCAGCCCTTCTGTTTCAGCCCCTTTGTTTCAACCCCTCTGTTTCTCGCCCTCTGTTTCATCCCCACTGTTTCTCGCCGTCTGTTTCAGCCCCTCTGTTTCTCGCCCTCTGTTTCAGCCCCTCTGTTTCAGCCCTCTGTTTCAGCCCTCTGTTTCTCGCCCTCTGTTTCAGCCCCTCTGTTTCAGCCCCTCTGTTTCTCGCCCTCTGTTTCAGCCCCTCTGTTTCAGCCCCTCTGTTTCAGCCCCTCTGCTTCTCGCCCTCTGTTTCAGGCCCTCGGTTTCTCGCCCTCTGTTTCAGCCCCTCTGTTTCAGCCCCTCTGTTTCAGCCCCTCTGTTTCAGCCCCACTGTTTCTCGCCCTCTGTTTCAGCCCCTCTGTTTCTCGCCCTCTGTTTCAGCCCCTCTGTTTCAGCCCCTCTGTTTCTCACCCTCTGTTTCAGCCCCTCTGTTTCTCGCCCTCTTATTCAGCCCCTCTGTATCTCGCCCTCTGGTTCTGCCCCTCTGTTTCAGCGCCTCTGTTTCAGCCCCTATTATTCTCACCCACTGTTTCAGCCCCTCTGCTTCTCGCCCTCTGTTTCAGCCCCTCTGTTTCTCGCCTTCTGTTTCAGCCCCTCTGTTTCAGCCCCTCTGTTTCAGCACTCTGTTTCTCGCCCTCTGTTTCAGCCCCTCTGTTTCAGCCCCTCTGTTTCAGCCCCTCTGTTTCTCGCCCTCTGTTTCAGGCCCTCGGTTTCTCGCCCTCTGTTTCAGCCCCTCTGTTTCAGCCCTCTGTTTCAGCCCCTCTGTTTCAGCCCCACTGTTTCTCGCCCTCTGTTTCAGCCCGCTCTGTTTCTCGCCCTCTGTTTCAGCCCCTCTGTTTCAGCCCCTCTGTTTCTCGCCCTCTGTTTCAGCCCCTCTGTTTCTCGCCCTCTGTTTCAGCCCCTCTGTTTCTCGCCCTCTGGTTCTGCCCCTCTGTTTCAGCGCCTCTGTTTCAGCCCCTCTTATTCTCACCCACTGTTTCAGCCCCTCTGCTTCTCGCCCTCTGTTTCAGCCCCTCTGTTTCAGCCCCTCTGTTTCTCACCCTCTGTTTCAGCCCCTCGGTTTCAGCCCCTCTGTTTCAGCCCCTCTGTTTCTCGCCCTCTGTTTCAGCCCCATCGGTTTCTCGCCCTCTGTTTCAGCCCCTCTGTTTCAGCTCCTCTGTTTCAGCCCCTCTGTTTCTCTCCCTCTTATTCAGCCCCTCTGTTTCTCGCCCTCTGTTTCAGCCGCTCTGTTTGAGCCCCTCTGTTTCAGCCCCTCTGTTTCTCGCCCACTGTTTCAGCCCCTCGGTTTCTCGCCCTCTGTTTCACCACCTCTGTTTCAGCCCCTCTGTTTCAGCCCTTCTGTTTCTTGCCCTCTGTTTCAGCCCCTCTGTTTCTCGACCTCTGTTTCAGCCCCTCTGTTTCTCGCTCTCTGTTTCAGCCCCTCAGTTTCAGACCCTCGGTGTCTCGCCCTCTGTTTCAGCCCCTCTGTTTCACGCCCCTCTGTTTCTCGCCCTCTGTTTCAGCCCCTCGGTTTCTCGCCCTCTGTTTCAGCCCCTCTGTTTCAGCCCCTCTGTTTCAGCCCCTCGGTTTCTCGCCCTCTGTTTCAGCCCCACTGTTTCATCCCCTCTGTTTCTCGCCCTCTGTTTCTCGCCCTCAGTTTCAGCCCCTCTGTTTCAGCCCCTCTGTTTCAGCCCCTCTGTTTCAGCCCTTCTGTTTCTCGCCCCCTGTTTCAGCCCCTCTGTTTCAGCCCCTCTGTTTCAGCCCCTCGGTTTCTCGCCCTCTGTTTCAGCCCCTCTGTTTCTCGCCCCCTGTTTCAGCCCCTCTGTTTCAGTCCCTCTGTTTCTCGCCATCTGTTTCAGCCCCTCTGTTTGTCGCCCTCTGTTTCAGCCCCTCTGTTTCAGCCCTTCTGTTTCAGCCCCACTGTTTCAGCCCCTCTGTTTCTCGCCGTCTGTTTCTCGCCCTCTGTTTCTCGCCTTCTGTTTCAGCCCCTCTGTTTCAGCCCCTCTGTTTCATCCCCTCTGTTTCAGCCCCTCTGTTTCAGCCACTCGGTTTCTCGCCCTCTGTTTCAGCCCCTCGGTTCCTCGCCCTCTGTTTCAGCCCCTCTGTTTCAGCCCCTCGGTTTCTCGCCCTCTGTTTCAGCCCCTCTGTTTTAGCCCCTCTGTTTCTCGCCCTCTGTTTCTCGCCCTCTGTTTCAGCCCCTCTGTTTCTCGCCCTCTGTTTCAGCCCCTCTGTTTCAGCCCCTCTGTTTCAGCCCCCCTGTTTCTCGCCCCCTGTTTCTCGCCCCCCGTTTCAGCCCCTCAGTTTCAGCCCCTCTGCTTAAGCCCCCTGTTTCAGCTCCTCTGTTTCAGCCCCTCTGTTTCTCGCCCTCTGTTTCAGCCCCTCTGTTTCTCGCCCTCTGGTTCTCGCCCTCTGTTTCAGCCCCTCTGTTTCAGCCCCTCTGTTTCAGCCCCTCTGTTTCTCGCCCTCTGTTTCAGCCCCTCAGTTTCAGCCCCTCTGTTTCAACACCTCTGATTCTCACCCTCTGTTTCAGCCCCTCTGTTTCTCGCCCTCTGTTTCAGCCCCTCTGTTTCTCGCCCTCTGTTTCAGCCCCTCTGTTTCAGCCCCTCTGTTTCAGCACCTCTGTTTCAGCCCCTCTGTTTCTCGCCCCCTGTTTCAGCCCCTCTGTTTCAGCCCCTCTGTTTCAGCCCCTCGGTTTCAGCCCCTCGGTTTCTCGCCCTCTGTTTCAGCCCCTCTGTTTCAGCTCCTCTGTTTCAGCCCCTCTGTTTCTCGCCCTCTTATTCAGCCCCTCTGTTTCTCGCCCTCTGTTTCAGCCGCTCTGTTTGAGCCCCTCTGTTTCAGCCCCTCTGTTTCTCGCCCTCTGTTTCAGCCCCTCTGTTTCAGCCCCTCTGTTTCTTGCCCTCTGTTTCTCGCCCTCTGTTTCAGCCCCTCTGTTTCAGCCCCTCTGTTTCAGCTCCTCTGTTTCTCGCCCTCTGTTTTAGCCCCTCTGTTTCGCGCCCTCTGTTTCAGCCCTTCTGTTTCTCGCCCTCTGTTTCTCGCCCTCTGTTTCAGCCCCTCTGTTTCTCGCCCTCTGTTTCAGCCCCTCTGTTTCAGCCCCTCCGTTTCTCGCCCTCTGTTTCAGCCCCTCTGTTTCTCGCCCTCTGTTTCAGCCCCTCTGTTTCAGCCCCTCTGTTTCTAGTCCTTTGTTTCAGCCCCTCTGTTTCAGCCCCCTGTTTCTCGCCCTCTGTTTCAGCCCCTCTGTTTCAGCCCCTCTGTTTCAGCTCCTCTGTTTCTCGCCCTCTGTTTTAGCCCCTCTGTTTCACGCCCTCTGTTTCAGCCCTTCTGTTTCTCGCCCTCTGTTTCTCGCCCTCTGTTTCAGCCCCTCTGTTTCTCGCCCTCTGTTTCAGCCCCTCTGTTTCAGCCCCTCTGTTTCAGCCCTCTGTTTCTCGCCCTCTGTTTCAGCCCCTCTGTTTCAGCCCCTCTGTTTCTCGCCCTCTGTTTCAGCCCCTCTGTTTCAGCCCCACTGTTTCAGCCCCTCTCTTTCAGCCCCTCTGTTTCTCGCCCCCTGTTTCAGCCCCTCTGTTTCAGCCCCTCTGTTTCAGCACCTTTGTTTCAGCCCCTCTGTTTCAGCCCCTCTGTTTCTCGCCCTCTGTTTCAGCCCCTCTGTTTCAGCCCCTCTGTTTCAGCCCCTCTATTTCAGCCCCTCAGTTTCTCGCCCTCTGTTTCAGCCCCTCTGTTTCTCGCCCTCTGTTTCATCCCCTCTGTTTCAGCCCCTCTGTTTCTCGCCCTCTGTTTCAGCCCCTCTGTTACAGCCCCCTGTTTCTCGCCCTCTGTTTCAGCCCTTCTGTTTCAGCCCCTTTGTTTCAACCCCTCTGTTTCTCGCCCTCTGTTTCATCCCCACTGTTTCTCGCCGTCTGTTTCAGCCCCTCTGTTTCTCGCCCTCTGTTTCAGCCCCTCTGTTTCAGCCCCTCTGTTTCAGCCCTCTGTTTCTCGCCCTCTGTTTCAGCCCCTCTGTTTCAGCCCCTCTGTTTCTCGCCCTCTGTTTCAGCCCCTCTGTTTCAGCCCCTCTGTTTCAGCCCCTCTGCTTCTCGCCCTCTGTTTCAGGCCCTCGGTTTCTCGCCCTCTGTTTCAGCCCCTCTGTTTCAGCCCCTCTGTTTCAGCCCCTCTGTTTCAGCCCCACTGTTTCTCGCCCTCTGTTTCAGCCCCTCTGTTTCTCGCCCTCTGTTTCAGCCCCTCTGTTTCAGCCCCTCTGTTTCTCACCCTCTGTTTCAGCCCCTCTGTTTCTCGCCCTCTTATTCAGCCCCTCTGTATCTCGCCCTCTGGTTCTGCCCCTCTGTTTCAGCGCCTCTGTTTCAGCCCCTATTATTCTCACCCACTGTTTCAGCCCCTCTGCTTCTCGCCCTCTGTTTCAGCCCCTCTGTTTCTCGCCTTCTGTTTCAGCCCCTCTGTTTCAGCCCCTCTGTTTCAGCACTCTGTTTCTCGCCCTCTGTTTCAGCCCCTCTGTTTCAGCCCCTCTGTTTCAGCCCCTCTGTTTCTCGCCCTCTGTTTCAGGCCCTCGGTTTCTCGCCCTCTGTTTCAGCCCCTCTGTTTCAGCCCCTCTGTTTCAGCCCCTCTGTTTCAGCCCCACTGTTTCTCGCCCTCTGTTTCAGCCGCTCTGTTTCTCGCCCTCTGTTTCAGCCCCTCTGTTTCAGCCCCTCTGTTTCTCGCCCTCTGTTTCAGCCCCTCTGTTTCTCGCCCTCTGTTTCAGCCCCTCTGTTTCTCGCCCTCTGGTTCTGCCCCTCTGTTTCAGCGCCTCTGTTTCAGCCCCTCTTTTTCTCACCCACTGTTTCAGCCCCTCTGCTTCTCGCCCTCTGTTTCAGCCCCTCTGTTTCAGCCCCTCTGTTTCTCACCCTCTGTTTCAGCCCCTCGGTTTCAGCCCCTCTGTTTCAGCCCCTCTGTTTCTCGCCCTCTGTTTCAGCCCCATCGGTTTCTCGCCCTCTGTTTCAGCCCCTCTGTTTCAGCTCCTCTGTTTCAGCCCCTCTGTTTCTCTCCCTCTTATTCAGCCCCTCTGTTTCTCGCCCTCTGTTTCAGCCGCTCTGTTTGAGCCCCTCTGTTTCAGCCCCTCTGTTTCTCGCCCACTGTTTCAGCCCCTCGGTTTCTCGCCCTCTGTTTCACCACCTCTGTTTCAGCCCCTCTGTTTCAGCCCTTCTGTTTCTTGCCCTCTGTTTCAGCCCCTCTGTTTCTCGACCTCTGTTTCAGCCCCTCTGTTTCTCGCTCTCTGTTTCAGCCCCTCAGTTTCAGACCCTCGGTGTCTCGCCCTCTGTTTCAGCCCCTCTGTTTCACGCCCCTCTGTTTCTCGCCCTCTGTTTCAGCCCCTCGGTTTCTCGCCCTCTGTTTCAGCCCCTCTGTTTCAGCCCCTCTGTTTCAGCCCCTCGGTTTCTCGCCCTCTGTTTCAGCCCCACTGTTTCATCCCCTCTGTTTCTCGCCCTCTGTTTCTCGCCCTCAGTTTCAGCCCCTCTGTTTCAGCCCCTCTGTTTCAGCCCCTCTGTTTCAGCCCTTCTGTTTCTCGCCCCCTGTTTCAGCCCCTCTGTTTCAGCCCCTCGGTTTCTCGCCCTCTGTTTCAGCCCCTCTGTTTCTCGCCCCCTGTTTCAGCCCCTCTGTTTCAGTCCCTCTGTTTCTCGCCATCTGTTTCAGCCCCTCTGTTTGTCGCCCTCTGTTTCAGCCCCTCTGTTTCAGCCCTTCTGTTTCAGCCCCACTGTTTCAGCCCCTCTGTTTCTCGCCGTCTGTTTCTCGCCCTCTGTTTCTCGCCTTCTGTTTCAGCCCCTCTGTTTCAGCCCCTCTGTTTCATCCCCTCTGTTTCAGCCCCTCTGTTTCAGCCACTCGGTTTCTCGCCCTCTGTTTCAGCCCCTCGGTTTCTCGCCCTCTGTTTCAGCCCCTCTGTTTTAGCCCCTCGGTTTCTCGCCCTCTGTTTCAGCCCCTCTGTTTTAGCCCCTCTGTTTCTCGCCCTCTGTTTCTCGCCCTCTGTTTCAGCCCCTCTGTTTCTCGCCCTCTGTTTCAGCCCCTCTGTTTCAGCCCCTCTGTTTCAGCCCCCCTGTTTCTCGCCCCCTGTTTCTCGCCCCCTGTTTCAGCCCCTCTGTTTCAGCCCCTCTGCTTAAGCCCCCTGTTTCAGCTCCTCTGTTTCAGCCCCTCTGTTTCTCGCCCTCTGTTTCAGCCCCTCTGTTTCTCGCCCTCTGGTTCTCGCCCTCTGTTTCAGCCCCTCTGTTTCAGCCCCTCTGTTTCAGCCCCTCTGTTTCTCGACCTCTGTTTCAGCTCCTCTGTTTCAGCCCCTCTGTTTCAGCCCCTCTGTTTCTAGCCCTCTGTTTCAGCCCCTCAATTTCAGCCCCTCTGTTTCAGCCCCTCTGTTTCAGCCCCTCTGTTTCTCGCCCTCTGTTTCTCGCCCCCTGTTTCAGCCCCTCTGTTTCAGCCCCTCCGTTTCTCGCCCTCTGTTTCAGCCCCTCTGTTTCAGCCCCTCTGTTTCAACCCCTCTGTTTCAGCCCCTCTGTTTCTCGCCCTCTGTTTCAACCCCTCTGTTTCTCGCCCTCTGTTTCAGCCCCTCTGTTTCAGCCCCTCTGTTCAGCCCCTCGGTTTCTCGCCCTCTGTTTCAGCCCCTCGGTTTCTCGCCCTCTGTTTCAGCCCCTCTGTTTCAGCCCCTCTGTTTCAACCCCTCTGTTTCTCGCCCTCTGTTTCAGCCCCTCAGTTTCAGCCCCTCTGTTTCTCGCCCTCTGTTTCAGCCCCTCTGTTTCAGCCCCTCTGTTTCAGCCCCTCTGTTTCAGCCCCTCTGTTTCTCGACTTCTGTTTCAGCCCCTCAGTTTCAGTCCCTCTGTTTCAGCCCCTCTGTTTCTAGCCCTCTGTTTCAGCCCCTCTGTTTCAGCCCCCTGTTTCAGCCCCTCTGTTTCTCGCCCTCTGTTTCAGCACCTCTGTTTCAGTCCTTCTGTTTCAGCCCCTCGGTTTCTCACCCTCTGTTTCAGCCCCTCAGTTTCAGCCCCTCTGTTTCAGCACCTCTGATTCTCACCCTCTGTTTCAGCCCCTCTGTTTCTCGCCCTCTGTTTCAGCCCCTCTGTTTCTCGCCCTCTGTTTCAGCCCCTCTGTTTCAGCCCCTCTGTTTCAGCCGCTCTGTTTCAGCCCCTTGGTTTCTCGCCCTCTGTTTCAGCCCCTCTGTTTCAGCCCCTCTGTTTCAGCCCCTCTGTTTCTTGCCCTCTGTTTCAGTCCCTCTGTTTCTCGCCCTCTGTTTCAGCCCCTCTGTTTCTCGCCCTCTGTTTCAGCCCCTCTGTTTCTCGCCCTCTGTTTCAGCCCCTCTGTTTCAGCCCCTCTGTTTCTAGTCCTTTGTTTCAGCCCCTCTGTTTCAGCCCCCTGTTTCTCGTCCTCTGTTTCAGCCCCTCTGTTTCAGCCCCTCTGTTTCAGCTCCTCTGTTTCTCGCCCTCTGTTTTAGCCCCTCTGTTTCGCGCCCTCTGTTTCAGCCCTTCTGTTTCTCGCACTCTGTTTCTCGCCCTCTGTTTCAGCCCCTCTGTTTCTCGCCCTCTGTTTCAGCCCCTCTGTTTCAGCCCCTCCGTTTCTCGCCCTCTGTTTCAGCCCCTCTGTTTCTCGCCCTCTGTTTCAGCCCCTCTGTTTCAGCCCCTCTGTTTCTAGTCCTTTGTTTCAGCCCCTCTGTTTCAGCCCCCTGTTTCTCGCCCTCTGTTTCAGCCCCTCTGTTTCAGCCCCTCTGTTTCAGCTCCTCTGTTTCTCGCCCTCTGTTTTAGCCCCTCTGTTTCGCGCCCTCTGTTTCAGCCCTTCTGTTTCTCGCCCTCTGTTTCTCGCCCTCTGTTTCAGCCCCTCTGTTTCTCGCCCTCTGTTTCAGCCCCTCTGTTTCAGCCCCTCTGTTTCAGCCCTCTGTTTCTCGCCCTCTGTTTCAGCCCCTCTGTTTCAGCCCCTCTGTTTCTCGCCCTCTGTTTCAGCCCCTCTGTTTCAGCCCCACTGTTTCAGCCCCTCTCTTTCAGCCCCTCTGTTTCTCGCCCCCTGTTTCAGCCCCTCTGTTTCAGCCCCTCTGTTTCAGCCCCTTTGTTTCAGCCCCTCTGTTTCAGCCCCTCTGTTTCTCGCCCTCTGTTTCAGCCCCTCTGTTTCAGCCCCTCTGTTTCAGCCCCTCTATTTCAGCCCCTCAGTTTCTCGCCCTCTGTTTCAACCCCTCTGTTTCTCGCCCTCTGTTTCATCCCCTCTGTTTCAGCCCCTCTGTTTCTCGCCCTCTGTTTCAGCCCCTCTGTTACAGCCCCCTGTTTCTCGCCCTCTGTTTCAGCCCCTCTGTTTCAGCCCCTCTGTTTCAGCCCTCTGTTTCTCGCCCTCTGTTTCAGCCCCTCTGTTTCAGCCCCTCTGTTTCTCGCCCTCTGTTTCAGCCCCTCTGTTTCAGCCCCTCTGTTTCAGCCCCTCTGCTTCTCGCCCTCTGTTTCAGGCCCTCGGTTTCTCGCCCTCTGTTTCAGCCCCTCGGTTTCAGCCCCTCTGTTTCAGCCCCTCTGTTTCAGCCCCACTGTTTCTCGCCCTCTGTTTCAGGCCCTCTGTTTCTCGCCCTCTGTTTCAGCCCCTCTGTTTCAGCCCCTCTGTTTCTCACCCTCTGTTTCAGCCCCTCTGGTTCTCGCCCTCTTATCCAGCACCTCTGTATCTCGCCCTCTGGTTCTGCCCCTCTGTTTCAGCGCCTCTGTTTCAGCCCCTCTTATTCTCACCCACTGTTTCAGCCCCTCTGCTTCTCGCCCTCTGTTTCAGCCCCTCTGTTTCAGCCCCTCTGTTTCTCACCCTCTGTTTCAGCCCCTCTGTTTAAGCCCCTCTGTTTCAGCCCCTCTGTTTCTCGCCCTCTGTTTCAGCCCCTCGGTTTCAGCCCCTCGGTTTCTCGCCCTCTGTTTCAGCCACTCTGTTTCAGCCCTTCTGTTTCAGCTCCTCTGTTTCAGCCCCTCTGTTTCTCGCCCTCTTATTCAGCCCCTCTGTTTCTCGCCCTCTGTTTCAGCCGCTCTGTTTGAGCCCCTCTGTTTCAGCCCCTCTGTTTCTCGCCCTCTGTTTCAGCCCCTCGGTTTCTCGCCCTCTGTTTCAGCACCTCTGTTTCAGCCCCTCTGTTTCAGCCCTTCTGTTTCTTGCCCTCTGTTTCAGCCCCTCTGTTTCTCGCCCTCTGTTTCAGCCCCTCGATTTCTCGCCCTCTGTTTCAGCACCTCTGTTTCAGCACCTCTGTTTCAGCCCTTCTGTTTCTTGCCCTCTGTTTCAGCCCCTCTGTTTCTCGCCCTCTGGTTCTGCCCCTCTGTTTCAGCGCCTCTGTTTCAGCCCCTCTTATTCTCACCCACTGTTTCAGCCCCTCTGCTTCTCGCCCTCTGTTTCAGCCCAACTGTTTCTCACCCTCTGTTTCAGCCCCTCTGTTTCAGCCCCTCTGTTTCTCGCCCTCTGTTTCAGGCCCTCGGTTTCTCGCCCTCTGTTTCAGCCCTTCTGTTTCAGCTCCTCTGTTTCAGCCCCTCTGTTTCTCGCCCTCTTATTCAGCCCCTCTGTTTCTCGCCCTCTGTTTCAGCCGCTCTGTTTGAGCCCCTCTGTTTCAGCCCCTCTGTTTCTCGCCCTCTGTTTCAGCCCCTCGGTTTCTCGCCCTCTGTTTCAGCACCTCTGTTTCAGCCCCTCTGTTTCAGCCCTTCTGTTTCTTGCCCTCTGTTTCAGCCCCTCTGTTTCAGCCCCTCTGTTTCAGCCCCTCTGTTTCAGCCCCTCTGTTTCAGCCCCTCTGTTTCTCGCCCTCTGTTTCAGCTCCTCGGTTTCTCGCCCTCTGTTTCAGCCCCTCTGTTTCAGCCCCTCTGTTTCTCGACCTCTGTTTCAGCCCATCGGTTTCTCGCCCTCTGTTTCAGCCCCTCTGTTTCAGCCCCTCTGTTTCAGCCCCTCTGTTTCTCGCCCTCTGTTTCAGCCCCTCTGTTTCTCACCCTCTGTTTCAGCCCCTCTGTTTCAGCCCCTTGGTTTCTCGCCCTCTGTTTCAGCCCCTCTGTTTCATCCCCTCTGTTTCTCGCCCTCTGTTTCTAACCCTCTGTTTCAGCCCATCTGTTTCAGCCCCTCTGTTTCAGCCAAACTGTTTCAGCCCCTCTGTTTCTCGCCCCCTGTTTCAGCCCCTCTGTTTCAGCCCCTCTGTTTCTCGCACTCTGTTTCAGCCCCTCTGTTTCTCGCCCTCTGTTTCCCGCCCTCTGTTTCAGCCCCTCTGTTTCAGCCCCTCTGTTTCAGCCCCTCTGTTTCAGCCCCTCGGTTTCTCGCCCTCTGTTTCAGCCCCTCTGTTTCTCGCCCTCTGTTTCAGCCCCTCTGTTTCAGCCCTACTGTTTCAGCCCCACTGTTTCAGCCCCTCTCTTTCTCGCCCTCTGTTTCTCGCCTTCTGTTTCAGCCCCTCTGTTTCAGCCCCTCTGTTTCAGCCCCTCTGTTTCAGCCCCTCGGTTTCTCGCCCTCTGTTTCAGCCCCTTTGTTTCAGCCCCTCGGTTTCTCGCCCTCTGTTTCAGCCCCTCTGTTTCAGCCCCTCTGTTTCAGCCCTTCTGTTTCTCGCCCTCTGTTTCAGCCCCTCTGTTTCACGCCCTCTGTTTCAGCCCCTCTGTTTCAGCCCCTCTGTTTCAGCCCCCCTGTCTCTCGCCCCCTGTTTCTCGCCCCCTGTTTCAGCCCCTCTGTTTCAGCCCCTCTGTTTCTCGACCCCTGTTTCAGCCCCTCTGTTTCAGCCCCTCTGTTTCTCGCCCACTGGTTCTCGCCCTCTGTTTCAGCCCCTCTGTTTCAGCCCCTCTGTTTCAGCCCCTCTGTTTCTCGCCCTCTGTTTCAGCTCCTCTGTTTCAGCCCCTCTGTTTCAGCCCCTCAATTTCAGCCCCTCTGTTTCAGCCCCTCTGTTTCAGCCCCTCTGTTTCTCGCCCTCTGTTTCTCGCCCCCTGTTTCAGCCCCTCTGTTTCTCACCCTCTGTTTCAGCCCCTCTGTTTCAGCCCCTCTGTTTCAGCCCCTCTGTTTCTCGCCCTCTGTTTCAGCCCCTCTGTTTCTCGGCCTCTGTTTCAGCCCCTCTGTTTCAGCCCCTCTGTTTCAGCCCTCTGTTTCTCGCCCTCTGTTTCAGCCCCTCTATTTCAGCCCCTCTGTTTCAGCCCCTCTGTTTCAGCCCCTCTGTTTCTCGCCCTCTGTTTCAGGCCCTCGGTTTCTCGCCCTCTGTTTCAGCCCCTCTGTTTCAGCCCCTCAGTTTCAGCCCCTCTGTTTCAGCCCCACTGTTTCTCGCCCTCTGTTTCAGCCCCTCTGTTTCTCGCCCTCTGTTTCAGCCCCTCTGTTTCAGACCCTCTGTTTCTCGCCCTCTGTTTCAGCCCCTCTGTTTCTCGCCCTCTGTTTCAGCCCCTCTGTTTCTCGCCCTCTGGTTCTGCCCCTCTGTTTCAGCGCCTCTGTTTCAGCCCCTCTTTTTCTCACCCACTGTTTCAGCCCCTCTGCTTCTCGCCCTCTGTTTCAGCCCCTCTGTTTCAGCCCCTCTGTTTCTCACCCTCTGTTTCAGCCCCTCTGTTTCAGCCCCTCTGCTTCAGCCCCTCTGTTTCTCGCCCTCTGTTTCAGCCCCTCGGTTTCTCGCCCTCTGTTTCAGCCCCTCTGTTTCAGCTCCTCTGTTTCAGCCCCTCTGTTTCTCGCCCTCTTATTCAGCCCCTCTGTTTCTCGCCCTCTGTTTCAGCCGCTCTGTTTGAGCCCCTCTGTTTCAGCCCCTCTGTTTCTCGCCCTCTGTTTCAGCCCCTCGGTTTCTCGCCCTCTGTTTCACCACCTCTGTTTCAGCCCCTCTGTTTCAGCCCTTCTGTTTCTCGCCCTCTTATTCAGCCCCTCTGTATCTCGCCCTCTGGTTCTGCCCCTCTGTTTCAGCGCCTCTGTTTCAGCCCCTCTTATTCTCACCCACTGTTTCAGCCCCTCTGCTTCTCGCCCTCTGTTTCAGCCCCTCTGTTTCAGCCCCTCTGTTTCTCACCCTCTGTTTCAGCCCCTCTGTTTAAGCCCCTCTGTTTCAGCCCCTCTGTTTCTCGCCCTCTGTTTCAGCCCCTCTGTTTCAGCCCCTCGGTTTCTCGCCCTCTGTTTCAGCCACTCTGTTTCAGCCCTTCTGTTTCAGCTCCTCTGTTTCAGCCCCTCTGTTTCTCGCCCTCTTATTCAGCCCCTCTGTTTCTCGCCCTCTGTTTCAGCCGCTCTGTTTGAGCCCCTCTGTTTCAGCCCCTCTGTTTCTCGCCCTCTGTTTCAGCCCCTCGGTTTCTCGCCCTCTGTTTCAGCACCTCTGTTTCAGCCCCTCTGTTTCAGCCCTTCTGTTTCTTGCCCTCTGTTTCAGCCCCTCTGTTTCTCGCCCTCTGTTTCAGCCCCTCGGTTTCTCGCCCTCTGTTTCAGCACCTCTGTTTCAGCACCTCTGTTTCAGCCCTCCTGTTTCTTGCCCTCTGTTTCAGCCCCTCTGTTTCTTGCCCTCTGGTTCTGCCCCTCTGTTTCAGCGCCTCTGTTTCAGCCCCTCTTATTCTCACCCACTGTTTCAGCCCCTCTGCTTCTCGCCCTCTGTTTCAGCCCAACTGTTTCTCACCCTCTGTTTCAGCCCCTCTGTTTCAGCCCCTCTGTTTCTCGCCCTCTGTTTCAGCCCCTCGGTTTCTCGCCCTCTGTTTCAAACCTTCTGTTTCAGCTCCTCTGTTTCAGCCCCTCTGTTTCTCGCCCTCTTATTCAGCCCCTCTGTTTCTCGCCCTCTGTTTCAGCCGCTCTGTTTGAGCCCCTCTGTTTCAGCCCCTCTGTTTCTCGCCCTCTGTTTCAGCCCCTCGGTTTCTCGCCCTCTGTTTCAGCACCTCTGTTTCAGCCCCTCTGTTTCAGCCCTTCTGTTTCTTGCCCTCTGTTTCAGCCCCTCTGTTTCAGCCCCTCTGTTTCAGCCCCTCTGTTTCAGCCCCTCTGTTTCTCGCCCTCTGTTTCAGCCCCTCGGTTTCTCGCCCTCTGTTTCAGCCCCTCTGTTTCAGCCCCTCTGTTTCTCGCCCTCTGTTTCAGCCCATCGGTTTCTCGCCCTCTGTTTCAGCCCCTCTGTTTCAGCCCCTCTGTTTCAGCCCCTCGGTTTCTCGCCCTCTGTTTCAGCCCCACTGTTTCATCCCCTCTGTTTCTCGCCCTCTGTTTCTAACCCTCTGTTTCAGCCCATCTGTTTCAGCCCCTCTGTTTCAGCCCCTCTGTTTCAGCCCCTCTGTTTCTCGCCCCCTGTTTCAGCCCCTCTGTTTCAGCCCCTCTGTTTCTCACACTCTGTTTCAGCCCCTCTGTTTCTCGCCCTCTGTTTCCCGCCCTCTGTTTCAGCCCCTCTGTTTCAGCCCCTCTGTTTCAGCCCCTCTGTTTCAGCCCCTCGGTTTCTCGCCCTCTGTTTCAGCCCCTCTGTTTCTCGCCCTCTGTTTCAGCCCCTCTGTTTCAGCCCTACTGTTTCAGCCCCACTGTTTCAGCCCCTCTGTTTCTCGCCCTCTGTTTCTCGCCTTCTGTTTCAGCCCCTCTGTTTCAGCCCCTCTGTTTCAGCCCCTCTGTTTCAGCCCCTCTGTTTCTCGCCCTCTGTTTCAGCCCCTTTGTTTCAGCCCCTCGGTTTCTCGCCCTCTGTTTCAGCCCCTCTGTTTCAGCCCCTCTGTTTCAGCCCTTCTGTTTCTCGCCCTCTGTTTCAGCCCCTCTGTTTCACGCCCTCTGTTTCAGCCCCTCTGTTTCAGCCCCTCTGTTTCAGCCCCCCTGTCTCTCGCCCCCTGTTTCTCGCCCCCTGTTTCAGCCCCTCTGTTTCAGCCCCTCTGTTTCTCGACCCCTGTTTCAGCCCCTCTGTTTCAGCCCCTCTGTTTCTCGCCCACTGGTTCTCGCCCTCTGTTTCAGCCCCTCTGTTTCAGCCCCTCTGTTTTAGCCCCTCTGTTTCTCGCCCTCTTTTTCAGCTCCTCTGTTTCAGCCCCTCTGTTTCAGCCCCTCAATTTCAGCCCCTCTGTTTCAGCCCCTCTGTTTCAGCCCCTCTGTTTCTCGCCCTCTGTTTCTCGCCCCCTGTTTCAGCCCCTCTGTTTCTCACCCTCTGTTTCAGCCCCTCTGTTTCAGCCCCTCTGTTTCAGCCCCTCTGTTTCTCGCCCTCTGTTTCAGCCCCTCTGTTTCTCGCCCTCTGTTTCAGCCCCTCTGTTTCAGCCCCTCTGTTTCAGCCCTCTGTTTCTCGCCCTCTGTTTCAGCCCCTCTATTTCAGCCCCTCTGTTTCAGCCCCTCTGTTTCAGCCCCTCTGTTTCTCGCCCTCTGTTTCAGGCCCTCGGTTTCTCGCCCTCTGTTTCAGCCCCTCTGTTTCAGCCCCTCAGTTTCAGCCCCTCTGTTTCAGCCCCACTGTTTCTCGCCCTCTGTTTCAGCCACTCTGTTTCTCGCCCTCTGTTTCAGCCCCTCTGTTTCAGACCCTCTGTTTCTCGCCCTCTGTTTCAGCCCCTCTGTTTCTCGCCCTCTGTTTCAGCCCCTCTGTTTCTCGCCCTCTGGTTCTGCCCCTCTGTTTCAGCGCCTCTGTTTCAGCCCCTCTTTTTCTCACCCACTGTTTAGCC
Organism: Chiloscyllium punctatum; assembly: GCF_047496795.1. Taxonomy (NCBI): domain Eukaryota; kingdom Metazoa; phylum Chordata; class Chondrichthyes; order Orectolobiformes; family Hemiscylliidae; genus Chiloscyllium; species Chiloscyllium punctatum. Next base: position 78,299,735 of record NC_092770.1, read on the forward strand.
CCTCTGCTTCTCGCCCTCTGTTTCAGCCCCTCTGTTTCAGCCCCTCTGTTTCAGCCCCTCTGTTTCTCGCCCTCTGTTTCAGCCCCTCGGTTTCTCGCCCTCTGTTTCAGCCCCTCTGTTTCAGCTCCTCTGTTTCAGCCCCTCTGTTTCTCGCCCTCTTATTCAGCCCCTCTGTTTCTCGCCCTCTGTTTCAGCCGCTCTGTTTGAGCCCCTCTGTTTCAGCCCCTCTGTTTCTCGCCCTCTGTTTCAGCCCCTCCGTTTCTCGCCCTCTGTTTCAGCCCCTCTGTTTCAGCCCCTCTGTTTCAGCCCCACTGTTTCAGCCCCTCTGTTTCTCGCCTTCTGTTTCAGCCCCTCTTTTTCAGCCCCTCTGTTTCTCGCCCTCTGTTTCAGCCCCTCGGTTTCTCGCCCTCTGTTTCAGCCCCTCTGTTTCAGCTCCTCTGTTTCAGCCCCTCTGTTTCTCGCCCTCTTATTCAGCCCCTCTGTTTCTCGCCCTCTGTTTCAGCCCCTCTGTTTCTCGTGCTCTGTTTCAGCCCCTCGGTTTCTTGCCCTCTGTTTCAGCCCCTCTGTTTCAGCCCCTCTGTTTCTCGCCCTCTGTCTCAGCCCCTCTGTTTCTCGCCCTCTGTTTCTCGCCCTCTGTTTCAGCCCCTCTGTTTCAGCCCCTCTGTTTCAGCCCTCTGTTTCTCGCCCTCTGTTTCAGCCCCTCTGTTTCAGCCCCTCTGTTTCAGCCCCTCTGTTTCAGCCCCTCTGTTTCTCGCCCTCTGTTTCAGCCCCTCGGTTTCTCGCCCTCTGTTTCAGCCCCTCTGTTTCAGCCACACTGTTTCTCGCCCTCTGTTTCAGCCCCTCTGTTTCTCGCCCTCTGTTTCAGTCCCTCTGTTTCAGCCCCTCTGTTTCTCGCCCTCTGTTTCAGCCCCTCCGTTTCTCGCCCTCTGTTTCAGCCCCTCTGTTTCAGCCCCACTGTTTCAGCCCCTCTGTTTCTCGCTTTCTGTTTCAGCCCCTCTTTTTCAGCCCCTCTGTTTCTCGCCCTCTGTTTCAGCCCCTCGGTTTCTCGCCCTCTGTTTCAGCCCCTCTGTTTCAGCTCCTCTGTTTCAGCCCCTCTGTTTCTCGCCCTCTTATTCAGCCCCTCTGTTTCTCGCCCTCTGTTTCAGCCGCTCTGTTTGAGCCCCTCTGTTTCAGCCCCTCTGTTTCTCACGCTCTGTTTCAGCCCCTCGGTTTCTCGCCCTCTGTTTCAGCCCCTCTGTTTCAGCCCCTCTGTTTCTCGCCCTCTGTCTCAGCCCCTCTGTTTCTCGCCCTCTGTTTCTCGCCCTCTGTTTCAGCCCCTCTGTTTCAGCCCCTCTGTTTCAGCCCTCTGTTTCTCGCCCTCTGTTTCAGCCCCTCTGTTTCAGCCCCTCTGTTTCAGCCCCTCTGTTTCAGCCCCTCTGTTTCTCGCCCTCTGTTTCAGCCCCTCGGTTTCTCGCCCTCTGTTTCAGCCCCTCTGTTTCAGCCACACTGTTTCTCGCCCTCTGTTTCAGCCCCTCTGTTTCTCGCCCTCTGTTTCAGTCCCTCTGTTTCAGCCCCTCTGTTTCTCGCCCTCTGTTTCAGCCCCTCTGTTTCTCGCACTCTGTTTCAGCTCCTCTGTTTCAGCCCCTCTGTTTCTCGCCCTCTGTTTCAGCCCCTCTGTTTCTCGCCCTCTGTTTCAGCCCCTCTGTTTCTCGCACTCTGTTTCAGCTCCTCTGTTTCAGCCCCTCTGTTTCTCGCCCTCTGTTTCAGCCCCTCGGTTTCTTGCCCTCTGTTTCAGCCCCTCTGTTTCTCGCCCTCTGTTTCAGCCCCTCTGTTTCAGCTCTTCTGTTTCAGCCCCTCTTTTTCTCACCCACTGTTTCAGCCCCTCTGCTTCTCGCCCTCTGTTTCAGCCCCTCTGTTTCAGCCCCTCTTCTTCTCACCCTCTGTTTCAGCCCCTCTGTTTCAGCCCCTCTTTTTCAGCCCCACTGTTTCTCGCCCTCTGTTTCAGCCCCTCGGTTTCTCGCCCTCTGTTTCAGCCCCTCTGTTTCAGCTCCTCTGTTTCAGCCCCTCTGTTTCTCGCCCTCTTATTCAGCCCCTCTGTTTCTCGCCCTCTGTTTCAGCCGCTCTGTTTGAGCCCCTCTGTTTCAGCCCCTCTGTTTCTCGCCCTCTGTTTCAGCCCCTCGGTTTCTCGCCCTCTGTTTCAGCCCCTCTGTTTCAGGCCCTCTGTTTCAGCCCCTCTGTTTCTCGCCCTCTGTTTCAGCCCCTCTGTTTCTCGCCCTCTGTTTCAGCCCCTCTGTTTCAGCCCCTCTGTTTCAGCCTCTCTGTTTCTCGCGCTCTGTTTCAGCCCCTCTGTTTCTAGCCCTCTGTTTCAGCCCCTCTGTTTGAGCCCCTCTGTTTCAGCCCCTCTGTTTCAGCCCCTCTGTTTCAGCCCCTCTGTTTCTCGCCATCGGTTTGAGCCCCTCGGTTTCTCGCCCTCTGTTTCAGCCCCACTGTTTCAGCCCTTCTGTTTCTCGCCCTCTGTTTAATCCCCTCTGTTTCAGCCCCTCTGTTTCAGCCCCTCTGTTTCAGCCCCTCTGTTTCTCGCCCTCTGTTTCAGACCCTCAGTTTCTCGCCCTCTGATTCTCGCCCTCTGTTTTAGCCCCTCTGTTTCAGCACCTCTGTTTCAGCCCCTCGATTTCTCGCCCTCTGTTTCAGCCCCTCTGTTTCAGCCCTTCTGTTTCAGCACCTCTGTTTCAGCCCCTCTGTCTCTCGCCCTCTGTTTCTCGCCCTCTGTTTCTCGCCTTCTGTTTCAGCCCCTCTGTTTCAGCCCCTCTGTTTCAGCCCCTCGGTTTCAGCCCCTCGGTTTCTCGCACTCTGTTTCAGCCGCTCTGTTTCTCGCCCTCTGTTTCAGCCACTCTGTTTCAGCCCCTCGGTTTCTCCCCCTCTGTTTCAGCCCCTCTGTATCAGCCCCTCTGTTTCAGCCCCTCTGTTTCAGCCCTCTGTTTCTCGCCCTCTGTTTCAGCCCCTCTGTTTCAGCCCCTCTGTTTCTCGCCCTCTGTTTCAGCCCCTCTGTTTCTCGCCCTCTGTTTCAGCCCCTCTTTTTCAGCCCCTCGGTTTCTCGCCCTCTGTTTCAGCCCCTCTGTTTCAGCCCCTCTGTTTCTCGCACTCTGTTTCAGCCCCTCGGTTTCTCGCCCTCTGTTTCTTGCCCTCTGTTTCAGCCCCTCTGTTTCAGCCCCTCGGTTTCTCGCCCTCTGTTTCAGCCCCACTGTTTCATCCCCTCTGTTTCTCGCCCTCTGTTTCTCGCCCTCAGTTTCAGCCCCTCTGTTTCAGCCCCTCTGTTTCAGCCCCTCTGTTTCAGCCCTTCTGTTTCTCGCCCTCTGTTTCAGCCCCTCTGTTTCAGCCCCTCTGTTTCAGCCCCTCGGTTTCTCGCCCTCTGTTTCAGCCCCTCTGTTTCTCGCCCCCTGTTTCAGCCCCTCTGTTTCAGTCCCTCTGTTTCTCGCCATCTGTTTCAGCCCCTCTGTTTGTCGCCCTCTGTTTCAGCCCCTCTGTTTCAGCCCTTCTGTTTCAGCCCCACTGTTTCAGCCCCTCTGTTTCTCACCGTCTGTTTCTCGCCCTCTGTTTCTCGCCTTCTGTTTCAGCCCCTCTGTTTCAGCCCCTCTGTTTCATCCCCTCTGTTTCAGCCCCTCTGTTTCAGCCACTCGGTTTCTCGCCCTCTGTTTCAGCCCCTCGGTTTCTCGCCCTCTGTTTCAGCCCCTCTGTTTCAGCCCCTCGGTTTCTCGCCCTCTGTTTCAGCCCCTCTGTTTCAGCCCCTCTGTTTAAGCCCTTCTGTTTCTCGCCCTCTGTTTCAGCCCCTCTGTTTCTCGCCCTCTGTTTCAGCCCCTCTGTTTCAGCCCCTCTGTTTCAGCGCCCCTGTTTCTCGCCCCCTGTTTCTCGCCCCCTGTTTCAGCCCCTCTGTTTCAGCCCCTCTGTTTCTCGCCCCCTGTTTCAGCTCCTCTGTTTCAGCCCCTCTGTTTCTCGCCCTCTGTTTCAGCCCCTCTCTTTCTCGCCCTCAGGTTCTCGCCCTCTGCTTCAGCCCCTCTGTTTCAGCCCCTCTGTTTCAGCCCCTCTGTTTCTCGACCTCTGTTTCAGCTACTCTGTTTCAGCCCCTCTGTTTCAGCCCCTCTGTTTCTAGCCCTCTGTTTCAGCCCCTCTATTTCAGCCCCTCTGTTTCAGCCCCTCTGTTTCAGCCCCTCTGTTTCTCGCCCTCTGTTTCTCGCCCCCTGTTTCAGCCCCTCTGTTTCAGCCCCTCCGTTTCTCCCCCTCTGTTTCAGCCCCTCTGTTTCAGCCCCTCTGTTTCAACCCCTCTGTTTCAGCCCCTCTGTTTCTCGCCCTCTGTTTCAACCCCTCTGTTTCTCGCCCTCTGTTTCAGCCCCTCTGTTTCAGCCCCTCTGTTCAGCCCCTCGGTTTCTCGCCCTCTGTTTCAGCCCCTCGGTTTCTCGCCCTCTGTTTCAGCCCCTCTGTTTCAGCCCCTCTGTTTCAGCCCCTCTGTTTCTCGCCCTCTGTTTCAGCCCCTCCGTTTCTCGCCCTCTGTTTCAGCCCCTCTGTTTCAGCCCCTCTGTTTCAGCCCCACTGTTTCAGCCCCTCTGTTTCTCGCCTTCTGTTTCAGCTCCTCTGTTTCAGCCCCTCTGTTTCTCGCCCTCTTATTCAGCCCCTCTGTTTCTCGCCCTCTGTTTCAGCCCCTCTGTTTCTCGCGCTCTGTTTCAGCCCCTCGGTTTCTTGCCCTCTGTTTCAGCCCCTCTGTTTCAGCCCCTCTGTTTCTCGCCCTCTGTCTCAGCCCCTCTGTTTCTCGCCCTCTGTTTCTCGCCCTCTGTTTCAGCCCCTCTGTTTCAGCCCCTCTGTTTCAGCCCTCTGTTTCTCGCCCTCTGTTTCAGCCCCTCTGTTTCAGCCCCTCTGTTTCAGCCCCTCTGTTTCAGCCCCTCTGTTTCTCGCCCTCTGTTTCAGCCCCTCGGTTTCTCGCCCTCTGTTTCAGCCCCTCTGTTTCAGCCACACTGTTTCTCGCCCTCTGTTTCAGCCCCTCTGTTTCTCGCCCTCTGTTTCAGTCCCTCTGTTTCAGCCCCTCTGTTTCTCGCCCTCTGTTTCAGCCCCTCCGTTTCTCGCCCTCTGTTTCAGCCCCTCTGTTTCAGCCCCACTGTTTCAGCCCCTCTGTTTCTCGCTTTCTGTTTCAGCCCCTCTTTTTCAGCCCCTCTGTTTCTCGCCCTCTGTTTCAGCCCCTCGGTTTCTCGCCCTCTGTTTCAGCCCCTCTGTTTCAGCTCCTCTGTTTCAGCCCCTCTGTTTCTCGCCCTCTTATTCAGCCCCTCTGTTTCTCGCCCTCTGTTTCAGCCGCTCTGTTTGAGCCCCTCTGTTTCAGCCCCTCTGTTTCTCACGCTCTGTTTCAGCCCCTCGGTTTCTCGCCCTCTGTTTCAGCCCCTCTGTTTCAGCCCCTCTGTTTCTCGCCCTCTGTCTCAGCCCCTCTGTTTCTCGCCCTCTGTTTCTCGCCCTCTGTTTCAGCCCCTCTGTTTCAGCCCCTCTGTTTCAGCCCTCTGTTTCTCGCCCTCTGTTTCAGCCCCTCTGTTTCAGCCCCTCTGTTTCAGCCCCTCTGTTTCAGCCCCTCTGTTTCTCGCCCTCTGTTTCAGCCCCTCGGTTTCTCGCCCTCTGTTTCAGCCCCTCTGTTTCAGCCACACTGTTTCTCGCCCTCTGTTTCAGCCCCTCTGTTTCTCGCCCTCTGTTTCAGTCCCTCTGTTTCAGCCCCTCTGTTTCTCGCCCTCTGTTTCAGCCCCTCTGTTTCTCGCACTCTGTTTCAGCTCCTCTGTTTCAGCCCCTCTGTTTCTCGCCCTCTGTTTCAGCCCCTCTGTTTCTCGCCCTCTGTTTCAGCCCCTCTGTTTCTCGCACTCTGTTTCAGCTCCTCTGTTTCAGCCCCTCTGTTTCTCGCCCTCTGTTTCAGCCCCTCGGTTTCTTGCCCTCTGTTTCAGCCCCTCTGTTTCTCGCCCTCTGTTTGAGCCCCTCTGTTTCAGCTCTTCTGTTTCAGCCCCTCTTTTTCTCACCCACTGTTTCAGCCCCTCTGCTTCTCGCCCTCTGTTTCAGCCCCTCTGTTTCAGCCCCTCTTCTTCTCACCCTCTGTTTCAGCCCCTCTGTTTCAGCCCCTCTTTTTCAGCCCCACTGTTTCTCGCCCTCTGTTTCAGCCCCTCGGTTTCTCGCCCTCTGTTTCAGCCCCTCTGTTTCAGCTCCTCTGTTTCAGCCCCTCTGTTTCTCGCCCTCTTATTCAGCCCCTCTGTTTCTCGCCCTCTGTTTCAGCCGCTCTGTTTGAGCCCCTCTGTTTCAGCCCCTCTGTTTCTCGCCCTCTGTTTCAGCCCCTCGGTTTCTCGCCCTCTGTTTCAGCCCCTCTGTTTCAGGCCCTCTGTTTCAGCCCCTCTGTTTCTCGCCCTCTGTTTCAGCCCCTCTGTTTCTCGCCCTCTGTTTCAGCCCCTCTGTTTCAGCCCCTCTGTTTCAGCCTCTCTGTTTCTCGCGCTCTGTTTCAGCCCCTCGGTTTCTCGCCCTCTGTTTCAGCCCCTCTGTTTCAGCCCCTCTGTTTCAGCCCCTCTGTTTCTCGCCATCGGTTTGAGCCCCTCGGTTTCTCGCCCTCTGTTTCAGCCCCACTGTTTCAGCCCTTCTGTTTCTCGCCCTCTGTTTAATCCCCTCTGTTTCAGCCCCTCTGTTTCAGCCCCTCTGTTTCAGCCCCTCTGTTTCTCGCCCTCTGTTTCAGACCCTCTGTTTCTCGCCCTCTGATTCTCGCCCTCTGTTTCAGCCCCTCTGTTTCAGCACCTCTGTTTCAGCCCCTCGATTTCTCGCCCTCTGTTTCAGCCCTTCTGTTTCAGCCCTTCTGTTTCAGCACCTCTGTTTCAGCCCCTCTGTCTCTCGCCCTCTGTTTCTCGCCCCCTGTTTCTCGCCCCCTGTTTCAGCCCATCTGTTTCAGCCCCTCTGTTTCTCGCCCCCTGTTTCAGCTCCTCTGTTTCAGCCCCTCTGTTTCTCGCCCTCTGTTTCAGCCACTCTGTTTCAGCCCCTCGGTTTCTCGCCCTCTGTTTCAGCCCCTCTGTTTCAGCCCCTCTGTTTCAGCCCCTCTGTTTCAGCCCTCTGTTTCTCGCCCTCTGTTTCAGCCCCTCTGTTTCAGCCCCTCTGTTTCTCGCCCTCTGTTTCAGCCCCTCTGTTTCAGCCCCTCTGTTTCAGCCCCTCTGTTTCTCGCCCTCTGTTTCAGGCCCTCGGTTTCTCGCCCTCTGTTTCAGCCCCTCTGTTTCAGCCCCTCTGTTTCAGCCCCTCTGTTTCAGCCCCACTGTTTCTCGCCCTCTGTTTCAGCCCCTCTGTTTCTCGCCCTCTGTTTCAGCCCCTCTGTTTCAGCCCCTCTGTTTCTCACCCTCTGTTTCAGCCCCTCTGTTTCTCGCCCTCTGTTTCAGCCCCTCTGTATCTCGCCCTCTGGTTCTGCCCCTCTGTTTCAGCGCCTCTGTTTCAGCCCCTCTTATTCTCACCCACTGTTTCAGCCCCTCTGCTTCTCGCCCTCTGTTTCAGCCCCTCTGTTTCAGCCCCTCTGTTTCTCGCCCTCTGTTTCAGCCCCTCTGTTTCAGACCCTCGGTGTCTCGCCCTCTGTTTCAGCCCCTCTGTTTCAGCCCCTCTGTTTCTCGCACTCTGTTTCAGCCCCTCGGTTTCTCGCCCTCTGTTTCAGCCCCTCTGTTTCAGCCCCTCTGTTTCAGCCCCTCGGTTTCTCGCCCTCTGTTTCAGCGCCACTGTTTCATTCCCTCTGTTTCTCGCCCTCTGTTTCTCGCCCTCAGTTTCAGCCCCTCTGTTTCAGCCCCTCTGTTTCAGCCCCTCTGTTTCAGCCCTTCTGTTTCTCGCCGTCTGTTTCAGCCCCTCTGTTTCAGCCCCTCTGTTTCAGCCCCTCGGTTTCTCGCCCTCTGTTTCAGCCCCTCTGTTTCTCGCCCCCTGTTTCAGCCCCTCTGTTTCAGTCCCTCTGTTTCTCGCCATCTGTTTCAGCCCCTCTGTTTGTCGCCCTCTGTTTCAGCCCCTCTGTTTCAGCCCTTCTGTTTCAGCCCCACTGTTTCAGCCCCTCTGTTTCTCGCCGTCTGTTTCTCGCTCTCTGTTTCTCGCCTTCTGTTTCAGCCCCTCTGTTTCAGCCCCTCTGTTTCATCCCCTCTGTTTCAGCCCCTCTGTTTCAGCCACTCGGTTTCTCGCCCTCTGTTTCAGCCCCTCGGTTTCTCGCCCTCTGTTTCAGCCCCTCTGTTTCAGCCCCTCGGTTTCTCGCCCTCTGTTTCAGCCCCTCTGTTTCAGCCCCTCTGTTTAAGCCCTTCTGTTTCTCGCCCTCTGTTTCAGCCCCTCTGTTTCTCGCCCTCTGTTTCAGCCCCTCTGTTTCAGCCCCTCTGTTTCAGCGCCCCTGTTTCTCGCCCCCTGTTTCTCGCCCCCTGTTTCAGCCCCTCTGTTTCAGCCCCTCTGTTTCTCGCCCCCTGTTTCAGCTCCTCTGTTTCAGCCCCTCTGTTTCTCGCCCTCTGTTTCAGCCCCTCTGTTTCTCGCCCTCTGGTTCTCGCCCTCTGTTTCAGCCCCTCTGTTTCAGCCCCTCTGTTTCAGTCCCTCTGTTTCTCGCCATCTGTTTCAGCCCCTCTGTTTGTCGCCCTCTGTTTCAGCCCCTCTGTTTCAGCCCTTCTGTTTCAGCCCCACTGTTTCAGCCCCTCTGTTTCTCGCCGTCTGTTTCTCGCTCTCTGTTTCTCGCCTTCTGTTTCAGCCCCTCTGTTTCAGCCCCTCTGTTTCATCCCCTCTGTTTCAGCCCCTCTGTTTCAGCCCCTCTGTTTCAGCCCTTCTGTTTCTCGCCCTCTGTTTCAGCCCCTCTGTTTCAGCCCCTCTGTTTCAGCCCCTCGGTTTCTCGCCCTCTGTTTCAGCCCCTCTGTTTCTCGCCCCCTGTTTCAGCCCCTCTGTTTCAGTCCCTCTGTTTCTCGCCATCTGTTTCAGCCCCTCTGTTTGTCGCCCTCTGTTTCAGCCCCTCTGTTTCAGCCCTTCTGTTTCAGCCCCACTGTTTCAGCCCCTCTGTTTCTCGCCGTCTGTTTCTCGCTCTCTGTTTCTCGCCTTCTGTTTCAGCCCCTCTGTTTCAGCCCCTCTGTTTCATCCCCTCTGTTTCAGCCCCTCTGTTTCAGCCACTCGGTTTCTCGCCCTCTGTTTCAGCCCCTCGGTTTCTCGCCCCCTGTTTCAGCCCCTCTGTTTCAGCCCCTCTGTTTCTCGCCCCCTGTTTCAGCTCCTCTGTTTCAGCCCCTCTGTTTCTCGCCCTCTGTTTCAGCCCCTCTGTTTCTCGCCCTCTGGTTCTCGCCCTCTGTTTCAGCCCCTCTGTTTCAGCCCCTCTGTTTCACGACCTCTGTTTCAGCTCCTCTGTTTCAGCCCCTCTGTTTCAGCCCCTCTGTTTCTAGCCCTCTGTTTCAGCCCCTCTATTTCAGCCCCTCTGTTTCAGCCCCTCTGTTTCAGCCCCTCTGTTTCTCGCCCTCTGTTTCTCGCCCCCTGTTTCAGCCCCTCTGTTTCAGCCCCTCCCTTTCTCGCCCTCTGTTTCAGCCCCTCTGTTTCAGCCCCTCTGTTTCAACCCCTCTGTTTCAGCCCCTCTGTTTCTCGCCCTCTGTTTCAACCCCTCTGTTTCTCGCCCTCTGTTTCAGCCCCTCTGTTTCAGCCCCTCTGTTCAGCCCCTCGGTTTCTCGCCCTCTGTTTCAGCCCCTCGGTTTCTCGCCCTCTGTTTCAGCCCCTCTGTTTCAGCCCCTCTGTTTCAGCCCCTCTGTTTCTCGCCCTCTGTTTCAGCCCCTCTGTTTCTCGCCCTCTGTTTCAGCCCCTCTGTTTCAGCCCCTCTGTTTCAGCCGCTCTGTTTCAGCCCCTCTGTTTCTCGCCTTCTGTTTCAGCCCCTCTTTTTCAGCCCCTCTGTTTCTCACCCTCTGTTTCAGCCCCTCGGTTTCTCGCCCTCTGTTTCAGCCCCTCTGTTTCAGCCACTCGGTTTCTCGCCCTCTGTTTCAGCCCCTCGGTTTCTCGCCCTCTGTTTCAGCCCCTCTGTTTCAGCCCCTCGGTTTCTCGCCCTCTGTTTCAGCCCCTCTGTTTCAGCCCCTCTGTTTAAGCCCTTCTGTTTCTCGCCCTCTGTTTCAGCCCCTCTGTTTCTCGCCCTCTGTTTCAGCCCTTCTGTTTCAGCCCCTCTGTTTCAGCGCCCCTGTTTCTCGCACCCTGTTTCTCGCCCCCTGTTTCAGCCCCTCTGTTTCAGCCCCTCTGTTTCTCGCCCCCTGTTTCAGCTCCTCTGTTTCAGCCCCTCTGTTTCTCGCCCTCTGTTTCAGCCCCTCTGTTTCTCGCCCTCAGGTTCTCGCCCTCTGTTTCAGCCCCTCTGTTTCAGCCCCTCTGTTTCAGCCCCTCTGTTTCTCGACCTCTGTTTCAGCTCCTCTGTTTCAGCCCCTCTGTTTCAGCCCCTCTGTTTCTCGCCCTCTGTTTCAGCCCCTCTGTTTCAGCCCCTCTGTTTCTCACCCTCTGTTTCAGCCCCTCAGTTTCTCGCCCTCTGTTTCAGCCCCTCGGTTTCTCGCCCTCTGTTTCAGCCCCTCTGTTTCAGCCCCTCTGTTTCAGCCCCTCGGTTTCTCGCCCTCTGTTTCAGCCCCACTGTTTCAGGCCCTCGGTTTCTCGCCCTCTGTTTCTCGCCCTCAGTTTCAGCCCCTCTATTTCAGCCCCTCTGTTTCAGCCCCTCTGTTTCAGCCCTTCTGTTTCTCGCCCTCTGTTTCAGCCCCTCTGTTTCAGCCCCTCTGTTTCAGCCCCTCGGTTTCTCGCCCTCTGTTTCAGCCCCTCTGTTTCTCGCCCCCTGTTTCAGCCCCTCTGTTTCAGTCCCTCTGTTTCTCGCCATCTGTTTCAGCCCCTCTGTTTGTCGCCCTCTGTTTCAGCCCCTCTGTTTCAGCCCTTCTGTTTCAGCCCCACTGTTTCAGCCCCTCTGTTTCTCGCCGTCTGTTTCTCGCTCTCTGTTTCTCGCCTTCTGTTTCAGCCCCTCTGTTTCAGCCCCTCTGTTTCATCCCCTCTGTTTCAGCCCCTCTGTTTCAGCCACTCGGTTTCTCGCCCTCTGTTTCAGCCCCTCGGTTTCTCGCCCTCTGTTTCAGCCCCTCTGTTTCAGCCCCTCGGTTTCTCGCCCTCTGTTTCAGCCCCTCTGTTTCAGCCCCTCTGTTTAAGCCCTTCTGTTTCTCGCCCTCTGGTTCTCGCCCTCTGTTTCAGCCCCTCTGTTTCAGCGCCCTTGTTTCTCGCCCCCTGTTTCTCGCCCCCTGTTTCAGCCCCTCTGTTTCAGCCCCGCTGTTTCTCGCCCCCTGTTTCAGCTCCTCTGTTTCAGCCTCTCTATTTCTCGCCCTCTGTTTCAGCCCCTCTGTTTCTCGCCTTCTGGTTCTCGCCCTCTGTTTCAGCCCCTCTGTTTCAGCCCCTCTGTTTCTCGACCTCTGTTTCAGCTGCTCTGTTTCAGCTCCTCTGTTTCAGCCCCTCTGTTTCTAGCCCTCTGTTTCAGCCCCTCTATTTCAGCCCCTCTGTTTCAGCCCCTCTGTTTCAGCCCCTCTGTTTCTCGCCCTCTGTTTCTCGCCCCCTGTTTCAGCCCCTCTGTTTCAGCCCCTCCGTTTCTCGCCCTCTGTTTCAGCCCCTCTGTTTCAGCCCCTCTGTTTCAACCCCTCTGTTTCAGTCCCTCTGTTTCTCGCCCTCTGTTTCAACCCCTCTGTTTCTCGCCCTCTGTTTCAGCCCCTCTGTTTCAGCCCCTCTGTTCAGCCCCTCGGTTTCTCGCCCTCTGTTTCAGCCCCTCGGTTTCTCGCCCTCTGTTTCAGCCCCTCTGTTTCAGCCCCTCTGTTTCAGCCCCTCTGTTTCTCGCCCTCTGTTTCAGCCCCTCTGTTTCTCGCCCTCTGTTTCAGCCCCTCTGTTTCAGCCCCTCTGTTTCAGCCGCTCTGTTTCAGCCCCTCTGTTTCTCGCCTTCTGTTTCAGCCCCTCTTTTTCAGCCCCTCTGTTTCTCACCCTCTGTTTCAGCCCCTCGGTTTCTCGCCCTCTGTTTCAGCCCCTCTGTTTCAGCCCCTCTGTTTCAGCCACTCGGTTTCTCGCCCTCTGTTTCAGCCCCTCGGTTTCTCGCCCTCTGTTTCAGCCCCTCTGTTTCAGCCCCTCGGTTTCTCGCCCTCTGTTTCAGCCCCTCTGTTTCAGCCCCTCTGTTTAAGCCCTTCTGTTTCTCGCCCTCTGTTTCAGCCCCTCTGTTTCTCGCCCTCTGTTTCAGCCCCTCTGTTTCAGCCCCTCTGTTTCAGCGCCCCTGTTTCTCGCCCCCTGTTTCTCGCCCCCTGTTTCAGCCCCTCTGTTTCAGCCCCTCTGTTTCTCGCCCCCTGTTTCAGCTCCTCTGTTTCAGCCCCTCTGTTTCTCGCCCTCTGTTTCAGCCCCTCTGTTTCTCGCCCTCAGGTTCTCGCCCTCTGTTTCAGCCCCTCTGTTTCAGCCCCTTTGTTTCAGCCCCTCTGTTTCTCGACCTCTGTTTCAGCTCCTCTGTTTCAGCCCCTCTGTTTCAGCCCCTCTGTTTCTAGCCCTCTGTTTCAGCCCCTCTATTTCAGCCCCTCTGTTTCAGCCCCTCTGTTTCAGCCCCTCTGTTTCTCGCCCTCTGTTTCTCGCCCCCTGTTTCAGCCCCTCTGTTTCAGCCCCTCCGTTTCTCCCCCTCTGTTTCAGCCCCTCTGTTTCAGCCCCTCTGTTTCAACCCCTCTGTTTCAGCCCCTCTGTTTCTCGCCCTCTGTTTCAACCCCTCTGTTTCTCGCCCTCTGTTTCAGCCCCTCTGTTTCAGCCCCTCTGTTCAGCCCCTCGGTTTCTCGCCCTCTGTTTCAGCCCCTCGGTTTCTCTCCCTCTGTTTTAGCCCCTCTGTTTCAGCCCCTCTGTTTCAGCCCCTCTGTTTCTCGCCCTCTGTTTCAGCCCCTCTGTTTCTCGCCCTCTGTTTCAGCCCCTCTGTTTCAGCCCCTCTGTTTCAGCCCCACTGTTTCAGCCCCTCTGTTTCTCGCCTTCTGTTTCAGCCCCTCTTTTTCAGCCCCTCTGTTTCTCGCCCTCTGTTTCAGCCCCTCGGTTTCTCGCCCTCTGTTTCAGCCCCTCTGTTTCAGCTCCTCTGTTTCAGCCCCTCTGTTTCTCGCCCTCTTATTCAGCCCCTCTGTTTCTCGCCCTCTGTTTCAGCCGCTCTGTTTGAGCCCCTCTGTTTCAGCCCCTCTGTTTCTCGCGCTCTGTTTCAGCCCCTCGGTTTCTCGCCCTCTGTCTCAGCCCCTCTGTTTCTCGCCCTCTGTTTCTGGCCCTCTGTTTCAGCCCCTCTGTTTCAGCCCCTCTGTTTCAGCCCTCTGTTTCTCGCCCTCTGTTTCAGCCCCTCTGTTTCAACCCTTTTTTCCTGGCCCTCTGTTTCAGCCCCTCTGTTTCAGCCCCTCTGTTTCAGCCCCTCTGTTTCAGCCCCTCTGTTTCTCGCCCTCTGTTTCAGCCCCTCGGTTTCTCGCCCTCTGTTTCAGCCCCTCTGTTTCAGCCACACTGTTTCTCGCCCTCTGTTTCAGCCCCTCTGTTTCTCGCCCTCTGTTTCAGTCCCTCTGTTTCAGCCCCTCTGTTTCTCGCCCTCTGTTTCAGCCCCTCTGTTTCTCGCACTCTGTTTCAGCTCCTCTGTTTCAGCCCCTCTGTTTCTCGCCCTCTGTTTCAGCCCCTCGGTTTCTTGCCCTCTGTTTCAGCCCCTCTGTTTCTCGCCCTCTGTTTCAGCCCCTCTGTTTCAGCTCTTCTGTTTCAGCCCCTCTTTTTCTCACCCACTGTTTCAGCCCCTCTGCTTCTCGCCCTCTGTTTCAGCCCCTCTGTTTCAGCCCCTCTTCTTCTCACCCTCTGTTTCAGCCCCTCTGTTTCAGCCCCTCTTTTTCAGCCCCACTGTTTCTCGCCCTCTGTTTCAGCCCCTCGGTTTCTCGCCCTCTGTTTCAGCCCCTCTGTTTCAGCTCCTCTGTTTCAGCCCCTCTGTTTCTCGCCCTCTTATTCAGCCCCTCTGTTTCTCGCCCTCTGTTTCAGCCGCTCTGTTTGAGCCCCTCTGTTTCAGCCCCTCTGTTTCTCGCCCTCTGTTTCAGCCCCTCGGTTTCTCGCCCTCTGTTTCAGCCCCTCTGTTTCAGCCCCTCTGTTTCAGCCCCTCTGTTTCTCGCCCTCTGTTTCAGCCCCTCTGTTTCTCGCCCTCTGTTTCAGCCCCTCTGTTTCAGCCCCTCTGTTTCAGCCTCTCTGTTTCTCGCCCTCTGTTTCAGCCCCTCGGTTTCTCGCCCTCTGTTTCAGCCCCTCTGTTTCAGCCCCTCTGTTTCAGCCCCTCTGTTTCTCGCCATCGGTTTGAGCCCCTCGGTTTCTCGCCCTCTGTTTCAGCCCCACTGTTTCAGCCCTTCTGTTTCTCGCCCTCTGTTTAATCCCCTCTGTTTCAGCCCCTCTGTTTCAGCCCCTCTGTTTCAGCCCCTCTGTTTCTCGCCCTCTGTTTCAGACCCTCTGTTTCTCGCCCTCTGATTCTCGCCCTCTGTTTCAGCCCCTCTGTTTCAGCACCTCTGTTTCAGCCCCTCGATTTCTCGCCCTCTGTTTCAGCCCCACTGTTTCAGCCCTTCTGTTTCTCGCCCTCTGTTTAATCCCCTCTGTTTCAGCCCCTCTGTTTCAGCCCCTCTGTTTCAGCCCCTCTGTTTCTCGCCCTCTGTTTCAGACCCTCTGTTTCTCGCCCTCTGATTCTCGCCCTCTGTTTCAGCCCCTCTGTTTCAGCCCCTCTGTTTCAGCCCCTCGGTTTCAGCCCCTCGGTTTCTCGCCCTCTGTTTCAGCCGCTCTGTTTCTCGCCCTCTGTTTCAGCCACTCTGTTTCAGCCCCTCGGTTTCTCCCCCTCTGTTTCAGCCCCTCTGTATCAGCCCCTCTGTTTCAGCCCCTCTGTTTCAGCCCTCTGTTTCTCGCCCTCTGTTTCAGCCCCTCTGTTTCAGCCCCTCTGTTTCTCGCCCTCTGTTTCAGCCCCTCTGTTTCAGCCCCTCTGTTTCAGCCCCTCTGTTTCTCGCCCTCTGTTTCAGGCCCTCGGTTTCTCGCCCTCTGTTTCAGCCCCTCTGTTTCAGCCCCTCTGTTTCAGCCCCACTGTTTCTCGCCCTCTGTTTCAGCCCCTCTGTTTCTCGCCCTCTGTTTCAGCCCCTCTGTTTCTCGCCCTCTGTTTCTCACCCTCTGTTTCAGCCCCTCTGTTTCTCGCCCTCTGTTTCAGCCCCTCTGTATCTCGCCCTCTGGTTCTGCCCCTCTGTTTCAGCGCCTCTGTTTCAGCCCCTCTTATTCTCACCCACTGTTTCAGCCCCTCTGCTTCTCGCCCTCTGTTTCAGCCCCTCTGTTTCAGCCCCTCTGTTTCTCGCCCTCTGTTTCAGCCCCTGTGTTTCAGACCCTCGGTGTCTCGCCCTCTGTTTCAGCCCCTCTGTTTCAGCCCCTCTGTTTCTCGCTCTCTGTTTCAGCCCCTCGGTTTCTCGCCCTCTGTTTCAGCCCCTCTGTTTCAGCCCCTCTGTTTCAGGCCCTCGGTTTCTCGCCCTCTGTTTCAGCCCCACTGTTTCATTCCCTCTGTTTCTCGCCCTCTGTTTCTCGCCCTCTGTTTCAGCCCCTCTGTTTCAGCCCCTCTGTTTCAGCCCCTCTGTTTCAGCCCTTCTGTTTCTCGCCCTCTGTTTCAGCCCCTCTGTTTCAGCCCCTCTGTTTCAGCCCCTCGGTTTCTCGCCCTCTGTTTCAGCCCCTCTGTTTCTCGCCCCCTGTTTCAGCCCCTCTGTTTCAGTTACTCTGTTTCTCGCCATCTGCTTCAGCCCCTCTGTTTGTCGCCCTCTGTTTCAGCCCCTCTGTTTCAGCCCTTCTGTTTCAGCCCCACTGTTTCAGCCCCTCTGTTTCTCGCCGTCTGTTTCTCGCCCTCTGTTTCTCGCCTTCTGTTTCAGCCCCTCTGTTTCAGCCCCTCTGTTTCATCCCCTCTGTTTCAGCCCTTCTGTTTCAGCCACTCGGTTTCTCGCCCTCTGTTTCAGCCCCTCGGTTTCTCGCCCTCTGTTTCAGCCCCTCTGTTTCAGCTCCTCGGTTTCTCGCCCTCTGTTTCAGCCCCTCTGTTTCAGCCCCTCTGTTTAAGCCCTTCTGTTTCTCGCCCTCTGTTTCAGCCCCTCTGTTTCTCGCCCTCTGTTTCAGCCCCTCTGTTTCAGCCCCTCTGTTTCAGCCCCTCTGTTTCTCGACCTCTGTTTCAGCTCCTCTGTTTCAGCCCCTCTGTTTCAGCCCCTCTGTTTCTAGCCCTCTGTTTCAGCCCCTCTAATTCAGCCCCTCTGTTTCAGCCCCTCTGTTTCAGCCCCTCTGTTTCTCGCCCTCTGTTTCTCGCCCCCTGTTTCAGCCCCTCTGTTTCAGCCCCTCCGTTTCTCGCCCTCTGTTTCAGCCCCTCTGTTTCAGCCCCTCTGTTTCTCGCCCTCTGTTTCAACCCCTCTGTTTCAGCCCCTCTGTTTCTCGCCCTCTGTTTCAACCCCTCTGTTTCTCGCCCTCTGTTTCAGCCCCTCTGTTTCAGCCCCTCTGTTCAGCCCCTCGGTTTCTCGCCCTCTGTTTCAGCCCCTCGGTTTCTCGCCCTCTGTTTCAGCCCCTCTGTTTCAGCCCCTCTGTTTCAGCCCCTCTTTTTCCCGCCCTCTGTTTCAGCCCCTCTGTTTCTCGCCCTCTGTTTCAGCCCCTCTGTTTCAGCCCCTCTGTTTCAGCCGCTCTGTTTCAGCCCCTCTGTTTCTCGCCTTCTGTTTCAGCCCCTCTTTTTCAGCCCCTCTGTTTCTCGCCCTCTGTTTCAGCCCCTCGGTTTCTCGCCCTCTGTTTCAGCCCCTCTGTTTCAGCTCCTCTGTTTCAGCCCCTCGGTTTCTCGCCCTCGGTTTCAGCCCCTCTGTTTCAGCTCCTCTGTTTCAGCCCCTCTGTTTCTCGCCCTCTTATTCAGCCCCTCTGTTTCTCGCCCTCTGTTTCAGCCCCTCGGTTTCTCGCCCTCTGTTTCAGCCCCTCTGTTTCAGCCCCTCTGTTTCTCGCCCTCTGTCTCAGCCCCTCTGTTTCTCGCCCTCTGTTTCTCGCCCTCTGTTTCAGCCCCTCTGTTTCAGCCCCTCTGTTTCAGCCCTCTGTTTCTCGCCCTCTGTTTCAGCCCCTCTGTTTCAGCCCCTCTGTTTCTCGCCCTCTGTTTCAGCCCCGCTGTTTCAGCCCCTCTGTTTCAGCCCCTCTGTTTCAGCCCCTCTGTTTCTCGCCCTCTGTTTCAGCCCCTCGGTTTCTCACCCTCTGTTTCAGCCCCTCTGTTTCAGCCACACTGTTTCTCGCCCTCTGTTTCAGCCCCTCTGTTTCTCGCCCTCTGTTTCAGTCCCTCTGTTTCAGCCCCTCTGTTTCTCGCCCTCTGTTCCAGCCCCTCTGTTTCTCGCACTCTGTTTCAGCTCCTCTGTTTCAGCCCCTCTGTTTCTCGCCCTCTGTTTCAGCCCCTCGGATTCTTGCCCTCTGTTTCAGCCCCTCTGTTTCTCGCCCTCTGTTTCAGCCCCTCTGTTTCAGCTCTTCTGTTCAGCCCCTCTTTTTCTCACCCACTGTTTCAGCCCCTCTGCTTCTCGCCCTCTGTTTCAGCCCCTCTGTTTCAGCCCCTCTTCTTCTCACCCTCTGTTTCAGCCCCTCTGTTTCAGCCCCTCTTTTTCAGCCCCACTGTTTCTCGCCCTCTGTTTCAGCCCCTCGGTTTCTCGCCCTCAGTTTCAACCCCTCTGTTTCAGCTCCTCTGTTTCAGCCCCCTGTTTCTCGCCCTCTTATTCAGCCCCTCTGTTTCTCGCCCTCTGTTTCAGCCGCTCTGTTTGAGCCCCTCTGTTTCAGCCCCTCTGTTTCTCGCGCGCTGTTTCAGCCCCTCGGTTTCTCGCCCTCTGTTTCAGCCCCTCTGTTTCAGCCCCTCTGTTTCAGCCCCTCTGTTTCTCGCCCTCTGTTTCAGCCCCTCTGTTTCTCGCCCTCTGTTTCATCCCCTCTGTTTCAGCCCCTCTGTTTCAGCCACTCGGTTTCTCGCCCTCTGTTTCAGCCCCTCGGTTTCTCGCCCTCTGTTTCAGCCCCTCTGTTTCAGCCCCTCGGTTTCTCGCTCACTGTTTCAGCCCCTCTGTTTAAGCCCTTCTGTTTCTCGCCCTCTGTTTCAGCCCCTCTGTTTCTCGCCCTCTGTTTCAGCCCCTCTGTTTCAGCCCCTCTGTTTCAGCGCCCCTGTTTCTCGCCCCCTGTTTCTCGCCCCCTGTTTCAGCCCCTCTGTTTCAGCCCCTCTGTTTCTCGCCCTCTGTTTCAGCTCCTCTGTTTCAGCCCCTCTGTTTCTCGCCCTCTGTTTCAGCCCCTCTGTTTCTCGCCCTCTGGTTCTCGCCCTCTGTTTCAGCCCCTCTGTTTCAGCCCCTCTGTTTCAGCCCCTCTGTTTCTCGACCTCTGTTTCAGCTCCTCTGTTTCAGCCCCTCTGTTTCAGCCCCTCTGTTTCTAGCCCTCTGTTTCAGCCCCTCTAATTCAGCCCCTCTGTTTCAGCCCCTCTGTTTCAGCCCCTCTGTTTCTCGCCCTCTGTTTCTCGCCGCCTGTTTCAGCCCCTCTGTTTCAGCCCCTCCGTTTCTCGCCCTCTGTTTCAGCCCCTCTGTTTCAGCCCCTCTGTTTCTCGCCCTCTGTTTCAACCCCTCTGTTTCAGCCCCTCTGTTTCTCGCCCTCTGTTTCAACCCCTCTGTTTCTCGCCCTCTGTTTCAGCCCCTCTGTTTCAGCCCCTCTGTTCAGCCCCTCGGTTTCTCGCCCTCTGTTTCAGCCCCTCGGTTTCTCGCCCTCTGTTTCAGCCCCTCTGTTTCAGCCCCTCTGTTTAAGCCCCTCTGTTTCTCGCCCTCTGTTTCAGCCCCTCTGTTTCTCGCCTTCTGTTTCAGCCCCTCTTTTTCAGCCCCTCTGTTTCAGCCGCTCTGTTTCAGCCCCTCGGTTTCTCGCCCTCTGTTTCAGCCCCTCTGTTTCAGCTCCTCTGTTTCAGCCCCTCTGTTTCTCGCCCTCTTATTCAGCCCCTCTGTTTCTCGCCCTCTGTTTCAGCCGCTCTGGTTGAGCCCCTCTGTTTCAGCCCCTCTGTTTCTCGCGCGCTGTTTCAGCCCCTCGGTTTCTCGCTCTCTGTTTCAGCCCCTCTGTTTCAGCTCCTCTGTTTCTCGCCCTCTGTCTCAGCCCCTCTGTTTCTCGCCCTCTGTTTCTCGCCCTCTGTTTCAGCCCCTCTGTTTCAGCCCCTCTGTTTCAGCCTTCTGTTTCTCGCCCTCTGTTTCAGCCCCTCTGTTTCAGCCCCTCTGTTTCTCGCCCTCTGTTTCAGCCCCTCTGTTTCAGCCCCTCTGTTTCAGCCCCTCTGTTTCAGCCCCTCTGTTTCTCGCCCTCTGTTTCAGCCCCTCGGTTTCTCACCCTCTGTTTCAGCCCCTCTGTTTCAGCCACACTGTTTCTCGCCCTCTGTTTCAGCCCCTCTGTTTCTCGCCCTCTGTTTCAGTCCCTCTGTTTCAGCCCCTCTGTTTCTCGCCCTCTGTTCCAGCCCCTCTGTTTCTCGCACTCTGTTTCAGCTCCTCTGTTTCAGCCCCTCTGTTTCTCGCCCTCTGTTTCAGCCCCTCGGTTTCTTGTCCTCTGTTTCAGCCCCTCTGTTTCTCGCCCTCTGTTTCAGCCCCTCTGTTTCAGCTCTTCTGTTTCAGCCCCTCTTTTTCTCACCCACTGTTTCAGCCCCTCTGCTTCTCGCCCTCTGTTTCAGCCCCTCTGTTTCAGCCCCTCTTCTTCTCACCCTCTGTTTCAGCCGCTCTGTTTGAGCCCCTCTGTTTCAGCCCCTCTGTTTCTCGCGCGCTGTTTCAGCCCCTCGGTTTCTCGCCCTCTGTTTCAGCCCCTCTGTTTCAGCCCCTCTGTTTCAGCCCCTCTGTTTCAGCCCCTCTTCTTCTCACCCTCTGTTTCAGCCGCTCTGTTTGAGCCCCTCTGTTTCAGCCCCTCTGTTTCTCGCGCGCTGTTTCAGCCCCTCGGTTTCTCGCCCTCTGTTTCAGCCCCTCTGTTTCAGCCCCTCTGTTTCAGCCCCTCTGTTTCTCGCCCTCTGTTTCAGCCCCTCTGTTTCTCGCCCTCTGTTTCAGCCCCTCTGTTTCAGCCCCTCTGTTTCAGCCTCTCTGTTTCTCGCCCTCTGTTTCAGCCCCTCGGTTTCTCGCCCTCTGTTTCAGCCCCTCTGTTTCAGCCCCTCTGTTTCAGCCCCTCTGTTTCTCGCCATCGGTTTGAGCCCCTCGGTTTCTCGCCCTCTGTTTCAACCCCCATGTTTCAGCCCTTCTGTTTCTCGCCCTCTGTTTAATCCCCTCTGTTTCAGCACCTCTGTTTCAGCCCCTCTGTTTCAGCCCCTCTGTTTCTCGCCCTCTGTTTCAGACCCTCTGTTTCTCGCCCTCTGATTCTCGCCCTCTGTTTCAGCCCCTCTGTTTCAGCACCTCTGTTTCAGCCCCTCGATTTCTCGCCCTCTGTTTCAGCCCCTCTGTTTCAGCCCTTCTGTTTCAGCCCCTCTGTTTCAGCCCCTCTGTTTCAGCCCCTCGGTTTCAGCCCCTCGATTTCTCGCCCTCTGTTTCAGCCGCTTTGTTTCTCGCCCTCTGTTTCAGCCACTCTGTTTCAGCCCCTCGGTTTCTCCCCCTCTGTTTCAGCCCCTCTGTTTCAGCCCCTCTGTTTCAGCCCTCTGTTTCTCGCCCTCTGTTTCAGCCCCTCTGTTTCAGCCCCTCTGTTTCTCGCCCTCTGTTTCAGCCCCTCTGTTTCAGCCCCTCTGTTTCAGCCCCTCTGTTTCTCGCCCTCTGTTTCAGGCCCTCGGTTTCTCGCCCTCTGTTTCAGCCCCTCTGTTTCAGCCCCTCTGTTTCAGCCCCTCTGTTTCAGCCCCACTGTTTCTCGCCCTCTGTTTCAGCCCCTCTGTTTCTCGCCCTCTGTTTCAGCCCCTCTGTTTCAGCCCCTCTGTTTCTCACCCTCTGTTTCAGCCCCTCTGTTTCTCGCCCTCTGTTTCAGCCCCTCTGTATCTCGCCCTCTGGTTCTGCCCCTCTGTTTCAGCGCCTCTGTTTCAGCCCCTCTTATTCTCACCCACTGTTTCAGCCCCTCTGCTTCTCGCCCTCTGTTTCAGCCCCTCTGTTTCAGCCCCTCTGTTTCTCACCCTCTGTTTCAGCCCCTCTGTTTAAGCCCCTCTGTTTCTCGCCCTCTGTTTCAGCCCCTCGGTTTCTCGCCCTCTGTTTCAGCCCTTCTGTTTCAGCTCCTCTGTTTCAGCCCCTCTGTTTCTCGCCCTCTTATTCAGCCCCTCTGTTTCTCGCCCTCTGTTTCAGCCGCTCTGTTTTAGCCACTCTGTTTCAGCCCCTCTGTTTCTCGCCCTCTGTTTCAGCCCCTCGGTTTCTCGCCCTCTGTTTCAGCACCTCTGTTTCAGCCCCTCTGTTTCAGCCCTTCTGTTTCTTGCCCTCTGTTTCAGCCTCTCTGTTTCTCGCCCTCTGTTTCAGCCCCTCGGTTTCTCGCCCTCTGTTTCAGCACCTCTGTTTCAGCACCTCTGTTTCAGCCCTTCTGTTTCTTCCCCTCTGTTTCAGCCCCTCTGTTTCTCGCCCTCTGGTTCTGCCCCTCTGTTTCAGCGCCTCTGTTTCAGCCCCTCTTATTCTCACCCACTGTTTCAGCCCCTCTGCTTCTCGCCCTCTGTTTCAGCCCCTCTGTTTCAGCCCAACTGTTTCTCACCCTCTTTTTCAGCCCCTCTGTTTCAGCCCCTCTGTTTCAGCCCCTCTGTTTCTCGCCCTCTGTTTCAGCCCATCGGTTTCTCGCCCTCTGTTTCAGCCCTTCTGTTTCAGCTCCTCTGTTTCAGCCCCTCTGTTTCTCGCCCTCTTATTCAGCCCCTCTGTTTCTCGCCCTCTGTTTCAGCCGCTCTGTTTGAGCCCCTCTGTTTCAGCCCCTCTGTTTCTCACCCTCTGTTTCAGCCCCTCGGTTTCTCGCCCTCTGTTTCAGCACCTCTGTTTCAGCCCCTCTGTTTCAGCCCTTCTGTTTCTTGCCCTCTGTTTCAGCCCCTCTGTTTCAGCCCCTCTGTTTCAGCCCCTCTGTTTCAGCCCCTCTGTTTCTCGCCCTCTGTTTCAGCCCCTCGGCTTCTCGCCCTCTGTTTCAGCCCCTCTGTTTCAGCCCCTCTGTTTCAGCCCCTCTGTTTCTCGCCCTCTGTTTCAGCCCATCGGTTTCTCGCCCTCTGTTTCAGCCCCTCTGTTTCAGCCCCTCTGTTTCAGCCCCTCGGTTTCTCGCCCTCTGTTTCAGGCCCTCGGTTTCTCGCCCTCTGTTTCAGCCCCTCTGTTTCAGCCCCTCTGTTTCAGCCCCACTGTTTCTCGCCCTCTGTTTCAGCCCCTCTGTTTCTCGCCCTCTGTTTCAGCCCCTCTGTTTCAGCCCCTCTGTTTCTCACCCTCTGTTTCAGCACCTCTGTTTCTCGCCCTCTGTTTCAGCCCCTCTGTATCTCGCACTCTGGTTCTGCCCCTCTGTTTCAGCGCCTCTGTTTCAGCCCCTCTTATTCTCACCCACTGTTTCAGCCCCTCTGCTTCTCGCCCTCTGTTTCAGCCCCTCTGTTTCAGCCCCTCTGTTTCTCACCCTCTGTTTCAGCCCCTCTGTTTCAGCCCCTCTGTTTCCCGCCCTCTGTTTTAGCCCCTCTGTTTCTCGCCCTCTGTTTCAGCCCCTCTGTTTCAGCCCCTCTGTTTCCCGCCCTCTGTTTCAACCCCTCGGTTTCTCGCCCTCTGTTTTAGCCCCTCTGTTTCAGCACCTCTGTTTCAGCCCCGCTGTTTCAGCCCCTCTATTTCTCACCCTCTGTTTCAGCCCCTCGTTTTCTCGCCCTCTGTTTCAGCCCCTCTTATTCTCACCCACTGTTTCAGCCCCTCTGCTTCTCGCCCTCTGTTTCAGCCCCTCTGTTTCAGCCCCTCTGTTTCTCACCCTCTGTTTCAGCCCCTCTGTTTAAGCCCCTCTGTTTCTCTCCCTCTGTTTCAGCCCCTCGGTTTCTCGCCCTCTGTTTCAGCCCTTCTGTTTCAGCTCCTCTGTTTCAGCCCCTCTGTTTCTCGCCCTCTTATTCAGCCCCTCTGTTTCTCGCCCTCTGTTTCAGCCGCTCTGTTTGAGCCACTATGTTTCAGCCCCTCTGTTTCTCGCCCTCTGTTTCAGCCCCTCGGTTTCTCGCCCTCTGTTTCAGCACCTCTGTTTCAGCCCCTCTGTTTCAGCCCTTCTGTTTCTTGCCCTCTGTTTCAGCCTCTCTGTTTCTCGCCCTCTGGTTCTGCCCCTCTGTTTCAGCGCCTCTGTTTCAGCCCCTCTTATTCTCACCCACTGTTTCAGCCCCTCTGCTTCTCGCCCTCTGTTTCAGCCCCTCTGTTTCAGCCCAACTGTTTCTCACCCTCTTTTTCAGCCCCTCTGTTTCAGCCCCTCTGTTTCAGCCCCTCTGTTTCTCGCCCTCTGTTTCAGCCCCTCGGTTTCTCGCCCTCTGTTTCAGCCCTTCTGTTTCAGCTCCTCTGTTTCAGCCCCTCTGTTTCTCGCCCTCTTATTCAGCCCCTCTGTTTCTCGCCCTCTGTTTCAGCCGCTCTGTTTGAGCCCCTCTGTTTCAGCCCCTCTGTTTCTCGCCCTCTGTTTCAGCCCCTCGGTTTCTCGCCCTGTGTTTCAGCACCTCTGTATCAGCCCCTCTGTTTCAGCCCTTCTGTTTCTTGCCCTCTGTTTCAGCCCCTCTGTTTCAGCCCCTCTGTTTCAGCCCCTCTGTTTCAGCCCCTCTGTTTCTCGCCCTCTGTTTCAGCCCCTCGGCTTCTCGCCCTCTGTTTCAGCCCCTCTGTTTCAGCCCCTCTGTTTCAGCCCCTCTGTTTCTCGCCCTCTGTTTCAGCCCATCGGTTTCTCGCCCTCTGTTTCAGCCCCTCTGTTTCAGCCCCTCTGTTTCAGCCCCTCGGTTTCTCGCCCTCTGTTTCAGGCCCTCGGTTTCTCGCCCTCTGTTTCAGCCCCTCTGTTTCAGCCCCTCTGTTTCAGCCCCTCTGTTTCAGCCCCACTGTTTCTCGCCCTCTGTTTCAGCCCCTCTGTTTCTCGCCCTCTGTTTCAGCCCCTCTGTTTCAGCCCCTCTGTTTCTCACCCTCTGTTTCAGCCCCTCTGTTTCTCGCCCTCTGTTTCAGCCCCTCTGTATCTCGCCCTCTGGTTCTGCCCCTCTGTTTCAGCGCCTCTGTTTCAGCCCCTCTTATTCTCACCCACTGTTTCAGCCCCTCTGCTTCTCGCCCTCTGTTTCAGCCCCTCTGTTTCAGCCCCTCTGTTTCTCACCCTCTGTTTCAGCCCCTCTGTTTAAGCCCCTCTGTTTCTCGCCCTCTGTTTCAGCCCCTCGGTTTCTCGCCCTCTGTTTCAGCCCTTCTGTTTCAGCTCCTCTGTTTCAGCCCCTCTGTTTCTCGCCCTCTTATTCAGCCCCTCTGTTTCTCGCCCTCTGTTTCAGCCGCTCTGTTTGAGCCACTCTGTTTCAGCCCCTCTGTTTCTCGCCCTCTGTTTCAGCCCCTCGGTTTCTCGCCCTCTGTTTCAGCACCTCTGTTTCAGCCCCTCTGTTTCAGCCCTTCTGTTTCTTGCCCTCTGTTTCAGCCCCTCTGTTTCTCGCCCTCTGTTTCAGCCCCTCGGTTTCTCGCCCTCTGTTTCAGCACCTCTGTTTCAGCACCTCTGTTTCAGCCCTTCTGTTTCTTCCCCTCTGTTCCAGCCCCTCTGTTTCTCGCCCTCTGGTTCTGCCCCTCTGTTTCAGCGCCTCTGTTTCAGCCCCTCTTATTCTCACCCACTGTTTCAGCCCCTCTGCTTCTCGCCCTCTGTTTCAGCCCCTCTGTTTCAGCCCAACTGTTTCTCACCCTCTTTTTCAGCCCCTCTGTTTCAGCCCCTCTGTTTCAGCCCCTCTGTTTCTCGCCCTCTGTTTCAGCCCCTCGGTTTCTCGCCCTCTGTTTCAGCCCTTCTGTTTCAGCTCCTCTGTTTCAGCCCCTCTGTTTCTCGCCCTCTTATTCAGCCCCTCTGTTTCTCGCCCTCTGTTTCAGCCGCTCTGTTTGAGCCCCTCTGTTTCAGCCCCTCTGTTTCTCGCCCTCTGTTTCAGCCCCTCGGTTTCTCGCCCTCTGTTTCAGCACCTCTGTTTCAGCCCCTCTGTTTCAGCCCTTCTGTTTCTTGCCCTCTGTTTCAGCCCCTCTGTTTCAGCCCCTCTGTTTCAGCCCCTCTGATTCTCGCCCTCTGTTTCAGCCCCTCGGCTTCTCGCCCTCTGTTTCAGCCCCTCTGTTTCAGCCCCTCTGTTTCAGCCCCTCTGTTTCAGCCCCTCTGTTTCTCGCCCTCTGTTTCAGCCCATCGGTTTCTCGCCCTCTGTTTCAGCCCCTCTGTTTCAGCCCCTCTGTTTCAGCCCCTCGGTTTCTCGGCCTCTGTTTCAGCCCCACTGTTTCATCCCCTCTGTTTCTCGCCCTCTGTTTCTCGCCCTCTGTTTCAGCCCATCTGTTTCAGCCCCTCTGTTTCAGCCCCTCTGTTTCAGCCCCTCTGTTTCTCGCCCCCTGTTTCAGCCCCTCTGTTTCAGCCCCTCTGTTTCTCGCACTCTGTTTCAGCCCCTCTGTTTCTCGCCCTCTGTTTCCCGCCCTCTGTTTCAGCCCCTCTGTTTCAGCCCCTCTGTTTCAGCCCCTCGGTTTCTCGCCCTCTGTTTCAGCACCTCTGTTTCTCGCCCTCTGTTTCAGCCCCTCTGTTTCAGCCCTTCTGTTTCAGCCCCACTGTTTCAGGCCCTCTGTTTCTCGCCGTCTGTTTCTCGCCCTCTGTTTCTCGCCTTCTGTTTCAGCCCCTCTGTTTCAGCCCCTCTGTTTCAGCCCCTCTGTTTCAGCCCCTCGGTTTCTCGCCCTCTGTTTCAGCCCCTCTGTTTCAGCCCCTCGGTTTCTCGCCCTCTGTTTCAGCCCCTCTGTTTCAGCCCCTCTGTTTCAGCCCTTCTGTTTCTCGCCCTCTGTTTCAGCCCCTCTGTTTCTCGCCCTCTGTTTCAGCCCCTCTGTTTCAGCCCCTCTGTTTCATCCCCCCTGTCTCTCGCCCCCTGTTTCTCGCCCCCTGTTTCAGCCCCTCTGTTTCAGCCCCTCTGTTTCTCGACCCCTGTTTCAGCCCCTCTGTTTGAGCCCCTCTGTTTCTCGCCCTCTGGTTCTCGCCCTCTGTTTCAGCCCCTCTGTTTCAGCCCCTCTGTTTCTCGCCCTCTGTTTCAGCTCCTCTGTTTCAGCCCCTCTGTTTCAGCCCCTCAATTTCAGCCCCTCTGTTTCAGCCCCTCTGTTTCAGCCCCTCTGTTTCTCGCCCTCTGTTTCTCGCCCCCTGTTTCAGCCCCTCTGTTTCTCACCCTCTGTTTCAGCCCCTCTGTTTCAGCCCCTCTGTTTCAGCCCCTCTGTTTCTCGCCCTCTGTTTCAGCCCCTCTGTTTCTCGCCCTCTGTTTCAGCCCCTCTGTTTCAGCCCCTCTGTTTCAGCCCTCTGTTTCTCGCCCTCTGTTTCAGCCCCTCTGTTTCAGCCCCTCTGTTTCAGCCCCTCTATTTCAGCCCCTCTGTTTCTCGCCCTCTGTTTCAGGCCCTCGGTTTCTCGCCCGCTGTTTCAGCCCCTCTGTTTCAGCCCCTCTGTTTCAGCCCCTCTGTTTCAGCCCCTCTGTTTCTCGCCCTCTGTTTCAGCCCTTCTGTTTCTCGCCCTCTGTTTCAGCCCCTCGGTTTCTCGCCCTCTGTTTCAGCCCCTCTGTTTCATACCCTCTGCTTCTCGCCCTCTGTTTCAGCCCCTCTGTTTCAGCCCAACTGTTTCTCACCCTCTTTTTCAGCCCCTCTGTTTCAGCCCCTCTGTTTCAGCCCCTCTGTTTCTCGCCCTCTGTTTCAGCCCCTCGGTTTCTCGCCCTCTGTTTCAGCCCTTCTGTTTCAGCTCCTCTGTTTCAGCCCCTCTGTTTCTCGCCCTCTTATTCAGCCCCTCTGTTTCTCGCCCTCTGTTTCAGCCGCTCTGTTTGAGCCCCTCTGTTTCAGCCCCTCTGTTTCTCGCCCTCTGTTTCAGCCCCTCGGTTTCTCGCCCTCTGTTTCAGCACCTCTGTTTCAGCCCCTCTGTTTCAGCCCTTCTGTTTCTTGCCCTCTGTTTCAGCCCCTCTGTTTCAGCCCCTCTGTTTCAGCCCCTCTGTTTCAGCCCCTCTGTTTCTCGCCCTCTGTTTCAGCCCCTCTGTTTCTCGCCCTCTGTGTCAGCCCCTCTGTTTCAGCCCCTCTGTTTCAGCCCCTCTGTTTCTCGCCCTCTGTTTCAGCCCATCGGTTTCTCGCCCTCTGTTTCAGCCCCTCTGTTTCAGACCCTCTGTTTCAGCCCCTCGGTTTCTCGCCCTCTGTTTCAGCCCCACTGTTTCATCCCCTCTGTTTCTCGCCCTCTGTTTCTCGCCCTCTGTTTCAGCCCCTCTGTTTCAGCCCCTCTGTTTCAGCCCCTCTGTTTCAGCCCCTCTGTTTCTCGCCCCCTGTTTCAGCCCCTCTGTTTCAGCCCCTCTGTTTCTCGCACTCTGTTTCAGCCCCTCTGTTTCTCGCCCTCTGTTTCCCGCCCTCTGTTTCAGCCCCTCTGTTTCAGCCCCTCTGTTTCAGCCCCTCGGTTTCTCGCCCTCTGTTTCAGCCCCTCTGTTTCTCGCCCTCTGTTTCAGCCCCTCTGTTTCAGCGCTTCTGTTTCAGCCCCACTGTTACAGCCCCTCTGTTTCTCGCCGTCTGTTTCTCGCCCTCTGTTTCTCGCCTTCTGTTTCAGCCCCTCTGTTTCAGCCCCTCTGTTTCAGCCCCTCTGTTTCATCCCCTCGGTTTCTCGCCCTCTGTTTCAGCCCCTCTGTTTCAGCCCCTCTGTTTCTCGCCCTCTGTTTCAGCTCCTCTGTTTCAGCCCCTCTGTTTCAGCCCCTCAATTTTAGCCCCTCTGTTTCAGCCCCTCTGTTTCAGCCCCTCTGTTTCTCGCCCTCTGTTTCTCGCCCCCTGTTTCAGCCCCTCTGTTTCTCACCCTCTGTTTCAGCCCCTCTGTTTCAGCCCCTCTGTTTCAGCCCCTCTGTTTCAGCCCCTCTGTTTCAGCTCCTCGGTTTCTCGCCCTCTGTTTCAGCCCCTCTGTTTCAGCCCCTCTGTTTCAGCCCTCTGTTTCTCGCCCTCTGTTTAAGCCCCTCTGTTTCAGCCCCTCTGTTTCAGCCCCTCTGTTTCTCGCCCTCTGTTTCAGGCCCTCGGTTTCTCGCCCTCTGTTTCAGCCCCTCTGTTTCAGCCCCTCTGTTTCAGCCCCTCTGTTTCAGCCCCACTGTTTCTCGCCCTCTGTTTCAGCCCCTCTGTTTCTCGCCCTCTGTTTCAGCCCCTCTGTTTCAGCCCCTCTGTTTCTCGCCCTCTGTTTCAGCCCCTCTGTTTCTCGCCCTCTGTTTCAGCCCCTCGGTTTCTCGCCCTCTGTTTCAGCCCCTCTGTTTCAGCCCCTCTGCTTCTCGCCCTCTGTTTCAGCCCCTCTGTTTCAGCCCAACTGTTTCTCACCCTCTTTTTCAGCCCCTCTGTTTCAGCCCCTCTGTTTCAGCTCCTCTGTTTCAGCCCCTCTGTTTCTCGCCCTCTGTTTCAGCCCCTCGGTTTCTCGCCCTCTGTTTCAGCCCTTCTGTTTCAGCTCCTCTGTTTCAGCCCCTCTGTTTCTCGCCCTCTTATTCAGCCCCTCTGTTTCTCGCCCTCTGTTTCAGCCGCTCTGTTTGAGCCCCTCTGTTTCAGCCCCTCTGTTTCTCGCCCTCTGTTTCAGCCCCTCGGTTTCTCGCCCTCTGTTTCAGCACCTCTGTTTCAGCCCCTCTGTTTCAGCCCTTCTGTTTCTTGCCCTCTGTTTCAGCCCCTCTGTTTCTCGCCCTCTGTTTCAGCCCCTCGGTTTCTCGCCCTCTGTTTCAGCACCTCTGTTTCAGCACCTCTGTTTCAGCCCTTCTGTTTCTTGCCCTCTGTTTCAGCCCCTCTGTTTCTCGCCCTCTGGTTCTGCCCCTCTGTTTCAGCGCCTCTGTTTCAGCCCCTCTTATTCTCACCCACTGTTTCAGCCCCTCTGCTTCTCGCCCTCTGTTTCAGCCCCTCTGTTTCAGCCCAACTGTTTCTCACCATCTTTTTCAGCCCCTCTGTTTCAGCCCCTCTGTTTCAGCCCCTCTGTTTCTCGCCCTCTGTTTCAGCCCCTCGGTTTCTCGCCCTCTGTTTCAGCCCTTCTGTTTCAGCTCCTCTGTTTCAGCCCCTCTGTTTCTCGCCCTCTTATTCAGCCCCTCTGTTTCTCGCCCTCTGTTTCAGCCGCTCTGTTTGAGCCCCTCTGTTTCAGCCCCTCTGTTTCTCGCCCTCTGTTTCAGCCCCTTGGTTTCTCGCCCTCTGTTTCAGCACCTCTGTTTCAGCCCCTCTGTTTCAGCCCTTCTGTTTCTTGCCCTCTGTTTCAGCCCCTCTGTTTCAGCCCCTCTGTTTCTCGCCCTTTGTTTCAGCCCCTCGGCTTCTCGCCCTCTGTTTCAGCCCCTCTGTTTCAGCCCCTCTGTTTCAGCCCCTCTGTTTCTCGCCCTCTGTTTCAGCCCATCGGTTTCTCGCCCTCTGTTTCAGCCCCTCTGTTTCAGCCCCTCTGTTTCAGCCCCTCGGTTTCTCGCCCTCTGTTTCAGCCCCACTGTTTCATCCCCTCTGTTTCTCGCCCTCTGTTTCTCGCCCTCTGTTTCAGCCCATCTGTTTCAGCCCCTCTGTTTCAGCCCCTCTGTTTCAGCCCCTCTGTTTCTCGCCCCCTGTTTCAGCCCCTCTGTTTCAGCCCCTCTGTTTCTAGCACTCTGTTTCAGCCCCTCTGTTTCTCGCCCTCTGTTTCCCGCCCTCTGTTTCAGCCCCTCTGTTTCAGCCCCTCTGTTTCAGCCCCTCTGTTTCAGCCCCTCGGTTTCTCGCCCTCTGTTTCAGCTCCTCTGTTTCTCGCCCTCTGTTTCAGCCCCTCTGTTTCAGCCCTTCTGTTTCAGCCCCACTGTTTCAGCCCCTCTGTTTCTCGCCGTCTGTTTCTCGCCCTCTGTTTCTCGCCTTCTGTTTCAGCCCCTCTGTTTCAGCCCCTCTGTTTCAGCCCCTCGGTTTCTCGCCCTCTGTTTCAGCCCCTCTGTTTCAGCCCCTCGGTTTCTCGCCCTCTGTTTCAGCCCCTCTGTTTCAGCCCCTCTGTTTCAGCCCTTCTGTTTCTCGCCCTCTGTTTCAGCCCCTCTGTTTCTCGCCCTCTGTTTCAGCCCCTCTGTTTCAGCCCCTCTGTTTCATCCCCCCTGTCTCTCGCCCCCTGTTTCTCGCCCCCTGTTTCAGCCCCTCTGTTTCAGCCCCTCTGTTTCTCGACCCCTGTTTCAGCCCCTCTGTTTCAGCCCCTCTGTTTCTCGCCCTCTGGTTCTCGCCCTCTGTTTCAGCCCCTCTGTTTCAGCCCCTCTGTTTCTCGCCCTCTGTTTCAGCTCCTCTGTTTCAGCCCCTCTGTTTCAGCCCCTCAATTTCAGCCCCTCTGTTTCAGCCCCTCTGTTTCAGCCCCTCTGTTTCTCGCCCTCTGTTTCTTGCCCCCTGTTTCAGCCCCTCTGTTTCTCACCCTCTGTTTCAGCCCCTCTGTTTCAGCCCCTCTGTTTCAGCCCCTCTGTTTCTCGCCCTCTGTTTCAGCCCCTCTGTTTCTCGCCCTCTGTTTCAGCCCCTCTGTTTCAGCCCCTCTGTTTCAGCCCTCTGTTTCTCGCCCTCTGTTTCAGCCCCTCTGTTTCAGCCCCTCTGTTTCAGCCCCTCTATTTCAGCCCCTCTGTTTCTCGCCCTCTGTTTCAGGCCCTCGGTTTCTCGCCCTCTGTTTCAGCCCCTCTGTTTCAGCCCCTCTGTTTCAGCCCCACTGTTTCAGCCCCTCTGTTTCTCGCCCTCTGTTTCAGCCCTTCTGTTTCTCGCCCTCTGTTTCAGCCCCTCGGTTTCTCGCCCTCTGTTTCAGCCCCTCTGTTTCAGACCCTCTGCTTCTCGCCCTCTGTTTCAGCCCCTCTGTTTCAGCCCAACTGTTTCTCACCCTCTTTTTCAGCCCCTCTGTTTCAGCCCCTCTGTTTCAGCCCCTCTGTTTCTCGCCCTCTGTTTCAGCCCCTCGGTTTCTCGCCCTC
Organism: Chiloscyllium punctatum; assembly: GCF_047496795.1. Lineage (NCBI taxonomy): Eukaryota > Metazoa > Chordata > Chondrichthyes > Orectolobiformes > Hemiscylliidae > Chiloscyllium > Chiloscyllium punctatum. The sequence continues at coordinate 78,330,684 of NC_092770.1, forward strand.
TGTTTCAGCCCTACTGTTTCAGCTCCTCTGTTTCAGCCCCTCTGTTTCTCGCCCTCTTATTCAGCCCCTCTGTTTCTCGCCCTCTGTTTCAGCCGCTCTGTTTGAGCCCCTCTGTTTCAGCCCCTCTGTTTCTCGCCCTCTGTTTCTTGCCCTCTGTTTCAGCCCCTCTGTTTCAGCCCCTCTGTTTCAGCCCCTCTGTTTCAGCCCCTCTGTTTCTCGCCCTCTGTTTCAGCCCCTCTGTTTCTCGCCCTCTGTTTCAGCCCCTCTGTTTCATCCCCTCTGTTTCAGCCCCTCTGTTTCTCGCCCTCTGTTTCAGCCCATCGGTTTCTCGCCCTCTGTTTCAGCCCCTCTGTTTCAGCCCCTCTGTTTCAGCCCCTCGGTTTCTCGCCCTCTGTTTCAGCCCCACTGTTTCATCCCCTCTGTTTCTCGCCCTCTGTTTCTCGCCCTCTGTTTCAGCCCATCTGTTTCAGCCCCTCTGTTTCAGCCCCTCTGTTTCAGCCCCTCTGTTTCTCGCCCCCTGTTTCAGCCCCTCTGTTTCAGCCCCTCTGTTTCTCGCACTCTGTTTCAGCCCCTCTGTTTCTCGAGCTCTGTTTCCCGCCCTCTGTTTCAGCCCCTCTGTTTCAGCCCCTCTGTTTCAGCCCCTCTGTTTCAGCCCCTCGGTTTCTCGCCCTCTGTTTCAGCCCCTCTGTTTCTCGCCCTCTGTTTCAGCCCCTCTGTTTCAGCCCTTCTGTTTCAGCCCCACTGTTACAGCCCCTCTGTTTCTCGCCGTCTGTTTCTCGCCCTCTGTTTCTCGCCTTCTGTTTCAGCCCCTCTGTTTCAGCCCCTCTGTTTCAGCCCCTCTGTTTCATCCCCTCGGTTTCTCGCCCTCTGTTTCAGCCCCTCTGTTTCAGCCCCTCTGTTTCTCGCCCTCTGTTTCAGCTCCTCTGTTTCAGCCCCTCTGTTTCAGCCCCTCAATTTCAGCCCCTCTGTTTCAGCCCCTCTGTTTCAGCCCCTCTGTTTCTCGCCCTCTGTTTCTCGCCCCCTGTTTCAGCCCCTCTGTTTCTCACCCTCTGTTTCAGCCCCTCTGTTTCAGCCCCTCTGTTTCAGCCACTCTGTTTCAGCCCCTCGGTTTCTCGCCCTCTGTTTCAGCCCCTCTGTTTCAGCCCCTCTGTTTCAGCCCTCTGTTTCTCGCCCTCTGTTTAAGCCCCTCTGTTTCAGCCCCTCTGTTTCAGCCCCTCTGTTTCAGCCCCTCTGTTTCTCGCCCTCTGTTTCAGGCCCTCGGTTTCTCGCCCTCTGTTTCAGCCCCTCTGTTTCAGCCCCTCTGTTTCAGCCCCTCTGTTTCAGCCCCTGTGTTTCTCGCCCTCTGTTTCAGCCCCTCGGTTTCTCGCCCTCTGTTTCAGCCCTTCTGTTTCAGCTCCTCTGTTTCAGCCCCTCTGTTTCTCGCCCTCTTATTCAGCCCCTCTGTTTCTCGCCCTCTGTTTCAACCGCTCTGTTTGAGCCCCTCTGTTTCAGCCCCTCTGTTTCTCGCCCTCTGTTTCCCGCCCTCTGTTTCAGCCCCTCTGTTTCAGCCCCTCTGTTTCAGCCCCTCTGTTTCAGCCCCTCGGTTTCTCGCCCTCTGTTTCAGCCCCTCTGTTTCTCGCCCTCTGTTTCAGCCCCTCTGTTTCAGCCCTTCTGTTTCAGCCCCACTGTTACAGCCCCTCTGTTTCTCGCCGTCTGTTTCTCGCCCGCTGTTACTCGCCTTCTGTTTCAGCCCCTCTGTTTCAGCCCCTCTGTTTCAGCCCCTCTGTTTCATCCCCTCGGTTTCTCGCCCTCTGTTTCAGCCCCTCTGTTTCAGCCCCTCTGTTTCTCGCCCTCTGTTTCAGCTCCTCTGTTTCAGCCCCTCTGTTTCAGCCCCTCAATTTCAGCCCCTCTGTTTCAGCCCCTCTGTTTCAGCCCCTCTGTTTCTCGCCCTCTGTTTCTCGCCCCCTGTTTCAGCCCCTCTGTTTCTCACCCTCTGTTTCAGCCCCTCTGTTTCAGCCCCTCTGTTTCAGCCCCTCTGTTTCAGCCCCTCTGTTTCAGCCCCTCGGTTTCTCGCCCTCTGTTTCAGCCCCTCTGTTTCAGCCCCTCTGTTTCAGCCCTCTGTTTAAGCCCCTCTGTTTCAGCCCCTCTGTTTCAGCCCCTCTGTTTCAGCCCCTCTGTTTCTCGCCCTCTGTTTCAGGCCCTCGGTTTCTCGCCCTCTGTTTCAGCCCCTCTGTTTCAGCCCCTCTGTTTCAGCCCCTCTGTTTCAGCCCCTCTGTTTCTCGCCCTCTGTTTCAGCCCCTCGGTTTCTCGCCCTCTGTTTCAGCCCTTCTGTTTCAGCTCCTCTGTTTCAGCCCCTCTGTTTCTCGCCCTCTTATTCAGCCCCTCTGTTTCTCGCCCTCTGTTTCAACCGCTCTGTTTGAGCCCCTCTGTTTCAGCCCCTCTGTTTCTCGCCCTCTGTTTCAGCCCCTCGGTTTCTCGCCCTCTGTTTCTCGCCTTCTGTTTCAGCCCCTCTGTTTCAGCCCCTCTGTTTCAGCCCCTCTGTTTCATCCCCTCGGTTTCTCGCCCTCTGTTTCAGCCCCTCTGTTTCAGCCCCTCTGTTTCTCGCCCTCTGTTTCAGCTCCTCTGTTTCAGCCCCTCTGTTTCAGCCCCTCAATTTCAGCCCCTCTGTTTCAGCCCCTCTGTTTCAGCCCCTCTGTTTCTCGCACCATGTTTCAGCCCCTCTGTTTCTCACCCTCTGTTTCAGCCCCTCTGTTTCAGCCCCTCTGTTTCAGCCCCTCTGTTTCAGCCCCTCTGTTTCAGCCCCTCGGTTTCTCGCCCTCTGTTTCAGCCCCTCTGTTTCAGCCCCTCTGTTTCAGCCCTCTGTTTCTCGCCCTCTGTTTAAGCCCCTCTGTTTCAGCCCCTCTGTTTCAGCCCCTCTGTTTCAGCCCCTCTGTTTCTCGCCCTCTGTTTCAGGCCCTCGGTTTCTCGCCCTCTGTTTCAGCCCCTCTGTTTCAGCCACTCTGTTTCAGCCCCACTGTTTCTCGCCCTCTGTTTCAGCCCCTCTGTTTCAGCCCCTCTGTTTCTCGCCCTCTGTTTCAGCCCCTCTGTTTCTCGCCCTCTGTTTCAGCCCCTCGGTTTCTCGCCCTCTGTTTCAGCCCCTCTGTTTCCGCCCCTCTGCTTCTCGCCCTCTGTTTCAGCCCCTCTGTTTCAGCCCAACTGTTTCTCACCCTCTTTTTCAGCCCCTCTGTTTCAGCCCCTCTGTTTCAGCTCCTCTGTTTCAGCCCCTCTGTTTCTCGCCCTCTTATTCAGCCCCTCTGTTTCTCGCCCTCTGTTTCAGCCGCTCTGTTTGAACCCCTCTGTTTCAGCCCCTCTGTTTCTCGCCCTCTGTTTCAGCCCCTCGGTTTCTCGCCCTCTGTTTCAGCCCTTCTGTTTCAGCTCCTCTGTTTCAGCCCCTCTGTTTCTCGCCCTCTTATTCAGCCCCTCTGTTTCTCGCCCTCTGTTTCAGCCGCTCTGTTTGAGCCCCTCTGTTTCAGCCCCTCTGTTTCTCGCCCTCTGTTTCAGCCCCTCGGTTTCTCGCCCTCTGTTTCAGCACCTCTGTTTCAGCCCCTCTGTTTCAGCCCTTCTGTTTCTTGCCCTCTGTTTCAGCCCCTCTGTTTCAGCCCCTCTGTTTCAGCCCCTCTGTTTCAGCCCCTCTGTTTCTCGCCCTCTGTTTCAGCCCCTCGGCATCTCGCCCTCTGTTTCAGCCCCTCTGTTTCAGCCCCTCTGTTTCTCGCCCTCTGTTTCAGCCCATCGGTTTCTCGCCCTCTGTTTCAGCCCCTCTGTTTCAGCCCCTCTGTTTCAGCCCCTCTGTTTCTGCCCCTCTATTTCAGCCCCTCTGTTTCTCGCCCTCTGTTTCAGGCCCTCTGTTTCTCGCCCTCTGTTTCAGCCCCTCTGTTTCAGCCCTTCTGTTTCTTGCCCTCTGTGTCAGCCCCTCTGTTTCAGCCCCTCTGTTTCAGCCCCTCTGTTTCAGCCCCTCTGTTTCTCGCCCTCTGTTTCAGCCCCTCTGTTTCTCGCCCTCTGTTTCAGCCCCACGGTTTCTCGCCCTCTGTTTCAGCCACTCTGTTTCAGACCCTCTTCTTCTCGCCCTCTGTTTCAGCCCCTCTGTTTCAGCCCAACTGTTTCTCACCCTCTTTTTCAGCCCCTCTGTTTCAGCCCCTCTGTTTCAGCCCCTCTGTTTCTCGCCCTCTTATTCAGCCCCTCTGTTTCTCGCCCTCTGTTTCAACCGCTCTGTTTGAGCCCCTCTGTTTCAGCCCCTCTGTTTCTCGCCCTCTGTTTCAGCCCCTCGGTTTCTCGCCCTCTGTTTCTCGCCTTCTGTTTCAGCCCCTCTGTTTCAGCCCCTCTGTTTCAGCCCCTCTGTTTCATCCCCTCGGTTTCTCGCCCTCTGTTTCAGCCCCTCTGTTTCAGCCCCTCTGTTTCTCGCCCTCTGTTTCAGCTCCTCTGTTTCAGCCCCTCTGTTTCAGCCCCTCAATTTCAGCCCCTCTGTTTCAGCCCCTCTGTTTCAGCCCCTCTGTTTCTCGCCCTCTGTTTCTCGCACCATGTTTCAGCCCCTCTGTTTCTCACCCTCTGTTTCAGCCCCTCTGTTTCAGCCCCTCTGTTTCAGCCCCTCTGTTTCAGCCCCTCGGTTTCTCGCCCTCTGTTTCAGCCCCTCTGTTTCAGCCCCTCTGTTTCAGCCCTCTGTTTCTCGCCCTCTGTTTAAGCCCCTCTGTTTCAGCCCCTCTGTTTCAGCCCCTCTGTTTCAGCCCCTCTGTTTCTCGCCCTCTGTTTCAGTCCCTCGGTTTCTCGCCCTCTGTTTCAGCCCCTCTGTTTCAGCCCCTCTGTTTCAGCCCCACTGTTTCTCGCCCTCTGTTTCAGCCCCTCTGTTTCTCGCCCTCTGTTTCAGCCCCTCTGTTTCAGCCCCTCTGTTTCTCGCCCTCTGTTTCAGCCCCTCTGTTTCTCGCCCTCTGTTTCAGCCCCTCGGTTTCTCGCCCTCTGTTTCAGCCCCTCTGTTTCCGCCCCTCTGCTTCTCGCCCTCTGTTTCAGCCCCTCTGTTTCAGCCCAACTGTTTCTCACCCTCTTTTTCAGCCCCTCTGTTTCAGCCCCTCTGTTTCAGCTCCTCTGTTTCAGCCCCTCTGTTTCTCGCCCTCTTATTCAGCCCCTCTGTTTCTCGCCCTCTGTTTCAGCCGCTCTGTTTGAGCCCCTCTGTTTCAGCCCCTCTGTTTCTCGCCCTCTGTTTCAGCCCCTCGGTTTCTCGCCCTCTGTTTCAGCCCTTCTGTTTCAGCTCCTCTGTTTCAGCCCCTCTGTTTCTCGCCCTCTTATTCAGCCCCTCTGTTTCTCGCCCTCTGTTTCAGCCGCTCTGTTTGAGCCCCTCTGTTTCAGCCCCTCTGTTTCTCGCCCTCTGTTTCAGCCCCTCGGTTTCTCGCCCTCTGTTTCAGCACCTCTGTTTCAGCCCCTCTGTTTCAGCCCTTCTGTTTCTTGCCCTCTGTTTCAGCCCCTCTGTTTCAGCCCCTCTGTTTCAGCCCCTCTGTTTCAGCCCCTCTGTTTCTCGCCCTCTGTTTCAGCCCCTCGGCTTCTCGCCCTCTGTTTCAGCCCCTCTGTTTCAGCCCCTCTGTTTCTGCCCCTCTATTTCAGCCCCTCTGTTTCTCGCCCTCTGTTTCAGGCCCTCTGTTTCTCGCCCTCTGTTTCAGCCCCTCTGTTTCAGCCCTTCTGTTTCTTGCCCTCTGTGTCAGCCCCTCTGTTTCAGCCCCTCTGTTTCAGCCCCTCTGTTTCAGCCCCTCTGTTTCTCGCCCTCTGTTTCAGCCCCTCTGTTTCTCGCCCTCTGTTTCAGCCCCTCGGTTTCTCGCCCTCTGTTTCAGCCCCTCTGTTTCAGACCCTCTGCTTCTCGCCCTCTGTTTCAGCCCCTCTGTTTCAGCCCAACTGTTTCTCACCCTCTTTTTCAGCCCCTCTGTTTCAGCCCCTCTGTTTCAGCCCCTCTGTTTCTCGCCCTCTGTTTCAGCCCCTCGGTTTCTCGCCCTCTGTTTCAGCCCTTCTGTTTCAGCTCCTCTGTTTCAGCCCCTCTGTTTCTCGCCCTCTTATTCAGCCCCTCTGTTTCTCGCCCTCTGTTTCAGCCGCTCTGTTTGAGCCCCTCTGTTTCAGCCCCTCTGTTTCTCGCCCTCTGTTTCAGCCCATCGGTCTCTCGCCCTCTGTTTCAGCCCCTCTGTTTCAGCCCCTCTGTTTCAGCCCCTCTGTTTCTCGCCCTCTGTTTCAGCCCCTCGGTTTCTCGCCCTCTGTTTCAGCCCCACTGTTTCATCCCCTCTGTTTCTCGCCCTCTGTTTCTCACCCTCTGTTTCAGCCCATCTGTTTCAGCCCCTCTGTTTCAGCCCCTCTGTTTCAGCCCCTCTGTTTCTCGCCCCCTGTTTCAGCCCCTCTGTTTCAGCCCCTCTGTTTCTCGCACTCTGTTTCAGCCCCTCTGTTTCAGCCCCTCTGTTTCAGCCCCTCTGTTTCAGCCCCTCGGTTTCTCGCCCTCTGTTTCAGCCCCTCTGTTTCTCGCCCTCTGTTTCAGCCCCTCTGTTTCAGCCCTTCTGTTTCAGCCCCACTGTTACAGCCCCTCTGTTTCTCGCCGTCTGTTTCTCGCCCTCTATTTCTCGCCTTCTGTTTCAGCCCCTCTGTTTCAGCCCCTCTGTTTCAGCCCCTCTGTTTCAGCCCCTCGGTTTCTCGCCCTCTGTTTCAGCCCCTCTGTTTCAGCCCCTCTGTTTCTCGCCCTCTGTTTCAGCCCCTCTGTTTCAGCCCCTCTGTTTCTCGCCCTCTGTTTCTCGCCCCCTGTTTCAGCCCCTCTGTTTCTCACCCTCTGTTTCAGCCCCTCTGTTTCAGCCCCTCTGTTTCAGCCCCTCTGTTTCAGCCCCTCTGTTTCAGCCCCTCGGTTTCTCGCCCTCTGTTTCAGCCCCTCTGTTTCAGCCCCTCTGTTTCAGCCCTCTGTTTCTCGCCCTCTGTTTAAGCCCCTCTGTTTCAGCCCCTGTGTTTCAGCCCATTTATTTCAGCCCCTCTGTTTCTCGCCCTCTGTTTCAGGCCCTCGGTTTCTCGCCCTCTGTTTCAGCCCCTCTGTTTCAGCCCCTCTGTTTCAGCCCCTCTGTTTCAGCCCCACTGTTTCTCGCCCTCTGTTTCAGCCCCTCTGTTTCTCGCCCTCTGTTTCAGCCCCTCTGTTTCAGCCCCTCTGTTTCTCGCCCTCTGTTTCAGCCCCTCTGTTTCTCGCCCTCTGTTTCAGCCCCTCGGTTTCTCGCCCTCTGTTTCAGCCCCTCTGTTTCAGCCCCTCTGCTTCTCGCCCTCTGTTTCAGCCCCTCTGTTTCAGCCCAACTGTTTCTCACCCTCTTTTTCAGCCCCTCTGTTTCAGCCCCTCTGTTTCAGCTCCTCTGTTTCTCGCCCTCTGTTTCAGGCCCTCGGTTTCTCGCCCTCTGTTTCAGCCCCTCTGTTTCAGCCCCTCTGTTTCAGCCCCTCTGTTTCTCGCCCTCTGTTTCAGCCCCTCGGTTTCTCGCCCTCTGTTTCAGCCCTTCTGTTTCAGCTCCTCTGTTTCAGCCCCTCTGTTTCTCGCCCTCTTATTGAGCCCCTCTGTTTCTCGCCCTCTGTTTCAACCGCTCTGTTTGAACCCCTCTGTTTCAGCCCCTCTGTTTCTCGCCCTCTGTTTCAGCCCCTCGGTTTATCGCCCTCTGTTTCTCGCCTTCTGTTTCAGCCCCTCTGTTTCAGCCCCTCTGTTTCAGCCCCTCTGTTTCATCCCCTCGGTTTCTCGCCCTCTGTTTCAGCCCCTCTGTTTCAGCCCCTCTGTTTCTCGCCCTCTGTTTCAGCTCCTCTGTTTCAGCCCCTCTGTTTCAGCCCCTCAATTTCAGCCCCTCTGTTTCAGCCCCTCTGTTTCAGCCCCTCTGTTTCTCGCCCTCTGTTTCTCGCACCATGTTTCAGCCCCTCTGTTTCTCACCCTCTGTTTCAGCCCCTCTGATTCAGCCCCTCTGTTTCAGCCCCTCTGTTTCAGACCCTCTGTTTCAGCCCCTCGGTTTCTCGGCCTCTGTTTCAGCCCCTCTGTTTCAGCCCCTCTGTTTCAGCCCTCTGTTTCTCGCCCTCTGTTTAAGCCCCTCTGTTTCAGCCCCTCTGTTTCAGCCCCTCTGTTTCAGCCCCTCTGTTTCTCGCCCTCTGTTTCAGGCCCTCGGTTTCTCGCCCTCTGTTTCAGCCCCTCTGTTTCAGCCCCTCTGTTTCAGCCCCACTGTTTCTCGCCCTCTGTTTCAGCCCCTCTGTTTCTCGCCCTCTGTTTCAGCCCCTCTGTTTCAGCCCCTCTGTTTCTCGCCCTCTGTTTCAGCCCCTCTGTTTCTCGCCCTCTGTTTCAGCCCCTCGGTTTCTCGCCCTCTGTTTCAGCCCCTCTGTTTCCGCCCCTCTGCTTCTCGCCCTCTGTTTCAGCCCCTCTGTTTCAGCCCAACTGTTTCTCACCCTCTTTTTCAGCCCCTCTGTTTCAGCCCCTCTGTTTCAGCTCCTCTGTTTCAGCCCCTCTGTTTCTCACCCTCTTATTCAGCCCCTCTGTTTCTCGCCCTCTGTTTCAGCCGCTCTGTTTGAGCCCCTCTGTTTCAGCCCCTCTGTTTCTCGCCCTCTGTTTCAGGCCCTCGGTTTCTCGCCCTCTGTTTCAGCCCCTTTGTTTCAGCCCCTCTGTTTCAGCCCCTCTGTTTCAGCCCCACTGTTTCTCGCCCTCTGTTTCAGCCCCTCTGTTTCTCGCCCTCTGTTTCAGCCCCTCTGTTTCAGCCCCTCTGTTTCTCGCCCTCTGTTTCAGCCCCTCTGTTTCTCGCCCTCTGTTTCAGCCCCTCGGTTTCTCGCCCTCTGTTTCAGCACCTCTGTTTCAGCCCCTCTGCTTCTCGCCCTCTGTTTCAGCCCCTCTGTTTCAGCCCAACTGTTTCTCACCCTCTTTTTCAGCCCCTCTGTTTCAGCCCCTCTGTTTCAGCTCCTCTGTTTCTCGCCCTCTGTTTCAGGCCCTCGGTTTCTCGCCCTCTGTTTCAGCCCCTCTGTTTCAGCCCCTCTGTTTCAGCCCCTCTGTTTCAGCCCCTCTGTTTCTCGCCCTCTGTTTCAGCCCCTCGGTTTCTCGCCCTCTGTTTCAGCCCTTCTGTTTCAGCTCCTCTGTTTCAGCCCCTCTGTTTCTCGCCCTCTTATTCAGCCCCTCTGTTTCTCGCCCTCTGTTTCAACCGCTCTGTTTGAGCCCCTCTGTTTCAGCCCCTCTGTTTCTCGCCCTCTGTTTCAGCCCCTCGGTTTCTCGCCCTCTGTTTCTCGCCTTCTGTTTCAGCCCCTCTGTTTCAGCCCCTCTGTTTCAGCCCCTCTGTTTCATCCCCTCGGTTTCTCCCCCTCTGTTTCAGCCCCTCTGTTTCAGCCCCTCTGTTTCTCGCCCTCTGTTTCAGCTCCTCTGTTTCAGCCCCTTTGTTTCAGCCCCTCAATTTCAGCCCCTCTGTTTCAGCCCCTCTGTTTCAGCCCCTCTGTTTCTCGCCCTCTGTTTCTCGCACCATGTTTCAGCCCCTCTGTTTCTCACCCTCTGTTTCAGCCCCTCTGTTTCAGCCCCTCTGTTTCAGCCCCTCTGTTTCAGACCCTCTGTTTCAGCCCCTCGGTTTCTCGCCCTCTGTTTCAGCCCCTCTGTTTCAGCCCCTCTGTTTCAGCCCTCTGTTTCTCGCCCTCTGTTTAAGCCCCTCTGTTTCAGCCCCTCTGTTTCAGCCCCTCTGTTTCAGCCCCTCTGTTTCTCGCCCTCTGTTTCAGGCCCTCGGTTTCTCGCCCTCTGTTTCAGCCCCTCTGTTTCAGCCCCTCTGTTTCAGCCCCACTGTTTCTCGCCCTCTGTTTCAGCCCCTCTGTTTCTCGCCCTCTGTTTCAGCCCCTCTGTTTCAGCCCCTCTGTTTCTCGCCCTCTGTTTCAGCCCCTCTGTTTCTCGCCCTCTGTTTCAGCCCCTCGGTTTCTCGCCCTCTGTTTCAGCCCCTCTGTTTCCGCCCCTCTGCTTCTCGCCCTCTGTTTCAGCCCCTCTGTTTCAGCCCAACTGTTTCTCACCCTCTTTTTCAGCCCCTCTGTTTCAGCCCCTCTGTTTCAGCTCCTCTGTTTCAGCCCCTCTGTTTCTCGCCCTCTTATTCAGCCCCTCTGTTTCTCGCCCTCTGTTTCAGCCGCTCTGTTTGAGCCCCTCTGTTTCAGCCCCTCTGTTTCTCGCCCTCTGTTTCAGCCCCTCGGTTTCTCGCCCTCTGTTTCAGCCCTTCTGTTTCAGCTCCTCTGTTTCAGCCCCTCTGTTTCTCGCCCTCTTATTCAGCCCCTCTGTTTCTCGCCCTCTGTTTCAGCCGCTCTGTTTGAGCCCCTCTGTTTCAGCCCCTCTGTTTCTCGCCCTCTGTTTCAGCCCCTCGGTTTCTCGCCCTCTGTTTCAGCACCTCTGTTTCAGCCCCTCTGTTTCAGCCCTTCTGTTTCTTGCCCTCTGTTTCAGCCCCTCTGTTTCAGCCCCTCTGTTTCAGCCCCTCTGTTTCAGCCCCTCTGTTTCTCGCCCTCTGTTTCAGCCCCTCGGCTTCTCGCCCTCTGTTTCAGCCCCTCTGTTTCAGCCCCTCTGTTTCAGCCCCTCTGTTTCTCGCCCTCTGTTTCAGCCCATCGGTTTCTCGCCCTCTGTTTCAGCCCCTCTGTTTCAGCCCCTCTGTTTCAGCCCCTCTGTTTCTGCCCCTCTATTTCAGCCCCTCTGTTTCTCGCCCTCTGTTTCAGGCCCTCTGTTTCTCGCCCTCTGTTTCAGCCCCTCTGTTTCAGCCCTTCTGTTTCTTGCCCTCTGTGTCAGCCCCTCTGTTTCAGCCCCTCTGTTTCAGCCCCTCTGTTTCAGCCCCTCTGTTTCTCGCCCTCTGTTTCAGCCCCTCTGTTTCTCGCCCTCTGTTTCAGCCCCTCGGTTTCTCGCCCTCTGTTTCAGCCCCTCTGTTTCAGACCCTCTGCTTCTCGCCCTCTGTTTCAGCCCCTCTGTTTCAGCCCAACTGTTTCTCACCCTCTTTTTCAGCCCCTCTGTTTCAGCCCCTCTGTTTCAGCCCCTCTGTTTCTCGCCCTCTGTTTCAGCCCCTCGGTTTCTCGCCCTCTGTTTCAGCCCTTCTGTTTCAGCTACTCTGTTTCAGCCCCTCTGTTTCTCGCCCTCTTATTCAGCCCCTCTGTTTCTCGCCCTCTGTTTCAGCCGCTCTGTTTGAGCCCCTCTGTTTCAGCCCCTCTGTTTCTCGCCCTCTGTTTCAGCCCATCGGTTTCTCGCCCTCTGTTTCAGCCCCTCTGTTTCAGCCCCTCTGTTTCAGCCCCTCTGTTTCTCGCCCTCTGTTTCAGCCCCTCGGTTTCTCGCCCTCTGTTTCAGCCCCACTGTTTCATCCCCTCTGTTTCTCGCCCTCTGTTTCTCACCCTCTGTTTCAGCCCATCTGTTTCAGCCCCTCTGTTTCAGCCCCTCTGTTTCAGCCCCTCTGTTTCTCGCCCCCTGTTTCAGCCCCTCTGTTTCAGCCCCTCTGTTTCTCGCACTCTGTTTCAGCCCCTCTGTTTCTCGCCCTCTGTTTCTCGCCCTCTGTTTCAGCCCCTCTGTTTCAGCCCCTCTGTTTCAGCCCCTCTGTTTCAGCCCCTCGGTTTCTCGCCCTCTGTTTCAGCCCCTCTGTTTCTCGCCCTCTGTTTCAGCCCCTCTGTTTCAGCCCTTCTGTTTCAGCCCCACTGTTACAGCCCCTCTGTTTCTCGCCGTCTGTTTCTCGCCCACTGTTTCTCGCCTTCTGTTGCAGCCCCTCTGTTTCAGCCCCTCTGTTTCAGCCCCTCTGTTTCAGCCCCTCGGTTTCTCGCCCTCTGTTTCAGCCCCTCTGTTTCAGCCCCTCTGTTTCTCGCCCTCTGTTTCAGCCCCTCTGTTTCAGCCCCTCTGTTTCTCGCCCTCTGTTTCTCGCCCCCTGTTTCAGCCCCTCTGTTTCTCACCCTCTGTTTCAGCCCCTCTGTTTCAGCCCCTCTGTTTCAGCCCCTCTGTTTCAGCCCCTCGGTTTCAGCCCCTCGGTTTCTCGCCCTCTGTTTCAGCCCCTCTGTTTCAGCCCCTCTGTTTCAGCCCTCTGTTTCTCGCCCTCTGTTTAAGCCCCTCTGTTTCAGCCCCTGTGTTTCAGCCCATTTATTTCAGCCCCTCTGTTTCTCGCCCTCTGTTTCAGGCCCTCGGTTTCTCGCCCTCTGTTTCAGCCCCTCTGTTTCAGCCCCTCTGTTTCAGCCCCTCTGTTTCAGCCCCACTGTTTCTCGCCCTCTGTTTCAGCCCCTCTGTTTCTCGCCCTCTGTTTCAGCCCCTCTGTTTCAGCCCCTCTGTTTCTCGCCCTCTGTTTCAGCCCCTCTGTTTCTCGCCCCCTGTTTCAGCCCCTCGGTTTCTCGCCCTCTGTTTCAGCCCCTCTGTTTCAGCCCCTCTGCTTCTCGCCCTCTGTTTCAGCCCCTCTGTTTCAGCCCAACTGTTTCTCACCCTCTTTTTCAGCCCCTCTGTTTCAGCCCCTCTGTTTCAGCTCCTCTGTTTCTCGCCCTCTGTTTCAGCCCCTCGGTTTCTCGCCCTCTGTTTCAGCCCTTCTGTTTCAGCTCCTCTGTTTCAGCCCCTCTGTTTCTCGCCCTCTTATTCAGCCCCTCTGTTTCTCGCCCTCTGTTTCAGCCCCTCTGTTTCTCGCCCTCTGTTTCAACCGCTCTGTTTGAGCCCCTCTGTTTCAGCCCCTCTGTTTCTCGCCCTCTGTTTCAGCCCCTCGGTTTCTCGCCCTCTGTTTCTCGCCTTCTGTTTCAGCCCCTCTGTTTCAGCCCCTCTGTTTCAGCCCCTCTGTTTCCTCCCCTCGGTTTCTCGCCCTCTGTTTCAGCCCCTCTGTTTCAGCCCCTCTGTTTCTCGCCCTCTGTTTCAGCTCCTCTGTTTCAGCCCCTCTGTTTCAGCCCCTCAATTTCAGCCCCTCTGTTTCAGCCCCTCTGTTTCAGCCCCTCTGTTTCTCGCCCTCTGTTTCTCGCACCATGTTTCAGCCCCTCTGTTTCTCACCCTCTGTTTCAGCCCCTCTGTTTCAGCCCCTCTGTTTCAGCCCCTCTGTTTCAGCCCCTCTGTTTCAGCCCCTCGGTTTCTCGCCCTCTGTTTCAGCCCCTCTGTTTCAGCCCCTCTGTTTCAGCCCCTCTGTTTCTCGCCCTCTGTTTCAGGCCCTCTGTTTCTCGCCCTCTGTTTAAGCCCCTCTGTTTCAGCCCCTCTGTTTCAGCCCCTCTGTTTCAGCCCCTCTGTTTCTCGCTCTCTGTTTCAGGCCCTCGGTTTCTCGCCCTCTGTTTCAGCCCCTCTGTTTCAGCCCCTCTGTTTCAGCCCCTCTGTTTCTCGCCCTCTGTTTCAGCCCCTCTGTTTCTCGCCCTCTGTTTCAGCCCCTCTGTTTCAGCCCCTCTGTTTCTCGCCCTCTGTTTCAGCCCCTCTGTTTCTCGCCCTCTGTTTCAGCCCCTCGGTTTCTCGCCCTCTGTTTCAGCCCCTCTGTTTCAGCCCCTCTGCTTCTCGCCCTCTGTTTCAGCCCCTCTGTTTCAGCCCAACTGTTTCTCACCCTCTTTTTCAGCCCCTCTGTTTCAGCCCCTCTGTTTCAGCTCCTCTGTTTCAGCCCCTCTGTTTCTCGCCCTCTTATTCAGCCCCTCTGTTTCTCGCCCTCTGTTTCAGCCGCTCTGTTTGAGCCCCTCTGTTTCAGCCCCTCTGTTTCTCGCCCTCTGTTTCAGCCCCTCGGTTTCTCGCCCTCTGTTTCAGCCCTTCTGTTTCAGCTCCTCTGTTTCAGCCCCTCTGTTTCTCGCCCTCTTATTCAGCCCCTCTGTTTCTCGCCCTCTGTTTCAGCCGCTCTGTTTGAGCCCCTCTGTTTCAGCCCCTCTGTTTCTCGCCCTCTGTTTCAGCCCCTCGGTTTCTCGCCCTCTGTTTCAGCACCTCTGTTTCAGCCCCTCTGTTTCAGCCCTTCTGTTTCTTGCCCTCTGTTTCAGCCCCTCTGTTTCAGCCCCTCTGTTTCAGCCCCTCTGTTTCAGCCCCTCTGTTTCTCGCCCTCTGTTTCAGCCCCTCGGCTTCTCGCCCTCTGTTTCAGCCCCTCTGTTTCAGCCCCTCTGTTTCAGCCCCTCTGTTTCTCGCCCTCTGTTTCAGCCCATCGGTTTCTCGCCCTCTGTTTCAGCCCCTCTGTTTCAGCCCCTCTGTTTCAGCCCCTCTGTTTCTGCCCCTCTATTTCAGCCCCTCTGTTTCTCGCCCTCTGTTTCAGGCCCTCTGTTTCTCGCCCTCTGTTTCAGCCCCTCTGTTTCAGCCCTTCTGTTTCTTGCCCTCTGTGTCAGCCCCTCTGTTTCAGCCCCTCTGTTTCAGCCCCTCTGTTTCAGCCCCTCTGTTTCTCGCCCTCTGTTTCAGCCCCTCTGTTTCTCGCCCTCTGTTTCAGCCCCTCGGTTTCTCGCCCTCTGTTTCAGCCCCTCTGTTTCAGACCCTCTGCTTCTCGCCCTCTGTTTCAGCCCCTCTGTTTCAGCCCAACTGTTTCTCACCCTCTTTTTCAGCCCCTCTGTTTCAGCCCCTCTGTTTCAGCCCCTCTGTTTCTCGCCCTCTGTTTCAGCCCCTCGGTTTCTCGCCCTCTGTTTCAGCCCTTCTGTTTCAGCTCCTCTGTTTCAGCCCCTCTGTTTCTCGCCCTCTTATTCAGCCCCTCTGTTTCTCGCCCTCTGTTTCAGCCGCTCTGTTTGAGCCCCTCTGTTTCAGCGCCTCTGTTTCTCGCCCTCTGTTTCAGCCCCTCGGTTTCTCTCCCTCTGTTTCAGCACCTCTGTTTCAGCCCCTCTGTTTCAGCCCTTCTGTTTCTTGCCCTCTGTTTCAGCACCTCTGTTTCAGCCCCTCTGTTTCAGCCCCTCTGTTTCTCGCCCTCTGTTTCAGCCCCTCTGTTTCTCGCCCTCTGTTTCAGCCCCTCTGTTTCAGCCCCTCTGTTTCAGCCGCTCTGTTTCTCGCCCTCTGTTTCAGCCCATCGGTTTCTCGCCCTCTGTTTCAGCCCCTCTGTTTCAGCCCCTCTGTTTCAGCCCCTCTGTTTCTCGCCCTCTGTTTCAGCCCCTCGGTTTCTCGCCCTCTGTTTCAGCCCCACTGTTTCATCCCCTCTGTTTCTCGCCCTCTGTTTCTCACCCTCTGTTTCAGCCCATCTGTTTCAGCCCCTCTGTTTCAGCCCCTCTGTTTCAGCCCCTCTGTTTCTCGCCCCCTGTTTCAGCCCCTCTGTTTCAGCCCCTCTGTTTCTCGCACTCTGTTTCAGCCCCTCTGTTTCTCGCCCTCTGTTTCTCGCCCTCTGTTTCAGCCCCTCTGTTTCAGCCCCTCTGTTTCAGCCCCTCTGTTTCAGCCCCTCGGTTTCTCGCCCTCTGTTTCAGCCCCTCTGTTTCTCGCCCTCTGTTTCAGCCCCTCTGTTTCAGCCCTTCTGTTTCAGCCCCACTGTTACAGCCCCTCTGTTTCTCGCCGTCTGTTTCTCGCCCTCTGTTTCTCGCCTTCTGTTTCAGCCCCTCTGTTTCAGCCCCTCTGTTTCAGCCCCTCTGTTTCAGCCCCTCGGTTTCTCGCCCTCTGTTTCAGCCCCTCTGTTTCAGCCCCTCTGTTTCTCGCCCTCTGTTTCAGCCCCTCTGTTTCAGCCCCTCTGTTTCTCGCCCTCTGTTTCTCGCCCCCTGTTTCAGCCCCTCTGTTTCTCACCATCTGTTTCAGCCCCTCTGTTTCAGCCCCTCTGTTTCAGCCCCTCTGTTTCAGCCCCTCTGTTTCTCGCCCTCTGTTTAAGCCCCTCTGTTTCAGCCCCTGTGTTTCAGCCCATTTATTTCAGCCCCTCTGTTTCTCGCCCTCTGTTTCAGGCCCTCGGTTTCTCGCCCTCTGTTTCAGCCCCTCTGTTTCAGCCCCTCTGTTTCAGCCCCTCTGTTTCAGCCCCACTGTTTCTCGCCCTCTGTTTCAGCCCCTCTGTTTCTCGCCCTCTGTTTCAGCCCCTCTGTTTCAGCCCCTCTGTTTCTCGCCCTCTGTTTCAGCCCCTCTGTTTCTCGCCCTCTGTTTCAGCCCCTCGGTTTCTCGCCCTCTGTTTCAGCCCCTCTGTTTCAGCCCCTCTGCTTCTCGCCCTCTGTTTCAGCCCCTCTGTTTCAGCCCAACTGTTTCTCACCCTCTTTTTCAGCCCCTCTGTTTCAGCCCCTCTGTTTCAGCTCCTCTGTTTCTCGCCCTCTGTTTCAGCCCCTCGGTTTCTCGCCCTCTGTTTCAGCCCTTCTGTTTCAGCTCCTCTCTTTCAGCCCCTCTGTTTCTCGCCCTCTTATTCAGCCCCTCTGTTTCTCGCCCTCTGTTTCAGCCGCTCTGTTTGAGCCCCTCTGTTTCAGCCCCTCTGTTTCTCGCCCTCTGTTTCAGCCCCTCGGTTTCTCGCCCTCTGTTTCAGCACCTCTGTTTCAGCCCCTCTGTTTCAGCCCTTCTGTTTCTTGCCCTCTGTTTCAGCCCCTCTGTTTCAGCCCCTCTGTTTCAGCCCCTCTGTTTCTCGCCCTCTGTTTCAGCCCCTCGGTTTCTCGCCCTCTGTTTCAGCCCCTCTGTTTCAGCCCCTCTGTTTCAGCCCCTCTGTTTCTCGCCCTCTGTTTCAGCCCATCGGTTTCTCGCCCTCTGTTTCAGACCCTCTGTTTCAGCCCCTCTGTTTCATCCCCTCTGTTTCTCGCCCTCTGTTTCTCGCCCTCTGTTTCAGCCCATCTGTTTCAGCCCCTCTGTTTCAGCCCCTCTGTTTCAGCCCCTCTGTTTCTCGCCCCCTGTTTCAGCCCCTCTGTTTCAGCCCCTCTGTTTCTCGCACTCTGTTTCAGCCCCTCTGTTTCTCGCCCTCTGTTTCCCGCCCTCTGTTTCAGCCCCTCTGTTTCAGCCCCTCTGTTTCAGCCCCTCTGTTTCAGCCCCTCGGTTTCTCGCCCTCTGTTTCAGCCCCTCTGTTTCTCGCCCTCTGTTTCAGCCCCTCTGTTTCAGCCCTTCTGTTTCAGCCCCACTGTTACAGCCCCTCTGTTTCTCGCCGTCTGTTTCTCGCCCTCTGTTTCTCGCCTTCTGTTTCAGCCCCTCTGTTTCAGACCCTCTGTTTCAGCCCCTCTGTTTCAGCCCCTCGGTTTCTCGCCCTCTGTTTCAGCCCCTCTGTTTCAGCCCCTCGGTTTCTCGCCCTCTGTTTCAGCCCCTCTGTTTCAGCCCCTCTGTTTCAGCCCTTCTGTTTCTCGCCCTCTGTTTCAGCCCCTCTGTTTCTCGCCCTCTGTTTCAGCCCCTCTGTTTCAGGCCCTCTGTTTCATCCCCCCTGTCTCTCGCCCCCTGTTTCTCGCCCCCTGTTTCAGCCCCTCTGTTTCAGCCCCTCTGTTTCTCGACCCCTGTTTCAGCCCCTCTGTTTCAGCCCCTCTGTTTCTCGCCCTCTGGTTCTCGCCCTCTGTTTCAGCCCCTCTGTTTCAGCTTCTCTGTTTCAGCCCCTCTGTTTCAGCCCCTCTGTTTCAGCCCCTCTGTTTCAGCCCCTCTGTTTCTCGCCCTCTGTTTAAGCCCCTCTGTTTCAGCCCCTGTGTTTCAGCCCATTTATTTCAGCCCCTCTGTTTCTCGCCCTCTGTTTCAGGCCCTCGGTTTCTCGCCCTCTGTTTCAGCCCCTCTGTTTCAGCCCCTCTGTTTCAGCCCCTATGTTTCAGCCCCACT
This sequence comes from Chiloscyllium punctatum, assembly GCF_047496795.1. NCBI lineage: Eukaryota > Metazoa > Chordata > Chondrichthyes > Orectolobiformes > Hemiscylliidae > Chiloscyllium > Chiloscyllium punctatum. The sequence goes on from NC_092770.1 coordinate 78,348,247, forward strand.
GTTTCTCGCCCTCTGTTTCAGCCCCTCTGTTTCTCGCCCTCTGTTTCAGCCCCTCTGTTTCAGCCCCTCTGTTTCTCGCCCTCTGTTTCAGCCCCTCTGTTTCTCGCCCTCTGTTTCAGCCCCTCGGTTTCTCGCCCTCTGTTTCAGCCCCTCTGTTTCAGCCCCTCTGCTTCTCGCCCTCTGTTTCAGCCCCTCTGTTTCAGCCCAACTGTTTCTCACCCTCTTTTTCAGCCCCTCTGTTTCAGCCCCTCTGTTTCAGCTCCTCTGTTTCTCGCCCTCTGTTTCAGCCCCTCGGTTTCTCGCCCTCTGTTTCAGCCCTTCTGTTTCAGCTCCTCTCTTTCAGCCCCTCTGTTTCTCGCCCTCTTATTCAGCCCCTCTGTTTCTCGCCCTCTGTTTCAGCCGCTCTGTTTGAGCCCCTCTGTTTCAGCCCCTCTGTTTCTCGCCCTCTGTTTCAGCCCCTCGGTTTCTCGCCCTCTGTTTCAGCACCTCTGTTTCAGCCCCTCTGTTTCAGCCCTTCTGTTTCTTGCCCTCTGTTTCAGCCCCTCTGTTTCAGCCCCTCTGTTTCAGCCCCTCTGTTTCTCGCCCTCTGTTTCAGCCCCTCGGTTTCTCGCCCTCTGTTTCAGCCCCTCTGTTTCAGCCCCTCTGTTTCAGCCCCTCTGTTTCTCGCCCTCTGTTTCAGCCCATCGGTTTCTCGCCCTCTGTTTCAGACCCTCTGTTTCAGCCCCTCTGTTTCTTCCCCTCTGTTTCTCGCCCTCTGTTTCTCGCCCTCTGTTTCAGCCCATCTGTTTCAGCCCCTCTGTTTCAGCCCCTCTGTTTCAGCCCCTCTGTTTCTCGCCCCCTGTTTCAGCCCCTCTGTTTCAGCCCCTCTGTTTCTCGCACTCTGTTTCAGCCCCTCTGTTTCTCGCCCTCTGTTTCCCGCCCTCTGTTTCAGCCCCTCTGTTTCAGCCCCTCTGTTTCAGCCCCTCTGTTTCAGCCCCTCGGTTTCTCGCCCTCTGTTTCAGCCCCTCTGTTTCTCGCCCTCTGTTTCAGCCCCTCTGTTTCAGCCCTTCTGTTTCAGCCCCACTGTTACAGCCCCTCTGTTTCTCGCCGTCTGTTTCTCGCCCTCTGTTTCTCGCCTTCTGTTTCAGCCCCTCTGTTTCAGACCCTCTGTTTCAGCCCCTCTGTTTCAGCCCCTCGGTTTCTCGCCCTCTGTTTCAGCCCCTCTGTTTCAGCCCCTCGGTTTCTCGCCCTCTGTTTCAGCCCCTCTGTTTCAGCCCCTCTGTTTCAGCCCTTCTGTTTCTCGCCCTCTGTTTCAGCCCCTCTGTTTCTCGCCCTCTGTTTCAGCCCCTCTGTTTCAGGCCCTCTGTTTCATCCCCCCTGTCTCTCGCCCCCTGTTTCTCGCCCCCTGTTTCAGCCCCTCTGTTTCAGCCCCTCTGTTTCTCGACCCCTGTTTCAGCCCCTCTGTTTCAGCCCCTCTGTTTCTCGCCCTCTGGTTCTCGCCCTCTGTTTCAGCCCCTCTGTTTCAGCTTCTCTGTTTCTCGCCCTCTGTTTCAGCTGCTCTGTTTCAGCCCCTCTGTTTCAGCCCCTCAATTTCAGCCCCTCTGTTTCAGCCCCTCTGTTTCAGCCCCTCTGTTTCTCGCCATCTGTTTCTTGCCCCCTGTTTCAGCCCCTCTGTTTCTCACCCTCTGTTTCAGCCCCTCTGTTTCAGCCCCTCTGTTTCAGCCCCTCTGTTTCTCGCCCTCTGTTTCAGCCCCTCTGTTTCTCGCCCTCTGTTTCAGCCCCTCTGTTTCAGCCCCTCTGTTTCAGCCCTCTGTTTCTCGCCCTCTGTTTCAGCCCCTCTGTTTCAGCCCCTCTGTTTCAGCCCCTCTATTTCAGCCCCGCTGTTTCTCGCCCTCTGTTTCAGGCCCTCGGTTTCTCGCCCTCTGTTTCAGCCCCTCTGTTTCAGCCCCTCTGTTTCAGCCCCACTGTTTCTCGCCCTCTGTTTCAGCCCCTCTGTTTCTCGCCCTCTGTTTCAGCCCCTCTGTTTCAGCCCCTCTGTTTCTCGCCTTCTGTTTCAGCCCCTCTGTTTCTCGCCCTCTGTTTCAGCCCCTCTGTTTCTCGCCCTCTGGTTCTGCCCCTCTGTTTCAGCGCCTCTGTTTCAGCACCTCTTTTTCTCACCCACTGTTTCAGCCCCTCTGCTTCTCGCCCTCTGTTTCAGCCCCTCTGTTTCAGCCCCTCTGTTTCTCACCCTCTGTTTCAGCCCCTCTGTTTCAGCCCCTCTGTTTCTCGCCCTCTGTTTCAGCCCCTCGGTTTCTCGCCCTCTGTTTCAGCCCCTCTGTTTCAGCTCCTCTGTTTCAGCCCCTCTGTTTCTCGCCCTCTTATTCAGCCCCTCTTTTTCTCGCCCTCTGTTTCAGCCGCTCTGTTTGAGCCCCTCTGTTTCAGCCCCTCTGTTTCTCGCCCACTGTTTCAGCCCCTCGGTTTCTCGCCCTCTGTTTCAGCACCTCTGTTTCAGCCCCTCTGTTTCAGCCCTTCTGTTTCTTGCCCTCTGTTTCAGCCCCTCTGTTTCTCGCCCTCTGTTTCAGCCCCTCTGTTTCTCGCCCTCTGTTTCAGCCCCTCGGTTTCAGACCCTCGGTGTCTCCCCCTCTGTTTCAGCCCCTCTGTTTCAGACCCTCTGTTTCTCGCCCTCTGTTTCAGCCCCTCGGTTTCTCGCCCTCTGTTTCAGCCCCTCTGTTTCAGCCCCTCTGTTTCAGCCCCTCGGTTTCTCGCCCTCTGTTTCAGCCCCACTGTTTCATCCCCTCTGTTTCTCGCCCTCTGTTTCTCGCCCTCAGTTTCAGCCCCTCTGTTTCAGCCCCTCTGTTTCAGCCCCTCTGTTTCAGCCCTTCTGTTTCTCGCCCCCTGTTTCAGCGCCTCTGTTTCAGCCCCTCTGTTTCAGCCCCTCGGTTTCTCGCCCTCTGTTTCAGCCCCTCTGTTTCAGCCCCTCTGTTTCAGCCCCTCTGTTTCAGCCCCACTGTTTCTCGCCCTCTGTTTCAGCCCCTCTGTTTCTCGCCCTCTGTTTCAGCCCCTCTGTTTCAGCCCCTCTGTTTCTCGCCCTCTGTTTCAGCCCCTCTGTTTCTCGCCCTCTGTTTCAGCCCCTCGGTTTCTCGCCCTCTGTTTCAGCCCCTCTGTTTCAGCCCCTCTGCTTCTCGCCCTCTGTTTCAGCCCCTCTGTTTCAGCCCAACTGTTTCTCACCCTCTTTTTCAGCCCCTCTGTTTCAGCTCCTCTGTTTCTCGCCCTCTGTTTCAGCCCCTCGGTTTCTCGCCCTCTGTTTCAGCCCTTCTGTTTCAGCTCCTCTGTTTCAGCCCCTCTGTTTCTCGCCCTCTTATTCAGCCCCTCTGTTTCTCGCCCTCTGTTTCAGCCGCTCTGTTTGAGCCTCTCTGTTTCAGCCCCTCTGTTTCTCGCCCTCTGTTTCAGCCCCTCGGTTTCTCGCCCTCTGTTTCAGCACCTCTGTTTCAGCCCCTCTGTTTCAGCCCTTCTGTTTCTTGCCCTCTGTTTCAGGCCCTCTGTTTCAGCCCCTCTGTTTCAGCCCCTCTGTTTCTCGCCCTCTGTTTCAGCCCCTCGGTTTCTCGCCCTCTGTTTCAGCCCCTCTGTTTCAGCCCCTCTGTTTCAGCCCCTCTGTTTCAGCCCCTCTGTTTCAGCCCATCGGTTTCTCGCCCTCTGTTTCAGACCCTCTGTTTCAGCCCCTCTGTTTCATCCCCTCTGTTTCTCGCCCTCTGTTTCTCGCCCTCTGTTTCAGCCCATCTGTTTCAGCCCCTCTGTTTCAGCCCCTCTGTTTCAGCCCCTCTGTTTCTCGCCCCCTGTTTCAGCCCCTCTGTTTCAGCCCCTCTGTTTCTCGCACTCTGTTTCAGCCCCTCTGTTTCTCGCCCTCTGTTTCCCGCCCTCTGTTTCAGCCCCTCTGTTTCAGCCCCTCTGTTTCAGCCCCTCTGTTTCAGCCCCTCGGTTTCTCGCCCTCTGTTTCAGCCCCTCTGTTTCTCGCCCTCTGTTTCAGCCCCTCTGTTTCAGCCCCTCTGTTTCAGCCCCTCTGTTTCAGCCCCTCGGTTTCTCGCCCTCTGTTTCAGCCCCTCTGTTTCTCGCCTTCTGTTTCAGCCCCTCTGTTTCAGACCCTCTGTTTCAGCCCCTCTGTTTCAGCCCCTCGGTTTCTCGCCCTCTGTTTCAGCCCCTCTGTTTCAGCCCCTCGGTTTCTCGCCCTCTGTTTCAGCCCCTCTGTTTCAGCCCCTCTGTTTCAGCCCTTCTGTTTCTCGCCCTCTGTTTCAGATCCTCTGTTTCTCGCCCTCTGTTTCAGCCCCTCTGTTTCAGCCCCTCTGTTTCATCCCCCCTGTCTCTCGCCCCCTGTTTCTCGCCCCCTGTTTCAGCCCCTCTGTTTCAGCCCCTCTGTTTCTCGACCCCTGTTTCAGCCCCTCTGTTTCAGCCCCTCTGTTTCTCGCCCTCTGGTTCTCGCCCTCTGTTTCAGCCCCTCTGTTTCAGCTTCTCTGTTTCTCGCCCTCTGTTTCAGCTGCTCTGTTTCAGCCCCTCTGTTTCAGCCCCTCAATTTCAGCCCCTCTGTTTCAGCCCCTCTGTTTCAGCCCCTCTGTTTCTCGCCATCTGTTTCTCGCCCCCTGTTTCAGCCCCTCTGTTTCTCACCCTCTGTTTCAGCCCCTCTGTTTCAGCCCCTCTGTTTCTCGCCCTCTGTTTCAGCCCCTCTGTTTCTCGCCCTCTGTTTCAGCCCCTCTGTTTCAGCCCCTCTGTTTCAGCCCTCTGTTTCTCGCCCTCTGTTTCAGCCCCTCTGTTTCAGCCCCTCTGTTTCAGCCCCTCTATTTCAGCCCCTCTGTTTCTCGCCCTCTGTTTCAGGCCCTCGGTTTCTCGCCCTCTGTTTCAGCCCCTCTGTTTCAGCCCCTCTGTTTCAGCCCCACTGTTTCTCGCCCTCTGTTTCAGCCCCTCTGTTTCTCGCCCTCTGTTTCAGCCCCTCTGTTTCAGCCCCTCTGTTTCTCGCCTTCTGTTTCAGCCCCTCTGTTTCTCGCCCTCTGTTTCAGCCCCTCTGTTTCTCGCCCTCTGGTTCTGCCCCTCTGTTTCAGCGCCTCTGTTTCAGCACCTCTTTTTCTCACCCACTGTTTCAGCCCCTCTGCTTCTCGCCCTCTGTTTCAGCCCCTCTGTTTCAGCCCCTCTGTTTCTCACCCTCTGTTTCAGCCCCTCTGTTTCAGCCCCTCTGTTTCAGCCCCTCTGTTTCTCGCCCTCTGTTTCAGCCCCTCGGTTTCTCGCCCTCTGTTTCAGCCCCTCTGTTTCAGCTCCTCTGTTTCAGCCCCTCTGTTTCTCGCCCTCTTATTCAGCCCCTCTTTTTCTCGCCCTCTGTTTCAGCCGCTCTGTTTGAGCCCCTCTGTTTCAGCCCCTCTGTTTCTCGCCCACTGTTTCAGCCCCTCGGTTTCTCGCCCTCTGTTTCAGCACCTCTGTTTCAGCCCCTCTGTTTCAGCCCTTCTGTTTCTTGCCCTCTGTTTCAGCCCCTCTGTTTCTCGCCCTCTGTTTCTGCACCTCTGTTTCTCGCCCTCTGTTTCAGCCCCTCGGTTTCAGACCCTCGGTGTCTCGCCCTCTGTTTCAGCCCCTCTGTTTCAGACCCTCTGTTTCTCGCCCTCTGTTTCAGCCACTCGGTTTCTCGCCCTCTGTTTCAGCCCCTCTGTTTCAGCCCCTCTGTTTCAGCCCCTCGGTTTCTCGCCCTCTGTTTCAGCCCCACTGTTTCATCCCCTCTGTTTCTCGCCCTCTGTTTCTCGCCCTCAGTTTCAGCCCCTCTGTTTCAGCCCCTCTGTTTCAGCCCCTCTGTTTCAGCCCTTCTGTTTCTCGCCCCCTGTTTCAGCGCCTCTGTTTCAGCCCCTCTGTTTCAGCCCCTCGGTTTCTCGCCCTCTATTTCAGCCCCTCTGTTTCTCGCCCCGTGTTTCAGCCCCTCTGTTTCAGTCCCTCTGTTTCTCGCCCTCTGTTTCAGCCCCTCTGTTTGTCGCCCTCTGTTTCAGCCCTTCTGTTTCAGCCCCACTGTTTCAGCCCCTCTTTTTCTCGCCGTCTGTTTCTCGCCCTCTGTTTCTCGCCTTCTGTTTCAGCCCCTCTGTTTCAGCCCCTCTGTTTCATCCCCTCTGTTTCAGCCGCTCTGTTTCAGCCACTCGGTTTCTCGCCCTCTGTTTCAGCCCCTCGGTTTCTCGCCCTCTGTTTCAGCCCCTCTGTTTCAGCCCCTCGGTTTCTCGCCCTCTTTTTCAGCCCCTCTGTTTCAGCCCCTCTGTTTAAGCCCTTCTGTTTCTCGCCCTCTGTTTCAGCCCCTCTGTTTCTCGCCCTCTGTTTCAGCCCCTCTGTTTCAGCCCCTCTGTTTCAGCCCCCCTGTTTCTCGCCCCCTATTTCTCGCCCCCTGTTTCAGCCCCTCTGTTTCAGCCCCTCTGTTTCTCGCCTACTGTTTCAGCTCCTCTGTTTCAGCCCCTCTGTTTCTCGCCCTCTGTTTCAGCCCCTCTGTTTCTCGCCCTCTGGTTCTCGCCCTCTGTTTCAGCCCCTCTGTTTCAGCCCCTCTGTTTCAGCCCCTCTGTTTCTCGCCCTCTGTTTCAGCTCCTCTGTTTCAGCCCCTCTGTTTCAGCCCCTCTGTTTCTAGCCCTCTGTTTCAGCCCCTCTATTTCAGCCCCTCTGTTTCAGCCCCTCTGTTTCAGCCCCTCTGTTTCTCGCCCACTGTTTCTCGCCCCCTGTTTCAGCCCCTCTGTTTCAGCCCCTCGGTTTCTCGCCCTCTGTTGCAGCCCCTCTGTTTCAGCCCCTCTGTTTCAACCCCTCTGTTTCAGCCCCTCTGTTTCTCGCCCTCTGTTTCAACCCCTCTGTTTCTCGCCCTCTGCTTCAGCCCCTCTGTTTCAGCCCCTCTGTTCAGCCCCTCGGTTTCTCGCCCTCTGTTTCAGCCCCTCTGTTTCAGCCCCTCTGTTTCTCGCCCTCTGTTTCAGCCCCTCTGTTTCTCGCCCTCTGTTTCAGCCCCTCTGTTTCAGCCCCTCTGTTTCAGCCCCTCTGTTTCAGCCCCTCTGTTTCTCGCCTTCTGTTTCAGCCCCTCTTTTTCAGCCCCTCTGCTTCTCGCCCTCTGTTTCAGCCCCTCGGTAGCTCGCCCTCTGTTTCAGCCCCTCTGTTTCTCGCCCTCTTATTCAGCCCCTCTGTTTCTCGCCCTCTGTTTCAGCCGCTCTGTTTGAGCCCCTCTGTTTCAGCCCCTCGGTTTCTCGCCCTCTGTTTCAGCCCCTCTGTTTCAGCCCCTCTGTTTCTCGCCCTCTGTCTCAGCCCCTCAGTTTCTCGCCCTCTGTTTCTCGCCCTCTGTTTCAGCCCCTCTGTTTCAGCCCCTCTGTTTCAGCCCTCTGTTTCTCGCCCTCTGTTTCAGCCCCTCTGTTTCAGCCCCTCTGTTTCTCGCCCTCTGTTTCAGCCCCTCTGTTTCAGCCCCTCTGTTTCAGCCCCTCTGTTTCAGCCCCTCTGTTTCTCGCCCTCTGTTTCAGCCCCTCGGTTTCTCGCCCTCTGTTTCAGCCCCTCTGTTTCAGCCACACTGCTCCTCGCCCTCTGTTTCAGCCCCTCTGTTTCTCGCCCTCTGTTTCAGTCCCTCTGTTTCAGCCCCTCTGTTTCTCGCCCTCTGTTTCAGCCCCTCTGTTTCTCGCACTCTGTTTCAGCTCCTCTGTTTCAGCCCCTCTGTTTCTCGCCCTCTGTTTCAGCCCCTCGGTTTCTTGCCCTCTGTTTCAGCCCCTCTGTTTCTCGCCCTCTGTTTCAGCCCCTCTGTTTCAGCTCTTCTGTTTCAGCCCCTCTTTTTCTCACCCACTGTTTCAGCCCCTCTGCTTCTCGCCCTCTGTTTCAGCCCCTCTGTTTCAGCCCCTCTTCTTCTCACCCTCTGTTTCAGCCCCTCTGTTTCAGCCCTTCTTTTTCAGCCCCACTGTTTCTCGCCCTCTGTTTCAGCCCCTCGGTTTCTCGCCCTCTGTTTCAGCCCCTAAGTTTCAGCTCCTCTGTTTCAGCCCCTCTGTTTCTCGCCCTCTTATTCAGCCTCTCTGTTTCTCGCCCTCTGTTTCAGCCGCTCTGTTTGAGCCCCTCTGTTTCAGCCCCTCTGTTTCTCGCCCTCTGTTTCAGCCCCTCGGTTTCTCGCCCTCTGTTTCAGCCCCTCTGTTTCAGCCCCTCTGGTTCAGCCCCTCTGTTTCTCGCCCTCTGTTTCAGCCCCTCTGTTTCTCGCCCTCTGTTTCAGCCCCTCTGTTTCAGCCCCTCTGTTTCAGCCTCTCTGTTTCTCGCCCTCTGTTTCAGCCCCTCGGTTTCTCGCCCTCTGTTTCAGCCCCTCTGTTTCAGCCCCTCTGTTTCAGCCCCTCTGTTTCTCGCCATCGGTTTGAGCCCCTCGGTTTCTCGCCCTCTGTTTCAGCCCCACTGTTTCAGCCCTTCTGTTTCTCGCCCTCTGTTTAATCCCCTCTGTTTCAGCCCCTCTGTTTCAGCCCCTCTGTTTCAGCCCCTCTGTTTCTCGCCCTCTGTTTCAGACCCTCTGTTTCTCGCCCTCTGATTCTCGCCCTCTGTTTCAGCCCCTCTGTTTCAGCACCTCTGTTTCAGCCCCTCGATTTCTCGCCCTCTGTTTCAGCCCCTCTGTTTCAGCCCTTCTGTTTCAGCACCTCTGTTTCAGCCCCTCTGTCTCTCGCCCTCTGTTTCCCGCCCTCTGTTTCTCGCCTTCTGTTTCAGCCCCTCTGTTTCTCGCCCTCTGTTTCAGCCCCTCGGTTTCTCGCCCTCTGTTTCAGCACCTCTGTTTCAGCTCCTCTGTTTCAGCCCTTCTGTTTCTTGCCCTCTGTTTCAGCCCCTCTGTTTCAGCCCCTCTGTTTCTCGCCCTCTGTTTCTCGCCCTCTGTTTCAGCCCCTCTGTTTCTCGCCCTCTGTTTCAGCCCCTCTGTTTCAGCCCCTCTGTTTCAGCCCCTCTGTTTCTCGCCCTCTGTTTCAGCCCATCGGTTTCTCGCCCTCTGTTTCAGCCCCTCTGTTTCAGCCCCTCTGTTTCAGCCCCTCGGTTTCTCGCCCTCTGTTTCAGCCCCACTGTTTCATCCCCTCTGTTTCTCGCCCTCTGTTTCTCGCCCTCTGTTTCAGCCCATCTGTTTCAGCCCCTCTGTTTCAGCCCCTCTGTTTCAGCCCCTCTGTTTCTCGCCCCCTGTTTCAGCCCCTCTGTTTCAGCCCCTCTGTTTCTCGCACTCTGTTTCAGCCCCTCTGTTTCTCGCCCTCTGTTTCCCGCCCTCTGTTTCAGCCCCTCTGTTTCAGCCCCTCTGTTTCAGCCCCTCTGTTTCAGCCCCTCGGTTTCTCGCCCTCTGTTTCAGCCCCTCTGTTTCTCGCCCTCTGTTTCAGCCCCTCTGTTTCAGCCCTTCTGTTTCAGCCCCACTGTTACAGCCCCTCTGTTTCTCGCCGTCTGTTTCTCGCCCTCTGTTTCTCGCCTTCTGTTTCAGCCCCTCTGTTTCAGCCCCTCTGTTTCAGCCCCTCTGTTTCATCCCCTCGGTTTCTCGCCCTCTGTTTCAGCCCCTCTGTTTCAGCCCCTCTGTTTCTCGCCCTCTGTTTCAGCTCCTCTGTTTCAGCCCCTCTGTTTCAGCCCCTCAATTTCAGCCCCTCTGTTTCAGCCCCTCTGTTTCAGCCCCTCTGTTTCTCGCCCTCTGTTTCTCGCCCCCTGTTTCAGCCCCTCTGTTTCTCACCCTCTGTTTCAGCCCCTCTGTTTCAGCCCCTCTGTTTCAGCCCCTCTGTTTCACCCCTCTGTTTCAGCCCCTCGGTTTCTCGCCCTCTGTTTCAGCCCCTCTGTTTCAGCCCCTCTGTTTCAGCCCTCTGTTTCTCGCCCTCTGTTTAAGCCCCTCTGTTTCAGCCCCTCTGTTTCAGCCCCTCTGTTTCTCGCCCTCTGTTTCAGGCCCTCGGTTTCTCGCCCTCTGTTTCAGCCCCTCTGTTTCAGCCCCTCTGTTTCAGCCCCTCTGTTTCAGCCCCACTGTTTCTCGCCCTCTGTTTCAGCCCCTCTGTTTCTCGCCCTCTGTTTCAGCCCCTCTGTTTCAGCCCCTCTGTTTCTCGCCCTCTGTTTCAGCCCCTCTGTTTCTCGCCCTCTGTTTCAGCCCCTCGGTTTCTCGCCCTCTGTTTCAGCCCCTCTGTTTCAGCCCCTCTGCTTCTCGCCCTCTGTTTCAGCCCCTCTGTTTCAGCCCAACTGTTTCTCACCCTCTTTTTCAGCCCCTCTGTTTCAGCCCCTCTGTTTCAGCTCCTCTGTTTCAGCCCCTCTGTTTCTCGCCCTCTTATTCAGCCCCTCTGTTTCTCGCCCTCTGTTTCAGCCGCTCTGTTTGAGCCCCTCTGTTTCAGCCCCTCTGTTTCTCGCCCTCTGTTTCAGCCCCTCGGTTTCTCGCCCTCTGTTTCAGCCCTTCTGTTTCAGCTCCTCTGTTTCAGCCCCTCTGTTTCTCGCCCTCTTATTCAGCCCCTCTGTTTCTCGCCCTCTGTTTCAGCCGCTCTGTTTGAGCCCCTCTGTTTCAGCCCCTCTGTTTCTCGCCCTCTGTTTCAGCCCCTCGGTTTCTCGCCCTCTGTTTCTCGCCTTCTGTTTCAGCCCCTCTGTTTCAGCCCCTCTGTTTCATCCCCTCGGTTTCTCGCCCTCTGTTTCAGCCCCTCTGTTTCAGCCCCTCTGTTTCTCGCCCTCTGTTTCAGCTCCTCTGTTTCAGCCCCTCTGTTTCAGCCCCTCAATTTCAGCCCCTCTGTTTCAGCCCCTCTGTTTCAGCCCCTCTGTTTCTCGCCCTCTGTTTCTCGCCCCATGTTTCAGCCCCTCTGTTTCTCACCCTCTGTTTCAGCCCCTCTGTTTCAGCCCCTCTGTTTCAGCCCCTCTGTTTCAGCCCCTCTGTTTCAGCCCCTCGGTTTCTCGCCCTCTGTTTCAGCCCCTCTGTTTCAGCCCCTCTGTTTCAGCCCTCTGTTTCTCGCCCTCTGTTTCAGCCCCTCTGTTTCAGCCCCTCTGTTTCAGCCCCTCTGTTTCAGCCCCTCTGTTTCTCGCCCTCTGTTTCAGGCCCTCGGTTTCTCGCCCTCTGTTTCAGCCCCTCTGTTTCAGCCCCTCTGTTTCAGCCCCACTGTTTCTCGCCCTCTGTTTCAGCCCCTCTGTTTCTCGCCCTCTGTTTCAGCCCCTCTGTTTCAGCCCCTCTGTTTCTCGCCCTCTGTTTCAGCCCCTCTGTTTCTCGCCCTCTGTTTCAGCCCCTCGGTTTCTCGCCCTCTGTTTCAGCCCCTCTGCTTCTCGCCCTCTGTTTCAGCCCCTCTGTTTCAGCCCAACTGTTTCTCACCCTCTTTTTCAGCCCCTCTGTTTCAGCCCCTCTGTTTCAGCTCCTCTGTTTCAGCCCCTCTGTTTCTCGCCCTCTTATTCAGCCCCTCTGTTTCTCGCCCTCTGTTTCAGCCGCTCTGTTTGAGCCCCTCTGTTTCAGCCCCTCTGTTTCTCGCCCTCTGTTTCAGCCCCTCGGTTTCTCGCCCTCTGTTTCAGCCCTTCTGTTTCAGCTCCTCTGTTTCAGCCCCTCTGTTTCTCGCCCTCTTATTCAGCCCCTCTGTTTCTCGCCCTCTGTTTCAGCCGCTCTGTTTGAGCCCCTCTGTTTCAGCCCCTCTGTTTCTCGCCCTCTGTTTCAGCCCCTCGGTTTCTCGCCCTCTGTTTCAGCACCTCTGTTTCAGCCCCTCTGTTTCAGCCCTTCTGTTTCTTGCCCTCTGTTTCAGCCCCTCTGTTTCAGCCCCTCTGTTTCAGCCCCTCTGTTTCAGCCCCTCTGTTTCTCGCCCTCTGTTTCAGCCCCTCAGCTTCTCGCCCTCTGTTTCAGCCCCTCTGTTTCAGCCCCTCTGTTTCAGCCCCTCTGTTTCTCGCCCTCTGTTTCAACCCATCGGTTTCTCGCCCTCTGTTTCAGCCCCTCTGTTTCAGCCCCTCTGTTTCAGCCCCTTTGTTTCAGCCCCTCTATTTCAGCCCCTCTGTTTCTCGCCCTCTGTTTCAGGCCCTCTGTTTCTCGCCCTCTGTTTCAGCCCCTCTGTTTCAGCCCTTCTGTTTCTTGCCCTCTGTTTCAGCCCCTCGGCTTCTCGCCCTCTGTTTCAGCCCCTCTGTTTCAGCCCCTCTGTTTCAGCCCCTCTGTTTCTCGCCCTCTGTTTCAGCCCCTCGGTTTCTCACCCTCTGTTTCAGCCCCTCTGTTTCAGACCCTCTGCTTCTCGCCCTCTGTTTCAGCCCCTCTGTTTCAGCCCAACTGTTTCTCACCCTCTTTTTCAGCCCCTCTGTTTCAGCCCCTCTGTTTCAGCCCCTCTGTTTCTCGCCCTCTGTTTCAGCCCCTCGGTTTCTCGCCCTCTGTTTCAGCCCTTCTGTTTCAGCTCCTCTGTTTCAGCCCCTCTGTTTCTCGCCCTCTTATTCAGCCCCTCTGTTTCTCGCCCTCTGTTTCAGCCGCTCTGTTTGAGCCCCTCTGTTTCAGCCCCTCTGTTTCTCGCCCTCTGTTTCAGCCCCTCGGTTTCTCGCCCTCTGTTTCAGCACCTCTGTTTCAGCCCCTCTGTTTCAGCCCTTCTGTTTCTTGCCCTCTGTTTCAGCACCTCTGTTTCAGCCCCTCTGTTTCAGCCCCTCTGTTTCAGCCCCTCTGTTTCTCGCCCTCTGTTTCAGCCCCTCGGTTTCTCGCCCTCTGTTTCAGCCCCTCTGTTTCAGCCCCTCTGTTTCAGCCCCTCTGTTTCTCGCCCTCTGTTTCAGCCCATCGGTTTCTCGCCCTCTGTTTCAGCCCCTCTGTTTCAGCCCCTCTGTTTCAGCCCCTCAGTTTCTCGCCCTCTGTTTCAGCCCCACTGTTTCATCCCCTCTGTTTCTCGCCCTCTGTTTCTCGCCCTCTGTTTCAGCCCATCTGTTTCAGCCCCTCTGTTTCAGCCCCTCTGTTTCAGCCCCTCTGTTTCTCGCCCCCTGTTTCAGCCCCTCTGTTTCAGCCCCTCTGTTTCTCGCACTCTGTTTCAGCCCCTCTGTTTCTCGCACTCTGTTTCTCGCCCTCTGTTTCAGCCCCTCTGTTTCAGCCCCTCTGTTTCAGCCCCTCTGTTTCAAGCCCTCGGTTTCTCGCCCTCTGTTTCAGCCCCTCTGTTTCTCGCCCTCTGTTTCAGCCCCTCTGTTTCAGCCCTTCTGTTTCAGCCCCACTGTTACAGCCCCTCTGTTTCTCGCCGTCTGTTTCTCGCCCTCTGTTTCTCGCCTTCTGTTTCAGCCCCTCTGTTTCAGCCCCTCTGTTTCAGCCCCTCTGTTTCAGCCCCTCTGTTTCAGCCCCTCTGTTTCAGCCGCTCTGTTTCAGCCCCTCTGTTTCTCGCCCTCTGTTTCAGCTCCTCTGTTTCAGCCCCTCTGTTTCAGCCCCTCAATTTCAGCCCCTCTGTTTCAGCCCCTCTGTTTCAGCCCCTCTGTTTCTCGCCCTCTGTTTCTCGCCCCCTGTTTCAGCCCCTCTGTTTCTCACCCTCTGTTTCAGCCCCTCTGTTTCAGCCCCTCTGTTTCAGCCCCTCTGTTTCTGCCCCTCTGTTTCAGCCCCTCGGTTTCTCGCCCTCTGTTTCAGCCCCTCTGTTTCAGCCCCTCTGTTTCAGCCCTCTGTTTCTCGCCCTCTGTTTAAGCCCCTCTGTTTCAGCCCCTCTGTTTCAGCCCATTTATTTCAGCCCCTCTGTTTCAGCCCCTCGGTTTCTCACCCTCTTTTTCAGCCCCTCTGTTTCAGCCCCTCTGTTTCAGCTCCTCTGTTTCAGCCCCTCTGTTTCTCGCCCTCTTATTCAGCCCCTCTGTTTCTCGCCCTCTGTTTCAGCCGCTCTGTTTGAGCCCCTCTGTTTCAGCCCCTCTGTTTCTCGCCCTCTGTTTCAGCCCCTCGGTTTCTCGCCCTCTGTTTCAGCCCTTCTGTTTCAGCTCCTCTGTTTCAGCCCCTCTGTTTCTCGCCCTCTTATTCAGCCCCTCTGTTTCTCGCCCTCTGTTTCAGCCGCTCTGTTTGAGCCCCTCTGTTTCAGCCCCTCTGTTTCTCGCCCTCTGTTTCAGCCCCTCGGTTTCTCGCCCTCTGTTTCAGCACCTCTGTTTCAGCCCCTCTGTTTCAGCCCTTCTGTTTCTTGCCCTCTGTTTCAGCCCCTCTGTTTCAGCCCCTCTGTTTCAGCCCCTCTGTTTCAGCCCCTCTGTTTCTCGCCCTCTGTTTCAGCCCCTCGGCTTCTCGCCCTCTGTTTCAGCCCCTCTGTTTCAGCCCCTCTGTTTCAGCCCCTCTGTTTCTCGCCCTCTGTTTCAGCCCATCGGTTTCTCGCCCTCTGTTTCAGCCCCTCTGTTTCAGCCCCTCTGTTTCAGCCCCTCTGTTTCAGCCCCTCTATTTCAGCCCCTCTGTTTCTCGCCCTCTGTTTCAGGCCCTCTGTTTCTCGCCCTCTGTTTCAGCCCCTCTGTTTCAGCCCTTCTGTTTCTTGCCCTCTGTTTCAGCCCCTCGGCTTCTCGCCCTCTGTTTCAGCCCCTCTGTTTCAGCCCCTCTGTTTCAGCCCCTCTGTTTCTCGCCCTCTGTTTCAGCCCCTCGGTTTCTCGCCCTCTGTTTCAGCCCCTCTGTTTCAGACCCTCTGCTTCTCGCCCTCTGTTTCAGCCCCTCTGTTTCAGCCCAACTGTTTCTCACCCTCTTTTTCAGCCCCTCTGTTTCAGCCCCTCTGTTTCAGCCCCTCTGTTTCTCGCCCTCTGTTTCAGCCCCTCGGTTTCTCGCCCTCTGTTTCAGCCCTTCTGTTTCAGCTCCTCTGTTTCAGCCCCTCTGTTTCTCGCCCTCTTATTCAGCCCCTCTGTTTCTCGCCCTCTGTTTCAGCCGCTCTGTTTGAGCCCCTCTGTTTCAGCCCCTCTGTTTCTCGCCCTCTGTTTCAGCCCCTCGGCTTCTCGCCCTCTGTTTCAGCACCTCTGTTTCAGCCCCTCTGTTTCAGCCCTTCTGTTTCTTGCCCTCTGTTTCAGCCCCTCTGTTTCAGCCCCTCTGTTTCAGCCCCTCTGTTTCAGCCCCTCTGTTTCTCGCCCTCTGTTTCAGCCCCTCGGTTTCTCGCCCTCTGTTTCAGCCCCTCTGTTTCAGCCCCTCTGTTTCAGCCCCTCTGTTTCTCGCCCTCTGCTTCAGCCCATCGGTTTCTCGCCCTCTGTTTCAGCCCCTCTGTTTCAGCCCCTCTGTTTCTCGGCCTCTGTTTCAGTCCCTCTGTTTCTCGCCCTCTGTTTCTCGCCCTCTGTTACAGCCCCTCTGTTTCTCGACCTCTGTTTCTCGCCCTCTGTTTCAGCCCCTCTGTTTCAGCCCCTCTGTTTCTCACCCTCTGTTTCTCGCCCTCTGTTTCAGCCCCTCTGTTTCTCGCCCTCTGTTTCAGCCCCTCTGTTTCAGCCCCTCTGATTCTCGCCCTCTGTTTCAGCCCCTCTGTTTCTCGCCCTCTGTTTCAGCCCCTCTGTTTCTCGCCCTCTGGTTCTGCCCCTCTGTTTCAGCGCCTCTGTTTCAGCCCCTCTTTTTCTCACCCACTGTTTCACCCCCTCTGCTTCTCGCCCTCTGTTTCAGCCCCTCTGTTTCAGCCCCTCTGTTTCTCACCCTCTGTTTCAGCCCCTCTGTTTCAACCCCTCAGTTTCTCGCCCTCTGTTTCAGCCCCTCTGTTTCAGCCCCTCTGTTTCAAACCCTCTGTTTCTCGCCCTCTTATTCAGCCCCTCTGTTTCTCGCCCTCTGTTTCAGCCGCTCTGTTTGAGCCCCTCTGTTTCAGCCCCTCTGTTTCTCGCCCTCTGTTTCACCCCTCTGTTTCTCGCCCTCTGTTTCAGCCCCTCTGTTTCAGCCCCACTGTTTCAGCCCCTCTGTGTCAGCCCCTCTGTTTCTCGCCCTCTGTTTCACCCATCGGTTTCTCGCCCTCTGTTTCAGCCCCTCTGTTTCAGCCCCACTGTTTCAGCCCCTCTGTTTCAGCCCCTCTGTTTCTCGCCCTCTGTTTCACCCCTCTGTTTCTCGCCCTCTGTTTCAGCCCCTCTGTTTCAGCCCCACTGTTTCAGCCCTTCTGTTTCTCGCCCTCTGTTTAATCCCCTCTGTTTCAGCCCCTCTGTTTCAGCCCCTCTGTTTCAGCCCCTCTGTTTCTCGCCCTCTGTTTCAGCCCCTCTGTTTCTCGCCCTCTGATTCTCGCCCTCTGTTTCAGCCCCTCTGTTTCAGCACCTCTGTTTCAGCCCCTCGATTTCTCGCCCTCTGTTTCAGCCCCTCTGTTTCAGCACTTCTGTTTCAGCACCTCTGTTTCAGCCCCTCTGCCTCTCGCCCTCTGTTTCTCGCCCTCTGTTTCTCGCCTTCTGTTTCAGCCCCTCTGTTTCAGCCCCTCTGTTTCAGCCCCTCGGTTTCAGCCCCTCGGTTTCTCGCCCTCTGTTTCAGCCGCTCTGTTTCTCGCCCTCTGTTTCAGCCACTCTGTTTCAGCCCCTCGGTTTCTCCCCCTCTGTTTCAGCCCCTCTGTTTCAGCCCCTCTGTTTCTCGCCCTCTGTTTCAGCCCCTCTGTATCAGCCCCCCTGTTTCACGCCCCCTGTTGCTCGCCCCCTGTTTCTCGCCCCCTGTTTCAGCCCCTCTGTTTCAGCCCCTCTGTTTCTCGCCCTCTGTTTCAGCCCCTCTGTTTCTCGCACTCTGTTTCAGCTCCTCTGTTTCAGCCCCTCTGTTTCTCGCCCTCTGTTTCAGCCCCTCGGTTTCTTGCCCTCTGTTTCAGCCCCTCTGTTTCTCGCCCTCTGTTTCAGCCCCTCTGTTTCAGCTCTTCTGTTTCAGCCCCTCTTTTTCTCACCCACTGTTTCAGCCCCTCTGCTTCTCGCCCTCTGTTTCAGCCCCTCTGTTTCAGCCCCTCTTCTTCTCACCCTCTGTTTCAGCCCCTCTGTTTCAGCCCTTCTTTTTCAGCCCCACTGTTTCTCGCCCTCTGTTTCAGCCCCTCGGTTTCTCGCCCTCTGTTTCAGCCCCTCTGTTTCAGCTCCTCTGTTTCAGCCCCTCTGTTTCTCGCCCTCTTATTCAGCCCCTCTGTTTCTCGCCCTCTGTTTCAGCCGCTCTGTTTGAGCCCCTCTGTTTCAGCCCCTCTGTTTCTCGCCCTCTGTTTCAGCCCCTCGGTTTCTCGCCCTCTGTTTCAGCCCCTCTGTTTCAGCCCCTCTGTTTCAGCCCCTCTGTTTCTCGCCCTCTGTTTCAGCCCCTCTGTTTCTCGCCCTCTGTTTCAGCCCCTCTGTTTCAGCCCCTCTGTTTCAGCCTCTCTGTTTCTCGCCCTCTGTTTCAGCCCCTCGGTTTCTCGCCCTCTGTTTCAGCCCCTCTGTTTCAGCCCCTCTGTTTCAGCCCCTCTGTTTCTCGCCATCGGTTTGAGCCCCTCGGTTTCTCGCCCTCTGTTTCAGCCCCACTGTTTCAGCCCTTCTGTTTCTCGCCCTCTGTTTAATCCCCTCTGTTTCAGCCCCTCTGTTTCAGCCCCTCTGTTTCTCGCCCTCTGTTTCAGACCCTCAGTTTCTCGCCAACTGATTCTCGCCCTCTGTTTCAGCCCCTCTGTTTCAGCACCTCTGTTTCAGCCCCTCGATTTCTCGCCCTCTGTTTCAGCCCCTCTGTTTCAGCCCTTCTGTTTCAGCACCTCTGTTTCAGCCCCTCTGTCTCTCGCCCTCTGTTTCCCGCCCTCTGTTTCTCGCCTTCTGTTTCAGCCCCTCTGTTTCAGCCCCTCTGTTTAAGCCCCTCGGTTTCAGCCCCTCGGTTTCTCCCCCTCTGTTTCAGCCCCTCTGTTTCAGCCCCTCTGTTTCAGCCCCTCTGTTTCAGCCCCCCTGTTTCACGCCCCCTGTTTCTCGCCCCCTGTTTCTCGCCCCCTGTTTCAGCCCCTCTGTTTCAGCCCCTCTGTTTCTCGCCCCCTGTTTCAGCCCATCTGTTTCAGCCCCTCTGTTTCTCGCCCCCTGTTTCAGCCTCTCTGTTTCAGCCCCTCTGTTTCTCACCCTCTGTTTCAGCCCTTCTGATTCTCGTCCTCTGTTTCTCGCCCTCTGTTTCAGCCCCTCTGTTTCAGCCCCTCTGTTTCTCGCCCTCTATTTCAGCCTCTCTGATTCTCGCGCTCTGTTTCAGCCCCTCTGTTTCTCACCCTCTGTTTCAGCCCCTCTGTTTCAGCCCCTCTGTTTCTCGCCCCCTGTTTCAGCCCCTCTGTTTCAGCCCCTCTGTTTCTCGCCCTCTGTTTCAGCCCCTCTGTTTCTCACCCTCTGTTTCAGCCCCTCTGTTTCTCGCCCTCTGTTTCAGCTCCTCTGTTTCAGCCCCTCTGTTTCAGCCCCTCTGTTTCTAGCCCTCTGTTTCAGCCCCTCTATTTCAGCCCCTCTGTTTCAGCCCCTCTGTTTCAGCCCCTCTGTTTCAGCCCCTCTGTTTCTCGCCCTCTGTTTCAGACCCTCTGTTTCTCGCCCCCTGTTTCAGCCCCTCTGTTTCAGCCCCTCTGTTTCTCGCCCTCTGTTTCAGACCCTCTGTTTCTCGCCCCCTGTTTCAGCCCCTCTGTTTCAGCCCCTCTGTTTCTCGCCCTCTGTTTCAGCCCCTCTGTTTCAGCCCCTCTGTTTCAGCCCCTCTGTTTCTCGCCCTCTGTTTCAACCCCTCTGTTCCTCGCCCTCTGATTCAGCCCCTCTGTTTCAGCCCCTCTGTTTCAGCCCCTCTATTCAGCCCCTCGGTTTCTCGCCCTCTGTTTCAGCCCCTCGGTTTCTCGCCCTTTGTTTCAGACCCTCTGTTTCAGCCCCTCTGTTTCAGCCCCTCCGTTTCTCGCCCTCTGTTTCAGCCCCTCGGTTTCTCGCCCTCTGTTTCAGCCCCTCTGTGTCAGCCCCTCTGTTTCAGCCCCTCTGTTTCAGCCCCTCTGATTCTCGCCTTCTGTTTCAGCCCCTCTTTTTCAGCCCCTCTGTTTCCCGCGCTCTGTTTCAGCCCCTCGGTTTCTCGCCCTCTGTTTCAGCCCCGCTGTTTCAGCCCCTCTGTTTCAGCCCCTCTGTTTCTCGCCCTCTGTTTCAGTCCCTCTGTTTCTCGCCCTCTGTTTCTCGCCCTCTGTTTCAGCCCCTCTGTTTCTCGACCTCTGTTTCTCGCCCTCTGTTTCAGCCCCTCTGTTTCAGCCCCTCTGTTTCTCACCCTCTGTTTCTCGCCCTCTGTTTCAGCCCCTCTGTTTCTCGCCCTCTGTTTCAGCCCCTCTGTTTCAGCCCCTCTGATTCTCGCCCTCTGTTTCAGCCCCTCTGTTTCTCGCCCTCTGTTTCAGCCCCTCTGTTTCTCGCCCTCTGGTTCTGCCCCTCTGTTTCAGCGCCTCTGTTTCAGCCCCTCTTTTTCTCACCCACTGTTTCAGCCCCTCTGCTTCTCGCCCTCTGTTTCAGCCCCTCTGTTTCAGCCCCTCTGTTTCTCACCCTCTGTTTCAGCCCCTCTGTTTCAACCCCTCAGTTTCTCGCCCTCTGTTTCAGCCCCTCTGTTTCAGCCCCTCTGTTTCAACCCCTCTGTTTCTCGCCCTCTTATTCAGCCCCTCTGTTTCTCGCCCTCTGTTTCAGCCGCTCTGTTTGAGCCCCTCTGTTTCAGCCCCTCTGTTTCTCGCCCTCTGTTTCACCCCTCTGTTTCTCGCCCTCTGTTTCAGCCCCTCTGTTTCAGCCCCACTGTTTCAGCCCCTCTGTTTCAGCCCCTCTGTTTCTCGCCCTCTGTTTCACCCCTCGGTTTCTCGCCCTCTGTTTCAGCCCCTCTGTTTCAGCCCCACTGTTTCAGCCCCTCTGTTTCAGCCTCTCTGTTTCTCGCCCTCTGTTTCAGCCCCTCGGTTTCTCGCCCTCTGTTTCAGCCCCTCTCTTTCTCACCCTCTGATTCTCGACCTCTGTTTCAGCCCCTCGGTTTCTCGCCCTCTGTTTCAGCCCCACTGTTTCAGCCCTTCTGTTTCTCGCCCTCTGTTTAATCCCCTCTGTTTCAGCCCCTCTGTTTCAGCCCCACTGTTTCAGCCCCTCTGTTTCTCGCCCTCTGTTTCAGCCCCTCTGTTTCCCGCCCTCTGATTCTCGCCCTCTGTTTCAGCCCCTCTGTTTCAGCACCTCTGTTTCAGCCCCTCGATTTCTCGCCCTCTGTTTCAGCCCCTCTGTTTCAGCACTTCTGTTTCAGCACCTCTGTTTCAGCCCCTCTGTCTCTCGCCCTCTGTTTCTCGCCCTCTGTTTCTCGCCTTCTGTTTCAGCCCCTCTGTTTCAGCCCCTCTGTTTCAGCCCCTCGGTTTCAGCCCCTCGGTTTCTCGCCCTCTGTTTCAGCCGCTCTGTTTCTCGCCCTCTGTTTCAGCCACTCTGTTTCAGCCCCTCTGTTTCTCGCCCTCTGTTTCAGCCCCTCTGTATCAGCCCCCCTGTTTCACGCCCCCTGTTGCTCGCCCCCTGTTTCTCGCCCCCTGTTTCAGCCCCTCTGTTTCAGCCCCTCTGTTTCTCGCCCCCTGTTTCAGCCCATCTGTTTCAGCCCCTCTGTTTCTCGCCCCCTGTTTCAGCCCCTCTGTTTCAGCCCCTCTGATTCTCGCCCTCTGTTTCAGCCCCTCTGTTTCTCACCCTCTGTTTCAGCCCCTCTGTTTCAGCCCCTCTGTTTCTCGCCTCTGTTTCAGCCCCTCTGTTTCAGCCCCTCTGTTTCTCGCCCTCTGTTTCAGCCCCTCTGTTTCTCGCCCTCTGTTTCTCGCCCTCTGTTTCAGCCCCTCTGTTTCAGCCCCTCAGTTTCAGCCCCTCTGTTTCTCGCCCTCTGTTTCAGACCCTCTGTTTCAGCCCCTCTGTTTCAGCCCCTCTTTTTCAGCCCTCTGTTTCAGCCCCTCTGTTTCAGCCCCTCTGTATCATCCCCTCTGTTTCTCGCCCTCTGTTTCTCGCCCCCTGTTTCAGCCCCTCTGTTTCAGCCCCTCGGTTTCTCGCCCTCTGTTTCAGCCCCTCTGTTTCAGCCCCTCTGTTTCAGCCCCTCTGTTTCTCGCACTCTGTTTCAGCCCCTCTGTTTCAGCCCCTCTGTTTCAGCCCCTCTGTTCAGACCCTCGGTTTCTCGCCCTCTGTTTCAGACCCTCGGTTTCTCGCCCTCTGTTTCAGCCCCTCTGTTTCAGCCCCTCTGTTTCAGCCCCTCTGTTTCTCGCCCTCTGTTTCAGCCCCTCTGTTTCAGCCCCTCTGTTTCTCGCCCTCTGTTTCAGCCCCTCTGTTTCTCGCCCTCTGTTTCAGCCCCTCTGTTTCTCACCCTCTGTTTCAGCCCCTCTGTTTCAGCCCCTCTGTTTCAGCCCCTCTGTTTCTCGCCCTCTGTTTCAGCCCCTCTGTTTCAGCCCCTCTGTTTCTCGCCCTCTGTTTCAGCCCCTCTCTTTCAGCCCCTCTGTTTCAGCCCCTCTGTTTCAGCCCTTCTTTTTCTGGCCCTCTGTTTCAGCCCCACTGTTTCAGCCGCTCTGTTTCTCGCCCTCTGTTTCAGCCCCTCGGTTTCTCGCCCTCTGTTTCAGCCCCTCTGTTTCAGCCCCTCTGTTTCAGCCCCTCTGTTTCTCGCCCTCTGTTTCAGCCCCTCTGTTTCTCGCCCTCTGTTTCAGCCCCTCTGTTTCAGCCCCTCTGTTTCAGCCCTCTGTTTCTCGCCCTCTGTTTCAGCCCCTCTGTTTCAGCCCCTCTGTTTCAGCCCCTCTATTTCAGCCCCTCTGTTTCTCGCCCTCTGTTTCAGGCCCTCGGTTTCTCGCCCTCTGTTTCAGCCCCTCTGTTTCAGCCCCTCTGTTTCAGCCCCTCTGTTTCAGCCCCACTGTTTCTCGCCCTCTGTTTCAGCCCCTCTGTTTCTCGCCCTCTGTTTCAGCCCCTCTGGTTCAGCCCCTCTGTTTCTCGCCCTCTGTTTCAGCCCCTCTGTTTCTCGCCCTCTGTTTCAGCCCCTCTGTTTCTCGCCCTCTGGTTCTGCCCCTCTGTTTCAGCGCCTCTGTTTCAGCCCCTCTTTTTCTCACCCACTGTTTCAGCCCCTCTGCTTCTCGCCCTCTGTTTCAGCCCCTCTGTTTCAGCCCCTCTGTTTGAGCCCCTCTGTTTCAGCCCCTCTGTTTCTCGCCCTCTGTTTCAGCCCCTCGGTTTCTCGCCCTCTGTTTCAGCCGCTCTGTTTCTCGCCCTCTGTTTCAGCCACTCTGTTTCAGCCCCTCGGTTTCTCCCCCTCTGTTTCAGCCCCTCTGTTTCAGCCCCTCTGTTTCAGCACCTCTGTTTCAGCCCCCCTGTTTCACGCCCCCTGTTTCTCGCCCCCTGTTTCTCGCCCCCTGTTTTAGCCCCTCTGTTTCAGCCCCTCTGTTTCTCGCCCCCTGTTTCAGCCCATCTGTTTCAGCCCCTCTGTTTCTCGCCCCCTGTTTCAGCCTCTCTGTTTCAGCCCCTCTGTTTCTCACCCTCTGTTTCAGCCCTTCTGATTCTCGTCCTCTGTTTCTCGCCCTCTGTTTCAGCCCCTCTGTTTCAGCCCCTCTGTTTCTCGCCCTCTATTTCAGCCTCTCTGATTCTCACCCTCTGTTTCAGCCCCTCTGTTTCTCACCCTCTGTTTCAGCCCCTCTGTTTCAGCCCCTCTGTTTCTCGCTCCCTGTTTCAGCCCCTCTGTTTCAGCCCCTCTGTTTCTCGCCCTCTGTTTCAGCCCCTCTGTTTCTCACCCTCTGTTTCAGCCCCTCTGTTTCTCGCCCTCTGTTTCAGCTCCTCTGTTTCAGCCCCTCTGTTTCAGCCCCTCTGTTTCTAGCCCTCTGTTTCAGCCCCTCTATTTCAGCCCCTCTGTTTCAGCCCCTCTGTTTCAGCCCCTCTGTTTCTCGCCCTCTGTTTCAGCCCCTCTGTTTCAGCCCCTCTGTTTCTCGCCCTCTGTTTCAGACCCTCTGTTTCTCGCCCCCTGTTTCAGCCCCTCTGTTTCAGCCCCTCTGTTTCTCGCCCTCTGTTTCAGCCCCTCTGTTTCAGCCCCTCTGTTTCAGCCCCTCTGTTTCTCGCCTTCTGTTTCAGCCCCTCTTTTTCAGCCCCTCAGTTTCTCGCCCTCTGTTTCAGCCCCTCGGTTTCTCGCCCTCTGTTTCAGCCGCTCTGTTTGAGCCCCTCTGTTTCAGCCCCTCTGTTTCCCGCGCTCTGTTTCAGCCCCTCGGTTTCTCGCCCTCTGTTTCAGCCCCGCTGTTTCAGCCCCTCTGTTTCAGCCCCTCTGTTTCTCGCCCTCTGTTTCAGTCCCTCTGTTTCTCGCCCTCTGTTTCTCGCCCTCTGTTTCAGCCCCTCTGTTTCTCGACCTCTGTTTCTCGCCCTCTGTTTCAGCCCCTCTGTTTCAGCCCCTCTGTTTCTCACCCTCTGTTTCTCGCCCTCTGTTTCAGCCCCTCTGTTTCTCGCCCTCTGTTTCAGCCCCTCTGTTTCAGCCCCTCTGATTCTCGCCCTCTGTTTCAGCCCCTCTGTTTCTCGCCCTCTGTTTCAGCCCCTCTGTTTCTCGCCCTCTGGTTCTGCCCCTCTGTTTCAGCGCCTCTGTTTCAGCCCCTCTTTTTCTCACCCACTGTTTCAGCCCCTCTGCTTCTCGCCCTCTGTTTCAGCCCCTCTGTTTCAGCCCCTCTGTTTCTCACCCTCTGTTTCAGCCCCTCTGTTTCAGCCCCTCAGTTTCTCACCCTCTGTTTCAGCCCCTCTGTTTCAGCCCCTCTGTTTCAACCCCTCTGTTTCTCGCCCTCTTATTCAGCCCCTCTGTTTCTCGCCCTCTGTTTCAGCCGCTCTGTTTGAGCCCCTCTGTTTCTCGCCCTCTGTTTCACCCCTCTGTTTCTCGCCCTCTGTTTCAGCCCCTCTGTTTCAGCCCCACTGTTTCAGCCCCTCTGATTCAGCCCCTCTGTTTCTCGCCCTCTGTTTCACCCCTCGGTTTCTCGCCCTCTGTTTCAGCCCCTCTGTTTCAGCCCCACTGTTTCAGACCCTCTGTTTCAGCCTCTCTGTTTCTCGCCCTCTGTTTCAGCCCCTCGGTTTCTCGCCCTCTGTTTCAGCCCCTCTCTTTCTCACCCTCTGATTCTCGCCCTCTGTTTCAGCCCCTCGGTTTCTCGCCCTCTGTTTCAGCCCCACTGTTTCAGCCCTTCTGTTTCTCGCCCTCTGTTTAATCCCCTCTGTTTCAGCCCCTCTGTTTCAGCCCCTCTGTTTCAGCCCCTCTGTTTCTCGCCCTCTGTTTCAGCCCCTCTGTTTCTCGCCCTCTGATTCTCGCCCTCTGTTTCAGCCCCTCGATTTCTCGCCCTCTGTTTCAGCCCCTCTGTTTCAGCACTTCTGTTTCAGCACCTCTGTTTCAGCCCCTCTGTCTCTCGCCCTCTGTTTCTCGCCCTCTGTTTCTCGCCTTCTGTTTCAGCCCCTCTGTTTCAGCCCCTCTGTTTCAGCCCCTCGGTTTCAGCCTCTCGGTATCTCGCCCTCTGTTTCAGCCGCTCTGTTTCTCGCCCTCTGTTTCAGCCACTCTGTTTCAGCCCCTCGGTTTCTCCCCCTCTGTTTCAGCCCCTCTGTTTCAGCCCCTCTGTTTCTCGCCCTCTGTTTCAGCCCCTCTGTATCAGCCCCCCTGTTTCACGCCCCCTGTTGCTCGCCCCCTGTTTCTCGCCCCCTGTTTCAGCCCCTCTGTTTCAGCCCCTCTGTTTCTCGCCCCCTGTTTCAGCCCATCTGTTTCAGCCCCTCTGTTTCTCGCCCCCTGTTTCAGCCCCTCTGTTTCAGCACCTCTGATTCTCGCCCTCTGTTTCAGCCCCTCTGTTTCTCACCCTCTGTTTCAGCCCCTCTGTTTCAGCCCCTCTGTTTCTCGCCCCCTGTTTCAGCCCCTCTGTTTCAGCCCCTCTGTTTCTCGCCCTCTGTTTCAGCCCCTCTGTTTCTCGCCCTCTGTTTCTCGCCCTCTGTTTCAGCCCCTCTGTTTCAGCCCCTCAGTTTTAGCCCCTCTGTTTCTCGCCCTCTGTTTCAGACCCTCTGTTTCAGCCCCTCTGTTTCAGCCCCTCTTTTTCAGCCCTCTGTTTCAGCCCCTCTGTTTCAGCCCCTCTGTATCATCCCCTCTGTTTCTCGCCCTCTGTTTCTCGCCCCCTGTTTCAGCCCCTCTGTTTCAGCCCCTCGGTTTCTCGCCCTCTGTTTCAGCCCCTCTGTTTCAGCCCCTCTGTTTCAGCCCCTCTGTTTCAACCCCTCTGTTTCTCGCCCTCTTATTCAGCCCCTCTGTTTCTCGCCCTCTGTTTCAGCCGCTCTGTTTGAGCCCCTCTGTTTCAGCCCCTCTGTTTCTCGCCCTCTGTTTCACCCCTCTGTTTCTCGCCCTCTGTTTCAGCCCCTCTGTATCAGCCCCCCTGTTTCACGCCCCCTGTTGCTCGCCCCCTGTTTCTCGCCCCCTGTTTCAGCCCCTCTGTTTCAGCCCCTCTGTTTCTCGCCCCCTGTTTCAGCCCATCTGTTTCAGCCCCTCTGTTTCTCGCCCCCTGTTTCAGCCCCTCTGTTTCAGCACCTCTGATTCTCGCCCTCTGTTTCAGCCCCTCTGTTTCTCACCCTCTGTTTCAGCCCCTCTGTTTCAGCCCCTCTGTTTCTCGCCCCCTGTTTCAGCCCCTCTGTTTCAGCCCCTCTGTTTCTCGCCCTCTGTTTCAGCCCCTCTGTTTCTCGCCCTCTGTTTCTCGCCCTCTGTTTCAGCCCCTCTGTTTCAGCCCCTCAGTTTTAGCCCCTCTGTTTCTCGCCCTCTGTTTCAGACCCTCTGTTTCAGCCCCTCTGTTTCAGCCCCTCTTTTTCAGCCCTCTGTTTCAGCCCCTCTGTTTCAGCCCCTCTGTATCATCCCCTCTGTTTCTCGCCCTCTGTTTCTCGCCCCCTGTTTCAGCCCCTCTGTTTCAGCCCCTCGGTTTCTCGCCCTCTGTTTCAGCCCCTCTGTTTCAGCCCCTCTGTTTCAGCCCCTCTGTTTCTCGCACTCTGTTTCAGCCCCTCTGTTTCAGCCCCTCTGTTTCAGCCCCTCTGTTCAGCCCCTCGGTTTCTCGCCCTCTGTTTCAGACCCTCGGTTTCTCGCCCTCTGTTTCAGCCCCTCTGTTTCAGCCCCTCTCTTTCAGCCCCTCTGTTTCTCGCCCTCTGTTTCAGCCCCTCTGTTTCAGCCCCTCTGTTTCTCGCCCTCTGTTTCAGCCCCTCTGTTTCTCGCCCTCTGTTTCAGCCCCTCTGTTTCTCACCCTCTGTTCCAGCCCCTCTGTTTCAGCCCCTCTGTTTCAGCCCCTCTGTTTCTCGCCCTCTGTTTCAGCCCCTCTGTTTCAGCCCCTCTGTTTCTCGCCCTCTGTTTCAGCCCCTCTCTTTCAGCCCCTCTTTTTCTCGCCCTCACTTTCAGCCCCTCTGTTTCAGCCCCTCTGTTTCAGCCTCTCTGTTTCAGCCCTTCTTTTTCTGGCCCTCTGTTTCAGCCCCACTGTTTCAGCCGCTCTGTTTCTCGCCCTCTGTTTCAGCCCCTCGGTTTCTCGCCCTCTGTTTCAGCCCCTCTGTTTCAGCCCCTCTGTTTCAGCCCCTCTGTTTCTCGCCCTCTGTTTCAGCCCCTCTGTTTCTCGCCCTCTGTTTCAGCCCCTCTGTTTCAGCCCCTCTGTTTCAGCCCCTCTGTTTCAGCCCCTCTGTTTCTCGCCCTCTGTTTCAGCCCCTCTGTTTCAGCCCTCTGTTTCTCGCCCTCTGTTTCAGCCCCTCTGTTTC
The DNA here is from genome assembly GCF_047496795.1 of Chiloscyllium punctatum. Lineage (NCBI taxonomy): Eukaryota > Metazoa > Chordata > Chondrichthyes > Orectolobiformes > Hemiscylliidae > Chiloscyllium > Chiloscyllium punctatum. The sequence goes on from NC_092770.1 coordinate 78,374,659, forward strand.
AGCCCCTCTGTTTCAGCCCCGCTATTTCAGCCCCTCTGTTTCTCGCCCTCTGTTTCAGGCACTCGGTTTCTCTCCCTCTGTTTCAGCCCCTCTGTTTCAGCCCCTCTGTTTCAGCCCCTCTGTTTCAGCCCCACTGTTTCTCGCCCTCTGTTTCAGCCCCTCTGTTTCTCGCCCTCTGTTTCAGCCCCTCTGTTTCAGCCCCTCTGTTTCTCGCCCTCTGTTTCAGCCCCCCTGTTTCTCGCCCTCTGTTTCAGCCCCTCTGTTTCTCGCCCTCTGGTTCTGCCCCTCTGTTTCAGCGCCTCTGTTTCAGCCCCTCTTTTTCTCACCCACTGTTTCAGCCCCTCTGCTTCTCGCCCTCTGTTTCAGCCCCTCTGTTTCAGCCCCTCTGTTTCTCACCCTCTGTTTCAGCCCCTCTGTTTCAGCCCCTCTGTTTCAGCCCCTCTGTTTCTCGCCCTCTGTTTCAGCCCCTCGGTTTCTCGCCCTCTGTTTCAGCCCCTCTGTTTCAGCTCCTCTGTTTCAGCCCCTCTGTTTCTCGCTCTCTTATTCAGCCCCTCTGTTTCTCGCCCTCTGATTCAGCCCCTCTGTTTCTCGCCCTCTGTTTCAGCCCCTCGGTTTCTCGCCCTCATTTTCAGCACCTCTGTTTCAGCCCCTCTGTTTCAGCCCTTCTGTTTCTTGCCCTCTGTTTCAGCCCCTCTGTTTCAGCCCCTCTGTTTCTCGCCCTCTGTTTCAGCCCCTCTGTTTCAGACCCTCGGTGTCTCGCCCTCTGTTTCAGCCCCTCTGTTTCAGCCCCTCTGTTTCTCGCCCTCTGTTTCAGCCCCTCGGTTTCTCGCCCTCTGTTTCAGCCCCTCTGTTTCAGCCCCTCTGTTTCAGCCCCTCGGTTTCTCGCCCTCTGTTTCAGCCCCACTGTTTCATCCCCTCTGTTTCTCGCCCTCTGTTTCTCGCCTCAGTTTCAGCCCCTCTGTTTCAGCCCCTCTGTTTCAGCCCCTCTGTTTCTCGCCCTCTGTTTCAGCCCCTCGGTTTCTCGCCCTCTGTTTCAGCCCCTCTGTTTCATCCCCTCTGTTTCAGCCCCTCGGTTTCTCGCCCTCTGTTTCAGCCCCACTGTTTCATCCCCTCTGTTTCTCGCCCTCTGTTTCGCGCCTCAGTTTCAGCCCCTCTGTTTCAGCCCCTCTGTTTCAGCCCCTCTGTTTCAGCCCTTCTGTTTCTCGCCCCCTGTTTCAGCCCCTCTGTTTCAGCCCCGCTGTTTCAGCCCCTCGGTTTCTCGCCCTCTGTTTCAGCCCCTCTGTTTCTCGCCCTCTGTTTCAGCCCCTCTGTTTCAGTCCCGCTGTTTCTCGCCATCTGTTTCAGCCCCTCTGTTTGTCGCCCTCTGTTTCAGTCCCACTGTTTCAGCCCTTCTGTTTCAGCCCCACTGTTTCATCCCCTCTGTTTCTCGCCCTCTGTTTCTCGCCTCAGTTTCAGCCCCTCTGTTTCAGCCCCTCTGTTTCAGCCCCTCTGTTTCTCGCCCTCTGTTTCAGCCCCTCGGTTTCTCGCCCTCTGTTTCAGCCCCTCTGTTTCAGCCCCTCTGTTTCAGCCCCTCGGTTTCTCGCCCTCTGTTTCAGCCCCACTGTTTCATCCCCTCTGTTTCAGCCCCACTGTTTCATCCCCTCTGTTTCTCGCCCTCTGTTTCTCGCCTCAGTTTCAGCCCCTCTGTTTCAGCCCCTGTTTCAGCCCCTCTGTTTCTCGCCCTCTGTTTCAGCCCCTCGGTTTCTCGCCCTCTGTTTCAGCCCCTCTGTTTCAGCCCCTCTGTTTCAGCCCCTCGGTTTCTCGCCCTCTGTTTCAGCCCCTCTGTTTCAGCCCCTCTGTTTCAGCCCCTCGGTTTCTCGCCCTCTGTTTCAGCCCCACTGTTTCATCCCCTCTGTTTCTCGCCCTGTGTTTCTCGCCTCAGTTTCAGCCCCTCTGTTTCAGCCCCTCTGTTTCAGCCCCTCTGTTTCTCGCCCTCTGTTTCAGCCCCACGGTTTCTCGCCCTCTGTTTCAGCCCCTCTGTTTCAGCCCCTCTGTTTCAGCCCCTCGGTTTCTCGCCCTCTGTTTCAGCCCCACTGTTTCATCCCCTCTGTTTCTCGCCCTCTGTTTCTCGCCTCAGTTTCAGCCCCTCTGTTTCAGCCCCTCTGTTTCAGCCCCTCTGTTTCAGCCCTTCGGTTTCTCGCCCCCTGTTTCAGCCCCTCTGTTTCAGCCCCTCTGTTTCAGCCCCTCGGTTTCTCGCCCTCTGTTTCAGCCCCTCTGTTTCTCGCCCTCTGTTTCAGCCCCTCTGTTTCAGTCCCTCTGTTTCTCGCCATCTGTTTCAGCCCCTCTGTTTGTCGCACTCTGTTTCAGTCCCACTGTTTCAGCCCTTCTGTTTCAGCCCCACTGTTTCATCCCCTCTGTTTCTCGCCCTCTGTTTCTCGCCTCAGTTTCAGCCCCTCTGTTTCAGCCCCTCTGTTTCAGCCCCTCTGTTTCTCGCCCTCTGTTTCAGCCCCTCTGTTGCAGCTCCTCTGTTTCAGCCCCTCTGTTTCTCGCTCTCTTATTCAGCCCCTCTGTTTCTCGCCCTCTGTTTCAGCCGCTCTGTTTGAGCCCCTCTGTTTCAGCCCCTCTGTTTCTCGCCCTCTGTTTCAGCCCCTCGGTTTCTCGCCCTCATTTTCAGCACCTCTGTTTCAGCCCCTCTGTTTCAGCCCTTCTGTTTCTTGCCCTCTGTTTCAGCCCCTCTGTTTCTCGCCCTCTGTTTCAGCCCCTCTGTTTCTCGCCCTCTGTTTCAGCCCCTCTGTTTCAGACCCTCGGTGTCTCGCCCTCTGTTTCAGCCCCTCTGTTTCAGCCCCTCTGTTTCTCGCCCTCTGTTTCAGCCCCTCGGTTTCTCGCCCTCTGTTTCAGCCCCTCTGTTTCAGCCCCTCTGTTTCAGCCCCTCGGTTTCTCGCCCTCTGTTTCAGCCCCACTGTTTCATCCCCTCTGTTTCTCGCCCTCTGTTTCTCGCCTCAGTTTCAGCCCCTCTGTTTCAGCCCCTCTGTTTCAGCCCCTCTGTTTCAGCCCTTCTGTTTCTCGCCCCCTGTTTCAGCCCCTCTGTTTCAGCCCCTCTGTTTCAGCCCCTCGGTTTCTCGCCCTCTGTTTCAGCCCCTCTGTTTCTCGCCCTCTGTTTCAGCCCCTCTGTTTCAGTCCCTCTGTTTCTCGCCATCTGTTTCAGCCCCTCTGTTTGTCGCCCTCTGTTTCAGTCCCACTGTTTCAGCCCTTCTGTTTCAGCCCCACTGTTTCAGCCCCTCTGTTTCTCGCCGTCTGTTTCTCGCCCTCTGTTTCTCGCCTTCTGTTTCAGCCCCTCTGTTTCAGCCCCTCTGTTTCATCCCCTCTCTTTCAGCCCCTCTGTTTCAGCCACTCGGTTTCTCGCCCTCTGTTTCAGCCCCTCGGTTTCTCGCCCTCTGTTTCAGCCCCTCTGTTTCAGCCCCTCGGTTTCTCGCCCTCTGTTTCAGCCCCTCTGTTTCAGCCCCTCTGTTTAAGCCCTTCTGTTTCTCACCCTCTGTTTCAGCCCCTCTGTTTCTCGCCCTCTGTTTCAGCCCCTCTGTTTCAGCCCCTCTGTTTCAGCCCCTCTGTTTCTCGCCCCCTGTTTCTCGCCCCCTGTTTCAGCCCCTCTGTTTCAGCCCCTCTGTTTCTCGCCCCCTGTTTCAGCTCCTCTGTTTCAGCCCCTCTGTTTCTCGCCCTCTGTTTCAGCGCCTCTGTTTCTCGCCCTCTGGTTCTCGCCCTCTGTTTCAGCCCCTCTGTTTCAGCCCCTCTGTTTCAGCCCCTCTGTTTCTCGCCCTCTGTTTCAGCTCCTCTGTTTCAGCCCCTCTGTTTCAGCCCCTCTGTTTCTAGCCCTCTGTTTCAGCCCCTCTATTTCAGCCCCTCTGTTTCAGCCCCTCTGTTTCAGCCCCTCTGTTTCTCGCCCTCTGTTTCTCGCCCCGTGTTTCAGCCCCTCAGTTTCAGCCCCTCTGTTTCAACCCCTCGGTTTCTCGCCCTCTGTTTCAGCCCCTCTGTTTCAGCCCCTCTGTTTCAACCCCTCTGTTTCAGCCCCTCTGTTTCTCGCCCTCTGTTTCAACCCCTCTGTTTCTCGCCCTCTGTTTCAGTCCCTCTGTTTCAGCCCCTCTGTTCAGCCCCTCGGTTTCTCGCCCTCTGTTTCAGCCCCTCTGTTTCTCGCCCTCTGTTTCAGCCCCTCTGTTTCAGCCCCTCTGTTTCAGCCCCTCTGTTTCTCGCCCTCTGTTTCAGCCCCTCTGTTTCTCGCCCTCTGTTTCAGCCCCTCTGTTTCAGCCCCTCTGTTTCAGCCCCTCTGTTTCAGCCCCTCTGTTTCTCGCCTTCTGTTTCAGCCCCTCTTTTTCAGCCCCTCTGCTTCTCGCCCTCTGTTTCAGCCCCTCGGTTGCTCGCCCTCTGTTTCAGCCCCTCTGTTGCAGCTCCTCTGTTTCAGCCCCTCTGTTTCTCGCCCTCTTATTCAGCCCCTCTGTTTCTCGCCCTCTGTTTCAGCCGCTCTGTTTGAGCCCCTCTGTTTCAGCCCCTCTGTTTCTCGCGCTCTGTTTCAGCCCCTCGGTTTCTCGCCCTCTGTTTCAGCCCCTCTGTTTCAGCCCCTCTGTTTCTCGCCCTCTGTCTCAGCCCCTCTGTTTCTCGCCCTCTGTTTCTCGCCCTCTGTTTCAGCCCCTCTGTTTCAGCCCCTCTGTTTCAGCCCTCTGTTTCTCGCCCTCTGTTTCAGCCCCTCTGTTTCAGCCCCTCTGTTTCTCGCCCTCTGTTTCAGCCCCTCTGTTTCAGCCCCTCTGTTTCAGCCCCTCTGTTTCTCGCCCTCTGTTTCAGCCCCTCGGTTTCTCGCCCTCTGTTTAAGCCACTCTGTTTCAGCCACACTCTTTCTCGCCCTCTGTTTCAGCCCCTCTGTTTCTCGCCCTCTGTTTCAGTCCCTCTGTTTCAGCCCCTCGGTTTCTTGCCCTCTGTTTCAGCCCCTCTGTTTCTCGCCCTCTGTTTCAGCCCCTCTGTTTCAGCTCTTCTGTTTCAGCCCCTCTTTTTCTCACCCACTGTTTCAGCCCCTCTGCTTCTCGCCCTCTGTTTCAGCCCCTCTGTTTCAGCCCCTCTTCTTCTCACCCTCTGTTTCAGCCCCTCTGTTTCAGCCCTTCTTTTTCAGCCCCACTGTTTCTCGCCCTCTGTTTCAGCCCCTCGGTTTCTCGCCCTCTGTTTCAGCCCCTCTGTTTCAGCTCCTCTGTTTCAGCCCCTCTGTTTCTCGCCCTCTTATTCAGCCCCTCTGTTTCTCGCCCTCTGTTTCAGCCGCTCTGTTTGAGCCCCTCTGTTTCAGCTCCTCTGTTTCTCGCCCTCTGTTTCAGCCCCTCGGTTTCTCGCCCTCTGTTTCAGCCCCTCTGTTTCAGCCCCTCTGTTTCAGCCCCTCTGTTTCTCGCCCTCTGTTTCAGCCCCTCTGTTTCTCGCCCTCTGTTTCAGCCCCTCTGTTTCAGCCCCTCTGTTTCAGCCTCTCTGTTTCTCGCCCTCTGTTTTAGCCCCTCGGTTTCTCGCCCTCTGTTTCAGCCCCTCTGTTTCAGCCCCTCTGTTTCAGGCCCTCTGTTTCTCGCCATCGGTTTGAGCCCCTCGGTTTCTCGCCCTCTGTTTCAGCCCCACTGTTTCAGCCCTTCTGTTTCTCGCCCTCTGTTTAATCCCCTCTGTTTCAGCCCCTCTGTTTCAGCCCCTCTGTTTCTCGCCCTCTGATTCTCGCCCTCTGTTTCAGCCCCTCTGTTTCAGCACCTCTGTTTCAGCCCCTCGATTTCTCGCCCTCTGTTTCAGCCCCTCTGTTTCAGCCCTTCTGTTTCAGCACATCTGTTTCAGCCCTTCTGTCTCTCGCCCTCTGTTTCTCGCCCTCTGTTTCTCGCCTTCTGTTTCAGCCCCTCTGTTTCAGCCCCTCTGTTTCAGCCCCTCTGTTTCAGCCCCTCGGTTTCTCGCCCTCTGTTTCAGCCGCTCTGTTTCTCGCCCTCTGTTTCAGCGACTCTGTTTCAGCCCCTCGGTTTCTCCCGCTCTGTTTCAGCCCCTCTGTTTCAGCCCCTCTGTTTCAGCCCCTCTGTTTCAGCCCCTCTGTTTCAGCCCCCCTGTTTCACGCCCCCTGTTTCTCGCCCCCTGTTTCTCGCCCCCTGTTTCAGCCCCTCTGTTTCAGCCCCTCTGTTTCTCGCCCCCTGTTTCAGCCCATCTGTTTCAGCCCCTCTGTTTCTCGCCCCCTGTTTCAGCCTCTCTGTTTCAGCCCCTCTGTTTCTCACCCTCTGTTTCAGCCCTTCTGATTCTCGTCCTCTGTTTCTCGCCCTCTGTTTCAGCCCCTCTGTTTCAGCCCCGCTGTTTCTCGCCCTCTATTTCAGCCTCTCTGATTCTCGCCCTCTGTTTCAGCAGCTCTGTTTCTCACCCTCTGTTTCAGCCCCTCTGTTTCAGCCCCTCTGTTTCTCGCCCCCTGTTTCAGCCCCTCTGTTTCAGCCCCTCTGTTTCTCGCCCTCTGTTTCAGCCCCTCTGTTTCTCACCCTCTGTTTCAGCCCCTCTGTTTCTCGCCCTCTGTTTCAGCTCCTCTGTTTCAGCCCCTCTGTTTCAGCCCCTCTGTTTCTAGCCCTCTGTTTCAGCCCCTCTATTTCAGCCCCTCTGTTTCAGCCCCTCTGTTTCAGCCCCTCTGTTTCTCGCCCTCTGTTTCAGACCCTCTGTTTCTCGCCCCCTGTTTCAGCCCCTCTGTTTCAGCCCCTCTGTTTCTCGCCCTCTGTTTCAGCCCCTCTGTTTCAGCCCCTCTGTTTCAGCCCCTCTGTTTCTCGCCCTCTGTTTCAACCCCTCTGTTTCTCGCCCTCTGTTTCAGCCCCTCTGTTTCAGCCCCTCTGTTTCAGCCCCTCTGTTCAGCCCCTCGGTTTCTCGCCCTCTGTTTCAGCCCCTCGGTTTCTCGCCCTCTGTTTCAGCCCCTCTGTTTCAGCCCCTCTGTTTCAGCCCCTCTGTTTCTCGCCCTCTGTTTCAGCCCCTCGGTTTCTCGCCCTCTGTTTCAGCCCCTCTGTGTCAGCCCCTCTGTTTCAGCCCCTCTGTTTCAGCCCCTCTGTTTCTCGCCTTCTGTTTCAGCCCCTCTTTTTCAGCCCCTCTGTTTCTCGCCCTCTGTTTCAGCCCCTCGGTTTCTCGCCCTCTGTTTCAGCCGCTCTGTTTGAGCCCCTCTGTTTCAGCCCCTCTGTTTCCCGCGCTCTGTTTCAGCCCCTCGGTTTCTCGCCCTCTGTTTCAGCCCCGCTGTTTCAGCCCCTCTGTTTCAGCCCCTCTGTTTCTCGCCCTGTTTCAGCCCCTCTGTTTCTCGCCCTCTGTTTCTCGCCCTCTGTTTCAGCCCCTCTGTTTCTCGACCTCTGTTTCTCGCTCTCTTTTTCAGCCCCTCTGTTTCAGCCCCTCTGTTTCTCACCCTCTGTTTCTCGCCCTCTGTTTCAGCCCCTCTGTTTCAGCCCCTCGGTTTCTCGCCCTCTGTTTCAGCCCCTCTGTTTCTCGCCCTCTGTTTCAGCCCCTCTGTTTCTCGCCCTCTGGTTCTGCCCCTCTGTTTCAGCGCCTCTGTTTCAGCCCCTCTTTTTCTCACCCACTGTTTCAGCCCCTCTGCTTCTCGCCCTCTGTTTCAGCCCCTCTGTTTCAGCCCCTCTGTTTCTCACCCTCTGTTTCAGCCCCTCTGTTTCAGCCCCTCAGTTTCTCACCCTCTGTTTCAGCCCCTCTGTTTCAGCCCCTCTGTTTCAACCCCTCTGTTTCTCGCCCTCTTATTCAGCCCCTCTGTTTCTCGCCCTCTGTTTCAGCCGCTCTGTTTGAGCCCCTCTGTTTCAGCCCCTCTGTTTCTCGCCCTCTGTTTCACCCCTCGGTTTCTCGCCCTCTGTTTCAGCCCTTCTGTTTCAGCCCCACTGTTTCAGCCCCTCTGTTTCAGCCCCTCTGTTTCTCGCCCTCTGTTTCACCCCTCGGTTTCTCGCCCTCTGTTTCAGCCCCTCTGTTTCAGCCCCACTGTTTCAGCCCCTCTGTTTCAGCCTCTCTGTTTCTCGCCCTCTGTTTCAGCCCCTCGGTTTCTCGCCCTCTGTTTCAGCCCCTCTCTTTCTCACCCTCTGATTCTCGCCCTCTGTTTCAGCCCCTCGGTTTCTCGCCCTCTGTTTCAGCCCCACTGTTTCAGCCCTTCTGTTTCTCGCCCTCTGTTTAATCCCCTCTGTTTCAGCCCCTCTGTTTCAGCCCCTCTGTTTCAGCCCCTCTGTTTCTCGCCCTCTGTTTCAGCCCCTCTGTTTCTCGCCCTCTGATTCTCGCCCTCTGTTTCAGCCCCTCTGTTTCAGCACCTCTGCTTCAGCCCCTCGATTTCTCGCCCTCTGTTTCAGCCCCTCTGTTTCAGCACTTCTGTTTCAGCACCTCTGTTTCAGCCCCTCTGTCTCTCGCCCTCTGTTTCTCGCCCTCTGTTTCTCACCTTCTGTTTCAGCCCCTCTGTTTCAGACCCTCTGTTTCAGCCCCTCGGTTTCAGCCCCTCGGTTTCTCGCCCTCTGTTTCAGCCGCTCTGTTTCTCGCCCTCTGTTTCAGCCACTCTGTTTCAGCCCCTCGGTTTCTCCCCCTCTGTTTCAGCCCCTCTGTTTCAGCCCCTCAGTTTCTCGCCCTCTGTTTCAGCCCCTCTGTATCAGCCCCACTGTTTCACGCCCCCTGTTTCTCGCCCCCTGTTTCAGCCCCTCTGTTTCAGCCCCTCTGTTTCTCGCCCCCTGTTTCAGCCCATCTGTTTCAGCCCCTCTGTTTCTCGCCCCCTGTTCCAGCCCCTCTGTTTCAGCCCCTCTGATTCTCGCCCTCTGTTTAGCCCCTCTGTTTCTCACCCTCTGTTTCAGCCCCTCTGTTTCAGCCCCTCTGTTTCTCGCCCCCTGTTTCAGCCCCTCTGTTTCAGCCCCTCTGTTTCTCGCCCTCTGTTTCAGCCCCTCTGTTTCTCGCCCTCTGTTTCTCGCCCTCTGTTTCAGCCCCTCTGTTTCAGCCCCTCAGTTTCAGCCCCTCTGTTTCTCGCCCTCTGTTTCAGACCCTCTGTTTCAGCCCCTCTGTTTCAGCCCCTCTGTTTCTCGCCCCCTGTTTCAGCCCCTCTGTTTCAGCCCCTCTGATTCTCGCCCTCTGTTTCAGCCCCTCTGTTTCTCACCCTCTGTTTCAGCCCCTCTGTTTCAGCCCCTCTGTTTCTCGCCCCCTGTTTCAGCCCCTCTGTTTCAGCCCCTCTGTTTCTCGCCCTCTGTTTCAGCCCCTCTGTTTCTCGCCTTCTGTTTCTCGCCCTCTGTTTCAGCCCCTCTGTTTCAGCCCCTCAGTTTCAGCCCCTCTGTTTCTCGCCCTCTGTTTCAGACCCTCTGTTTCAGCTCCTCTGTTTCAGCCCCTCTTTTTCAGCCCTCTGTTTCAGCCCCTCTGTTTCAGCCCCTCTGTATCATCCCCTCTGTCTCTCGCCCTCTGTTTCTCGCCCCCTGTTTCAGCCCCTCTGTTTCAGCCCCTCGGTTTCTCGCCCTCTGTTTCAGCCCCTCTGTTTCAGCCCCTCGGTTTCTCGCCCTCTGTTTCAGCCCCTCTGTTTCAGCCCCTCTGTTTCTCGCACTCTGTTTCAGCCCCCCTGTTTCAGCCCCTCTGTTTCAGCCCCTCTGTTCAGCCCCTCGGTTTCTCGCCCTCTGTTTCAGCCCCTCGGTTTCTCGCCCTCTGTTTCAGCCCCTCTGTTTCAGCCGCTCTGTTTCAGCCCCTCTGTTTCTCGCCCTCTGTTTCAGCCCCTCTGTTTCAGCCCCTCTGTTTCTCGCCCTCTGTTTCAGCCCCTCTGTTTCTCGCCCTCTGTTTCAGCCCCTCTGTTTCTCACCCTCTGTTTCAGCCCCTCTGTTTCAGCCCCTCTGTTTCAGCCCCTCTGTTTCTCGCCCTCTGTTTCAGCCCCTCTGTTTCAGCCCCTCTGTTTCTCGCCCTCTGTTTCAGCCCCTCTGTTTCAGCCCCTCTTTTTCTGGCCCTCACTTTCAGCCCCTCTGTTTCAGCCCCTCTGTTTCAGCCCCTCTGTTTCAGCCCCTCTTTTTCTGGCCCTCTGTTTCAGCCCCACTGTTTCAGCCGCTCTGTTTCTCGCCCTCTGTTTCAGCCCCTCGGTTTCTCGCCCTCTGTTTCAGCCCCTCTGTTTCAGCCCCTCTGTTTCAGCCACTCTGTTTCTCGCCCTCTGTTTCAGCCCCTCTGTTTCAGCCCCTCTGTTTCAGCCCCTCGGTTTCTCGCCCTCTCTTTCAGCCCCTCTGTTTCTCGCCCTCTGTTTCAGCCCCTCTGTTTCAGCCCCTCTGTTTCTCGCCCTCTGTTTCAGCCCCTCTGTTTCAGCCCCTCTGTTTCTCACCCTCTGTTTCAGCCCCTCTGTTTCAGCCCCTCTGTTTCAGCCCCTCGGTTTCTCCTCCTCTGTTTCAGCCCCTCGGTTTCTCGCCCTCTGTTTCAGCCCCTCTGTTTCAGCCCCTCTGTTTCTCGCCCTCAGTTTCAGCCCCTCTGTTTCAGCCCCTCTGTTTCAGCCCCTCTTTTTCTCGCCCTCTCTTTCAGCCCCTCTGTTTCAGCCCCTCTGTTTCAGCCCCTCTGTTTCAGCCCCTCTTTTTCTGGCCCTCTGTTTCAGCCCCACTGTTTCAGCCCCTCGGTTTCTCGCCCTCTGTTTCAGCGCCTCTGTTTCCGCCCCTCTGTTTCAGCCCCTCTGTTTCTCGCCCTCTGTTTCAGCCCCTCGGTTTCTCGCCCTCTGTTTCAGCGCATCTATTTCAGCCCCTCTGTTTCAGCCCCTCTGTTTCAGCCCCTCTATTTCAGCCCCTCTGTTTCAGCCACCCTGTCTCTCGCCCTCTGTTTCAGCCCCTCTGTTTCTCGCCCCGTTTCAACCCCTCTGATTCAGCCCCTCTGTTTCTCGCCCCCTGTTTCAGCCCCTCTGTTTCAGCCCCTCTGTTTCTCGCCCTCTGTTTCAGCCCCTCTGTTTCTCGCCCTCTGTTTCTCGCCCTCGGTTTCTCGCCCTCTGTTTCAGCGCCTCTATTTCAGCCCCACTGTTTCAGCCCCTCTGTTTCAGCCCCTCTGTTTCAGCCCCTCTGTTTCAGCCCCTCTGTTTCTGCCCCTCTGTTTCTCGCCCTCTGTTTCAGCCCCTCTGTTTCTCGCCCTCTGTTTCAGCCCCTCTGTTTCAGCCCCTCTGTCTCAGCCCCTCTGTTTCTCGCCCCCTGTTTCTCGCCCCCTGTTTCAGCCCCTCTGTTTCAGCCCCTTTGTTTCAGCCACTCTGTTTCTCACCCCCTGTTCCAGCCCCTCTGTTTCAGCCCCTCTGTTTCTCGCCCCGTTTCAGCCCCTCTGTTTCAGCCCCTCTGTTTCTCGCCCTCTGTTTCTGCCCCTCTGTTTCAGTCCCTCTGTTACAGCCCCTCTGTTTCAGCCCGACTGTTTCTCGCCTTCTGTTTCAGCCCCTCTGTTTCTAGCCCTCTGTTTCAGCCCCTCTGTTTCAGCCCCTCTGTTTCAGCCCCTCTGTTTCTCGCCATCTGTTTCAGCCCCTCTGTTTCAGCCCCTCTGTTTCAGCCCCTCTGTGTCGCGCCTTCTGTTTCTCGCCCCCTGTTTCAGCCCCTCTGTTTCAGCCCCTTGGTTTCTCGCCCTCTGTTTCAGCCCCTCTGTTTCAGCCCCTCTGTTTCAGCCCCTCTGTTTCTTGCCCTCTGTTTCAGCCCCTCTGTTTCTCGCCCTCTGTTTCAGCCGCTGTGTTTCAGCCCCTCTGTTTCTCGCCCTCTGTTTCAGCCCCTCGGTTTCTCGCCCTCTGTTTCAGCCCCTCTATTTCAGCTCCTCTGTTTCAGCCCCTCTGTTTCTCGTCCTCTGTTTCAGCCCCTCTGTTTCAGCCCCCTGTTTCTCGCCCTCTGTTTCAGCCCCTCTGTTTCAGCTCCTCTGTTTCTCACCCTCTGTTTCAGCCCCACTGTTTCTCGCCCTCTGTTTCAGCCCCTCCGTTTCTCGCCCTCTGTTTCAGCCCCGCTGTTTTAACCCTTCTGTTTCAGCCCCTCTGTTTCTCGCCCTCTGTTTCAGCCCCTCTGTTTCAGCCCCTCTGTTACTCGCCCCCTGTTTCAGCCCCTCTGTTTCTCGCCCTCTGTTTCAGCCCCTCTGTTTCAGCTCCTCTGTTTCTCACCCTCTGTTTCAGCCCCACTGTTTCTCGCCCTCTGTTTCAGCCCCTCTGTTTCTCGCCCTCTGTTTCAGCCCCGCTGTTTCAGCCCCCCTGTTTCAGCCCGTCTCTTTCTCGCCCTCTGTTTCAGCCCCTCTGTTTCAGCCCCTCTGTTACTCGCCCCCTGTTTCAGCCCCTCTGTTTCTCGCCCTCTGTTTCAGCCCCTCTGTTTCTCGCCCTCTGTTTCAGCCCCTCTGTTTCAGCCCCTCTGTTTTAGCCCCTCGGTTTCTCGCCCACTGTTTCAGCCCCTCGGTTTCTCGCCCTCTGTTTCAGCCCCTCTGTTTCAACCGCACTGTTTCAGCCCCTCTGTTTCTCGCCCTCTGTTTCAGCCCCTCTGTTTCAGCCCCACTGTTTCAGCCCCTCTGTTTCTCGCCCTCTGTTTCAGCCCCTCTGTTTCTCGCCCTCTGTTTCAGCCCCTCTGTTTCTCGCCCACTGTTTCAGCCCCTCTGTTTCAGCCCCTCTGTTTCTCGCCCTCTGTTTCACGCCCCCTTTTTCTCGCCCCCTGTTTCTCGCCCCCTGTTTCAGCCCCTCTGTTTCAGCCCCTCTGTTTCTCGCCCTCTGTTTCAGCCCCTCTGTATCAGCCCCCCTGTTTCACGCCCCCTGTTTCTCGCCCCCTGTTTCTCGCCCCCTGTTTCAGCCCCTCTGTTTCAGCCCCTCTGTTTCTCGCCCCCTGTTTCAGCCCCTCTGTTTCTCGCCCCCTGTTTCAGCCCATCTGTTTCAGCCCCTCTGTTTCTCGCCCCCTGTTTCAGCCCCTCTGTTTCAGCCCCTCTGATTCTCGCCCTCTGTTTCAGCCCCTCTGTTTCTCACCCTCTGTTTCAGCCCCTCTGTTTCAGCCCCTCTGTTTCTCGCTCCCTGTTTCAGCCCCTCTGTTTCAGCCCCTCTGTTTCTCGCCCTCTGTTTCAGCCCCTCTGTTTCTCGCCCTCTGTTTCTCGCCCTCTGTTTCAGACCCTCTGTTTCAGCCCCTCTGTTTCAGCCCCTCTTTTTCAGCCCTCTGTTTCAGCCCCTCTGTTTCAGCCCCTCTGTATCATCCCCTCTGTCTCTCGCCCTCTGTTTCTCGCCCCCTGTTTCAGCCCCTCTGTTTCAGCCCCTCGGTTTCTCACCCTCTGTTTCAGCCCCTCTGTTTCAGCCCCTCGGTTTCTCGCCCTCTGTTTCAGCCCCTCTGTTTCAGCCCCTCTGTTTCTCGCACTCTGTTTCAGCCCCTTTTTTTTTAGCCCCTCTGTTTCAGCCCCTCTGTTCAGCCCCTCGGTTTCTCGCCCTCTGTTTCAGCCCCTCGGTTTCTCGCCCTCTGTTTCAGCCCCTCTGTTTCAGCCCCTCTGTTTCAGCCCCTCTGTTTCTCACCCTCTGTTTCAGCCCCTCTGTTTCAGCCCCTCTGTTTCAGCCCCTCGGTTTCTCCTCCTCTGTTTCAGCCCCTCGGTTTCTCGCCCTCTGTTTCAGCCCCTCTGTTTCAGCCCCTCTGTTTCTCGCCCTCAGTTTCAGCCCCTCTGTTTCAGCCCCTCTGTTTCAGCCCCTCTTTTTCTCGCCCTCTCTTTCAGCCCCTCTGTTTCAGCCCCTCTGTTTCAGCCCCTCTGTTTCAGCCCCTCTTTTTCTGGCCCTCTGTTTCAGCCCCACTGTTTCAGCCCCTCGGTTTCTCGCCCTCTGTTTCAGCGCCTCTGTTTCCGCCCCTCTGTTTCAGCCCCTCTGTTTCTCGCCCTCTGTTTCAGCCCCTCGGTTTCTCGCCCTCTGTTTCAGCCCCTCTGTTTCTCGCCCACTGTTTCAGCCCCTCTGTTTCAGCCCCTCTGTTTCTCGCCCTCTGTTTCACGCCCCCTTTTTCTCGCCCCCTGTTTCTCGCCCCCTGTTTCAGCCCCTCTGTTTCAGCCCCTCTGTTTCTCGCCCTCTGTTTCAGCCCCTCTGTATCAGCCCCCCTGTTTCACGCCCCCTGTTTCTCGCCCCCTGTTTCTCGCCCCCTGTTTCAGCCCCTCTGTTTCAGCCCCTCTGTTTCTCGCCCCCTGTTTCAGCCCCTCTGTTTCTCGCCCCCTGTTTCAGCCCATCTGTTTCAGCCCCTCTGTTTCTCGCCCCCTGTTTCAGCCCCTCTGTTTCAGCCCCTCTGATTCTCGCCCTCTGTTTCAGCCCCTCTGTTTCTCACCCTCTGTTTCAGCCCCTCTGTTTCAGCCCCTCTGTTTCTCGCTCCCTGTTTCAGCCCCTCTGTTTCAGCCCCTCTGTTTCTCGCCCTCTGTTTCAGCCCCTCTGTTTCTCGCCCTCTGTTTCTCGCCCTCTGTTTCAGACCCTCTGTTTCAGCCCCTCTGTTTCAGCCCCTCTTTTTCAGCCCTCTGTTTCAGCCCCTCTGTTTCAGCCCCTCTGTATCATCCCCTCTGTCTCTCGCCCTCTGTTTCTCGCCCCCTGTTTCAGCCCCTCTGTTTCAGCCCCTCGGTTTCTCACCCTCTGTTTCAGCCCCTCTGTTTCAGCCCCTCGGTTTCTCGCCCTCTGTTTCAGCCCCTCTGTTTCAGCCCCTCTGTTTCTCGCACTCTGTTTCAGCCCCTTTTTTTTTAGCCCCTCTGTTTCAGCCCCTCTGTTCAGCCCCTCGGTTTCTCGCCCTCTGTTTCAGCCCCTCGGTTTCTCGCCCTCTGTTTCAGCCCCTCTGTTTCAGCCCCTCTGTTTCAGCCCCTCTGTTTCTCACCCTCTGTTTCAGCCCCTCTGTTTCAGCCCCTCTGTTTCAGCCCCTCGGTTTCTCCTCCTCTGTTTCAGCCCCTCGGTTTCTCGCCCTCTGTTTCAGCCCCTCTGTTTCAGCCCCTCTGTTTCTCGCCCTCAGTTTCAGCCCCTCTGTTTCAGCCCCTCTGTTTCAGCCCCTCTTTTTCTCGCCCTCTCTTTCAGCCCCTCTGTTTCAGCCCCTCTGTTTCAGCCCCTCTGTTTCAGCCCCTCTTTTTCTGGCCCTCTGTTTCAGCCCCACTGTTTCAGCCCCTCGGTTTCTCGCCCTCTGTTTCAGCGCCTCTGTTTCCGCCCCTCTGTTTCAGCCCCTCTGTTTCTCGCCCTCTGTTTCAGCCCCTCGGTTTCTCGCCCTCTGTTTCAGCGCATCTATTTCAGCCCCTCTGTTTCAGCCCCTCTGTTTCAGCCCCTCTATTTCAGCCCCTCTGTTTCAGCCACCCTGTCTCTCGCCCTCTGTTTCAGCCCCTCTGTTTCTCGCCCCGTTTCAACCCCTCTGATTCAGCCCCTCTGTTTCTCGCCCCCTGTTTCAGCCCCTCTGTTTCAGCCCCTCTGTTTATCGCCCTCTGTTTCAGCCCCTCTGTTTCTCGCCCTCGGTTTCTCGCCCTCTGTTTCAGCGCCTCTATTTCAGCCCCACTGTTTCAGCCCCTCTGTTTCAGCCCCTCTGTTTCAGCCCCTCTGTTTCAGCCCCTCTGTTTCTGCCCCTCTGTTTCTCGCCCTCTGTTTCAGCCCCTCTGTTTCTCGCCCTCTGTTTCAGCCCCTCTGTTTCAGCCCCTCTGTCTCAGCCCCTCTGTTTCTCGCCCCCTGTTTCTCGCCCCCTGTTTCAGCCCCTCTGTTTCAGCCCCTTTGTTTCAGCCACTCTGTTTCTCACCCCCTGTTCCAGCCCCTCTGTTTCAGCCCCTCTGTTTCTCGCCCCGTTTCAGCCCCTCTGTTTCAGCCCCTCTGTTTCTCGCCCTCTGTTTCTGCCCCTCTGTTTCAGTCCCTCTGTTACAGCCCCTCTGTTTCAGCCCGTCTGTTTCTCGCCTTCTGTTTCAGCCCCTCTGTTTCTAGCCCTCTGTTTCAGCCCCTCTGTTTCAGCCCCTCTGTTTCAGCCCCTCTGTTTCTCGCCATCTGTTTCAGCCCCTCTGTTTCAGCCCCTCTGTTTCAGCCCCTCTGTGTCGCGCCTTCTGTTTCTCGCCCCCTGTTTCAGCCCCTCTGTTTCAGCCCCTTGGTTTCTCGCCCTCTGTTTCAGCCCCTCTGTTTCAGCCCCTCTGTTTCAGCCCCTCTGTTTCTTGCCCTCTGTTTCAGCCCCTCTGTTTCTCGCCCTCTGTTTCAGCCGCTGTGTTTCAGCCCCTCTGTTTCTCGCCCTCTGTTTCAGCCCCTCGGTTTCTCGCCCTCTGTTTCAGCCCCTCTATTTCAGCTCCTCTGTTTCAGCCCCTCTGTTTCTCGTCCTCTGTTTCAGCCCCTCTGTTTCAGCCCCCTGTTTCTCGCCCTCTGTTTCAGCCCCTCTGTTTCAGCTCCTCTGTTTCTCACCCTCTGTTTCAGCCCCACTGTTTCTCGCCCTCTGTTTCAGCCCCTCCGTTTCTCGCCCTCTGTTTCAGCCCCGCTGTTTTAACCCTTCTGTTTCAGCCCCTCTGTTTCTCGCCCTCTGTTTCAGCCCCTCTGTTTCAGCCCCTCTGTTACTCGCCCCCTGTTTCAGCCCCTCTGTTTCTCGCCCTCTGTTTCAGCCCCTCTGTTTCAGCTCCTCTGTTTCTCACCCTCTGTTTCAGCCCCACTGTTTCTCGCCCTCTGTTTCAGCCCCTCTGTTTCTCGCCCTCTGTTTCAGCCCCGCTGTTTCAGCCCCCCTGTTTCAGCCCGTCTCTTTCTCGCCCTCTGTTTCAGCCCCTCTGTTTCAGCCCCTCTGTTACTCGCCCCCTGTTTCAGCCCCTCTGTTTCTCGCCCTCTGTTTCAGCCCCTCTGTTTCTCGCCCTCTGTTTCAGCCCCTCTGTTTCAGCCCCTCTGTTTTAGCCCCTCGGTTTCTCGCCCACTGTTTCAGCCCCTCGGTTTCTCGCCCTCTGTTTCAGCCCCTCTGTTTCAACCGCACTGTTTCAGCCCCTCTGTTTCTCGCCCTCTGTTTCAGCCCCTCTGTTTCAGCCCCACTGTTTCAGCCCCTCTGTTTCTCGCCCTCTGTTTCAGCCCCTCTGTTTCTCGCCCTCTGTTTCAGCCCCTCTGTTTCTCGCCCACTGTTTCAGCCCCTCTGTTTCAGCCCCTCTGTTTCTCGCCCTCTGTTTCACGCCCCCTTTTTCTCGCCCCCTGTTTCTCGCCCCCTGTTTCAGCCCCTCTGTTTCAGCCCCTCTGTTTCTCGCCCTCTGTTTCAGCCCCTCTGTATCAGCCCCCCTGTTTCACGCCCCCTGTTTCTCGCCCCCTGTTTCTCGCCCCCTGTTTCAGCCCCTCTGTTTCAGCCCCTCTGTTTCTCGCCCCCTGTTTCAGCCCCTCTGTTTCTCGCCCCCTGTTTCAGCCCATCTGTTTCAGCCCCTCTGTTTCTCGCCCCCTGTTTCAGCCCCTCTGTTTCAGCCCCTCTGATTCTCGCCCTCTGTTTCAGCCCCTCTGTTTCTCACCCTCTGTTTCAGCCCCTCTGTTTCAGCCCCTCTGTTTCTCGCTCCCTGTTTCAGCCCCTCTGTTTCAGCCCCTCTGTTTCTCGCCCTCTGTTTCAGCCCCTCTGTTTCTCGCCCTCTGTTTCTCGCCCTCTGTTTCAGACCCTCTGTTTCAGCCCCTCTGTTTCAGCCCCTCTTTTTCAGCCCTCTGTTTCAGCCCCTCTGTTTCAGCCCCTCTGTATCATCCCCTCTGTCTCTCGCCCTCTGTTTCTCGCCCCCTGTTTCAGCCCCTCTGTTTCAGCCCCTCGGTTTCTCGCCCTCTGTTTCAGCCCCTCTGTTTCAGCCCCTCGGTTTCTCGCCCTCTGTTTCAGCCCCTCTGTTTCAGCCCCTCTGTTTCTCGCACTCTGTTTCAGCCCCTCTGTTTCAGCCCCTCTGTTTCAGCCCCTCTGTTCAGCCCCTCGGTTTCTCGCCCTCTGTTTCAGCCCCTCGGTTTCTCGCCCTCTGTTTCAGCCCCTCTGTTTCAGCCGCTCTGTTTCAGCCCCTCTGTTTCTCGCCCTCTGTTTCAGCCCCTCTGTTTCAGCCCCTCTGTTTCTCGCCCTCTGTTTCAGCCCCTCTGTTTCTCGCCCTCTGTTTCAGCCCCTCTGTTTCTCACCCTCTGTTTCAGCCCCTCTGTTCCAGCGCCTCTGTTTCAGCCCCTCTGTTTCTCGCCCTCTGTTTCAGCGCCTCTGTTTCAGCCCCTCTGTTTCTCGCCCTCTGTTTCAGCCCCTCTGTTTCAGCCCCTCTTTTTCTCGCCCTCACTTTCAGCCCCTCTGTTTCAGCCCCTCTGTTTCAGCCCCTCTGTTTCAGCCCCTCTTTTTCTGGTCCTCTGTTTCAGCCCCACTGTTTCAGCCGCTCTGTTTCTCACCCTCTGTTTCAGCCCCTCGGTTTCTCGCCCTCTGTTTCAGCCCCACTGTTTCATCCCCTCTGTTTCAGCCCCACTGTTTCATCCCCTCTGTTTCTCGCCCTCTGTTTCTCGCCTCAGTTTCAGCCCCTCTGTTTCAGCCCCTCTGTTTCAGCCCCTCTGTTTCTCGCCCTCTGTTTCAGCCCCTCGGTTTCTCGCCCTCTGTTTCAGCCCCTCTGTTTCAGCCCCTCTGTTTCAGCCCCTCGGTTTCTCGCCCTCTGTTTCAGCCCCTCTGTTTCAGCCCCTCTGTTTCAGCCCCTCGGTTTCTCGCCCTCTGTTTCAGCCCCACTGTTTCATCCCCTCTGTTTCTCGCCCTGTGTTTCTCGCCTCAGTTTCAGCCCCTCTGTTTCAGCCCCTCTGTTTCAGCCCCTCTGTTTCTCGCCCTCTGTTTCAGCCCCTCGGTTTCTCGCCCTCTGTTTCAGCCCCTCTGTTTCAGCCCCTCTGTTTCAGCCCCTCGGTTTCTCGCCCTCTGTTTCAGCCCCACTGTTTCATCCCCTCTGTTTCTCGCCCTCTGTTTCTCGCCTCAGTTTCAGCCCCTCTGTTTCAGCCCCTCTGTTTCAGCCCCTCTGTTTCAGCCCTTCTGTTTCTCGCCCCCTGTTTCAGCCCCTCTGTTTCAGCCCCTCTGTTTCAGCCCCTCGGTTTCTCGCCCTCTGTTTCAGCCCCTCTGTTTCTCGCCCTCTGTTTCAGCCCCTCTGTTTCAGTCCCTCTGTTTCTCGCCATCTGTTTCAGCCCCTCTGTTTGTCGCCCTCTGTTTCAGTCCCACTGTTTCAGCCCTTCTGTTTCAGCCCCACTGTTTCATCCCCTCTGTTTCTCGCCCTCTGTTTCTCGCCTCAGTTTCAGCCCCTCTGTTTCAGCCCCTCTGTTTCAGCCCCTCTGTTTCTCGCCCTCTGTTTCAGCCCCTCTGTTTCAGCTCCTCTGTTTCAGCCCCTCTGTTTCTCGCTCTCTTATTCAGCCCCTCTGTTTCTCGCCCTCTGTTTCAGCCGCTCTGTTTGAGCCCCTCTGTTTCAGCCCCTCTGTTTCTCGCCCTCTGTTTCAGCCCCTCGGTTTCTCGCCCTCATTTTCAGCACCTCTGTTTCAGCCCCTCTGTTTCAGCCCTTCTGTTTCTTGCCCTCTGTTTCAGCCCCTCTGTTTCTCGCCCTCTGTTTCAGCCCCTCTGTTTCGCGCCCTCTGTTTCAGCCCCTCTGTTTCAGACCCTCGGTGTCTCGCCCTCTGTTTCTTCCCCTCTGTTTCAGCCCCTCTGTTTCGCGCCCTCTGTTTCAGCCCCTCTGTTTCAGACCCTCGGTGTCTCGCCCTCTGTTTCTTCCCCTCTGTTTCAGCCCCTCTGTTTCTCGCCCTCTGTTTCAGCCCCTCGGTTTCTCGCCCTCTGTTTCAGCCCCTCTGTTTCAGCCCCTCTGTTTCAGCCCCTCGGTTTCTCGCCCTCTGTTTCAGCCCCACTGTTTCATCCCCTCTGTTTCTCGCCCTCTGTTTCTCGCCTCAGTTTCAGCCCCTCTGTTTCAGCCCCTCTGTTTCAGCCCCTCTGTTTCAGCCCTTCTGTTTCTCGCCCCCTGTTTCAGCCCCTCTGTTTCAGCCCCTCTGTTTCAGCCCCTCGGTTTCTCGCCCTCTGTTTCAGCCCCTCTGTTTCTCGCCCTCTGTTTCAGCCCCTCTGTTTCAGTCCCTCTGTTTCTCGCCATCTGTTTCAGCCCCTCTGTTTGTCGCCCTCTGTTTCAGTCCCACTGTTTCAGCCCTTCTGTTTCAGCCCCACTGTTTCAGCCCCTCTGTTTCTCGCCGTCTGTTTCTCGCCCTCTGTTTCTCGCCTTCTGTTTCAGCCCCTCTGTTTCAGCCCCTCTGTTTCATCCCCTCTGTTTCAGCCCCTCTGTTTCAGCCACTCGGTTTCTCGCCCTCTGTTTCAGCCCCTCGGTTTCTCGCCCTCTGTTTCAGCCCCTCTGTTTCAGCCCCTCGGTTTCTCGCCCTCTGTTTCAGCCCCTCTGTTTCAGCCCCTCTGTTTAAGCCCTTCTGTTTCTCGCCCTCTGTTTCAGCCCCTCTGTTTCTCGCCCTCTGTTTCAGCCCCTCTGTTTCAGCCCCTCTGTTTCAGCCCCCCTGTTTCTCGCCCCCTGTTTCTCGCCCCCTGTTTCAGCCCCTCTGTTTCAGCCCCTCTGTTTCTCGCCCCCTGTTTCAGCTCCTCTGTTTCAGCCCCTCTGTTTCTCGCCCTCTGTTTCAGCCCCTCTGTTTCTCGCCCTCTGGTTCTCGCCCTCTGTTTCAGCCCCTCTGTTTCAGCCCCTCTGTTTCAGCCCCTCTGTTTCTCGCCCTCTGTTTCAGCTCCTCTGTTTCAGCCCCTCTGTTTCAGCCCCTCTGTTTCTAGCCCTCTGTTTCAGCCCCTCTATTTCAGCCCCTCTGTTTCAGCCCCTCTGTTTCAGCCCCTCTGTTTCTCGCCCTCTGTTTCTCGCCCCGTGTTTCAGCCCCTCTGTTTCAGCCCCTCGGTTTCTCGCCCTCAGTTTCAGCCCCTCTGTTTCAGCCCCTCTGTTTCAACCCCTCTGTTTCAGCCCCTCTGTTTCTCGCCCTGTGTTTCAACCCCTCTGTTTCTCGCCCTCTGTTTCAGTCCCTCTGTTTCAGCCCCTCTGTTCAGCCCCTCGGTTTCTCGCCCTCTGTTTCAGCCCCTCGGTTTCTCGCCCTCTGTTTCAGCCCCTCTGTTTCAGCCCCTCTGTTTCAGCCCCTCTGTTTCTCGCCCTCTGTTTCAGCCCCTCTGTTTCTCGCCCTCTGTTTCAGCCCCTCTGTTTCAGCCCCTCTGTTTCAGCCCCTCTGTTTCTCGCCTTCTGTTTCAGCCCCTCTTTTTCAGCCCCTCTGCTTCTCGCCCTCTGTTTCAGCCCCTCGGTTGCTCGCCCTCTGTTTCAGCCCCTCTGTTTCAGCTCCTCTGTTTCAGCCCCTCTGTTTCTCGCCCTCTTATTCAGCCCCTCTGTTTCTCGCCCTCTGTTTCAGCCGCTCTGTTTGAGCCCCTCTGTTTCAGCCCCTCTGTTTCTCGCGCTCTGTTTCAGCCCCTCGGTTTCTCGCCCTCTGTTTCAGCCCCTCTGTTTCAGCCCCTCTGTTTCTCGCCCTCTGTCTCAGCCCCTCTGTTTCTCGCCCTCTGTTTCAGCCCCTCTGTTTCAGCCCCACTGTTTCAGCCCCTCTGTTTCTCGCCCTCTGTTTCAGCCCCTCTGTTTCTCGCCCTCTGTTTCAGCCCCTCTGTTTCTCGCCCACTGTTTCAGCCCCTCTGTTTCAGCCCCTCTGTTTCTCGCCCTCTGTTTCACGCCCCCTTTTTCTCGCCCCCTGTTTCTCGCCCCCTGTTTCAGCCCCTCTGTTTCAGCCCCTCTGTTTCTCGCCCTCTGTTTCAGCCCCTCTGTATCAGCCCCCCTGTTTCACGCCCCCTGTTTCTCGCCCCCTGTTTCTCGCCCCCTGTTTCAGCCCCTCTGTTTCAGCCCCTCTGTTTCTCGCCCCCTGTTTCAGCCCCTCTGTTTCTCGCCCCCTGTTTCAGCCCATCTGTTTCAGCCCCTCTGTTTCTCGCCCCCTGTTTCAGCCCCTCTGTTTCAGCCCCTCTGATTCTCGCCCTCTGTTTCAGCCCCTCTGTTTCTCACCCTCTGTTTCAGCCCCTCTGTTTCAGCCCCTCTGTTTCTCGCTCCCTGTTTCAGCCCCTCTGTTTCAGCCCCTCTGTTTCTCGCCCTCTGTTTCAGCCCCTCTGTTTCTCGCCCTCTGTTTCTCGCCCTCTGTTTCAGACCCTCTGTTTCAGCCCCTCTGTTTCAGCCCCTCTTTTTCAGCCCTCTGTTTCAGCCCCTCTGTTTCAGCCCCTCTGTATCATCCCCTCTGTCTCTCGCCCTCTGTTTCTCGCCCCCTGTTTCAGCCCCTCTGTTTCAGCCCCTCGGTTTCTCGCCCTCTGTTTCAGCCCCTCTGTTTCAGCCCCTCGGTTTCTCGCCCTCTGTTTCAGCCCCTCTGTTTCAGCCCCTCTGTTTCTCGCACTCTGTTTCAGCCCCTCTGTTTCAGCCCCTCTGTTTCAGCCCCTCTGTTCAGCCCCTCGGTTTCTCGCCCTCTGTTTCAGCCCCTCGGTTTCTCGCCCTCTGTTTCAGCCCCTCTGTTTCAGCCGCTCTGTTTCAGCCCCTCTGTTTCTCGCCCTCTGTTTCAGCCCCTCTGTTTCAGCCCCTCTGTTTCTCGCCCTCTGTTTCAGCCCCTCTGTTTCTCGCCCTCTGTTTCAGCCCCTCTGTTTCTCACCCTCTGTTTCAGCCCCTCTGTTCCAGCGCCTCTGTTTCAGCCCCTCTGTTTCTCGCCCTCTGTTTCAGCGCCTCTGTTTCAGCCCCTCTGTTTCTCGCCCTCTGTTTCAGCCCCTCTGTTTCAGCCCCTCTTTTTCTCGCCCTCACTTTCAGCCCCTCTGTTTCAGCCCCTCTGTTTCAGCCCCTCTGTTTCAGCCCCTCTTTTTCTGGTCCTCTGTTTCAGCCCCACTGTTTCAGCCGCTCTGTTTCTCACCCTCTGTTTCAGCCCCTCGGTTTCTCGCCCTCTGTTTCAGCCCCACTGTTTCATCCCCTCTGTTTCAGCCCCACTGTTTCATCCCCTCTGTTTCTCGCCCTCTGTTTCTCG
The DNA here is from genome assembly GCF_047496795.1 of Chiloscyllium punctatum. NCBI lineage: Eukaryota > Metazoa > Chordata > Chondrichthyes > Orectolobiformes > Hemiscylliidae > Chiloscyllium > Chiloscyllium punctatum. The sequence goes on from NC_092770.1 coordinate 78,397,496, forward strand.
CCTCAGTTTCAGCCCCTCTGTTTCAGCCCCTCTGTTTCAGCCCCTCTGTTTCTCGCCCTCTGTTTCAGCCCCTCGGTTTCTCGCCCTCTGTTTCAGCCCCTCTGTTTCAGCCCCTCTGTTTCAGCCCCTCGGTTTCTCGCCCTCTGTTTCAGCCCCTCTGTTTCAGCCCCTCTGTTTCAGCCCCTCGGTTTCTCGCCCTCTGTTTCAGCCCCACTGTTTCATCCCCTCTGTTTCTCGCCCTGTGTTTCTCGCCTCAGTTTCAGCCCCTCTGTTTCAGCCCCTCTGTTTCAGCCCCTCTGTTTCTCGCCCTCTGTTTCAGCCCCTCGGTTTCTCGCCCTCTGTTTCAGCCCCTCTGTTTCAGCCCCTCTGTTTCAGCCCCTCGGTTTCTCGCCCTCTGTTTCAGCCCCACTGTTTCATCCCCTCTGTTTCTCGCCCTCTGTTTCTCGCCTCAGTTTCAGCCCCTCTGTTTCAGCCCCTCTGTTTCAGCCCCTCTGTTTCAGCCCTTCTGTTTCTCGCCCCCTGTTTCAGCCCCTCTGTTTCAGCCCCTCTGTTTCAGCCCCTCGGTTTCTCGCCCTCTGTTTCAGCCCCTCTGTTTCTCGCCCTCTGTTTCAGCCCCTCTGTTTCAGTCCCTCTGTTTCTCGCCATCTGTTTCAGCCCCTCTGTTTGTCGCCCTCTGTTTCAGTCCCACTGTTTCAGCCCTTCTGTTTCAGCCCCACTGTTTCATCCCCTCTGTTTCTCGCCCTCTGTTTCTCGCCTCAGTTTCAGCCCCTCTGTTTCAGCCCCTCTGTTTCAGCCCCTCTGTTTCTCGCCCTCTGTTTCAGCCCCTCTGTTTCAGCTCCTCTGTTTCAGCCCCTCTGTTTCTCGCTCTCTTATTCAGCCCCTCTGTTTCTCGCCCTCTGTTTCAGCCGCTCTGTTTGAGCCCCTCTGTTTCAGCCCCTCTGTTTCTCGCCCTCTGTTTCAGCCCCTCGGTTTCTCGCCCTCATTTTCAGCACCTCTGTTTCAGCCCCTCTGTTTCAGCCCTTCTGTTTCTTGCCCTCTGTTTCAGCCCCTCTGTTTCTCGCCCTCTGTTTCAGCCCCTCTGTTTCGCGCCCTCTGTTTCAGCCCCTCTGTTTCAGACCCTCGGTGTCTCGCCCTCTGTTTCTTCCCCTCTGTTTCAGCCCCTCTGTTTCTCGCCCTCTGTTTCAGCCCCTCGGTTTCTCGCCCTCTGTTTCAGCCCCTCTGTTTCAGCCCCTCTGTTTCAGCCCCTCAGTTTCTCGCCCTCTGTTTCAGCCCCACTGTTTCATCCCCTCTGTTTCTCGCCCTCTGTTTCTCGCCTCAGTTTCAGCCCCTCTGTTTCAGCCCCTCTGTTTCGGCCCCTCTGTTTCAGCCCTTCTGTTTCTCGCCCCCTGTTTCAGCCCCTCTGTTTCAGCCCCTCTGTTTCAGCCCCTCGGTTTCTCGCCCTCTGTTTCAGCCCCTCTGTTTCTCGCCCTCTGTTTCAGCCCCTCTGTTTCAGTCCCTCTGTTTCTCGCCATCTGTTTCAGCCCCTCTGTTTGTCGCCCTCTGTTTCAGTCCCACTGTTTCAGCCCTTCTGTTTCAGCCCCACTGTTTCAGCCCCTCTGTTTCTCGCCGTCTGTTTCTCGCCCTCTGTTTCTCGCCTTCTGTTTCAGCCCCTCTGTTTCAGCCCCTCTGTTTCTCGCCTTCTGTTTCAGCCCCTCTGTTTCAGCCCCTCTGTTTCAGCCCCTCGGTTTCTCGCCCTCTGTTTCAGCCCCACTGTTTCATCCCCTCTGTTTCTCGCCCTCTGTTTCTCGCCTCAGTTTCAGCCCCTCTGTTTCAGCCCCTCTGTTTCAGCCCCTCTGTTTCAGCCCTTCTGTTTCTCGCCCCCTGTTTCAGCCCCTCTGTTTCAGCCCCTCTGTTTCAGCCCCTCGGTTTCTCGCCCTCTGTTTCAGCCCCTCTGTTTCTCGCCCTCTGTTTCAGCCCCTCTGTTTCAGTCCCTCTGTTTCTCGCCATCTGTTTCAGCCCCTCTGTTTGTCGCCCTCTGTTTCAGTCCCACTGTTTCAGCCCTTCTGTTTCAGCCCCACTGTTTCATCCCCTCTGTTTCTCGCCCTCTGTTTCTCGCCTCAGTTTCAGCCCCTCTGTTTCAGCCCCTCTGTTTCAGCCCCTCTGTTTCTCGCCCTCTGTTTCAGCCCCTCTGTTTCAGCTCCTCTGTTTCAGCCCCTCTGTTTCTCGCTCTCTTATTCAGCCCCTCTGTTTCTCGCCCTCTGTTTCAGCCGCTCTGTTTGAGCCCCTCTGTTTCAGCCCCTCTGTTTCTCGCCCTCTGTTTCAGCCCCTCGGTTTCTCGCCCTCATTTTCAGCACCTCTGTTTCAGCCCCTCTGTTTCAGCCCTTCTGTTTCTTGCCCTCTGTTTCAGCCCCTCTGTTTCTCGCCCTCTGTTTCAGCCCCTCTGTTTCGCGCCCTCTGTTTCAGCCCCTCTGTTTCAGACCCTCGGTGTCTCGCCCTCTGTTTCTTCCCCTCTGTTTCAGCCCCTCTGTTTCTCGCCCTCTGTTTCAGCCCCTCGGTTTCTCGCCCTCTGTTTCAGCCCCTCTGTTTCAGCCCCTCTGTTTCAGCCCCTCAGTTTCTCGCCCTCTGTTTCAGCCCCACTGTTTCATCCCCTCTGTTTCTCGCCCTCTGTTTCTCGCCTCAGTTTCAGCTCCTCTGTTTCAGCCCCTCTGTTTCGGCCCCTCTGTTTCAGCCCTTCTGTTTCTCGCCCCCTGTTTCAGCCCCTCTGTTTCAGCCCCTCTGTTTCAGCCCCTCGGTTTCTCGCCCTCTGTTTCAGCCCCTCTGTTTCTCGCCCTCTGTTTCAGCCCCTCTGTTTCAGTCCCTCTGTTTCTCGCCATCTGTTTCAGCCCCTCTGTTTGTCGCCCTCTGTTTCAGTCCCACTGTTTCAGCCCTTCTGTTTCAGCCCCACTGTTTCAGCCCCTCTGTTTCTCGCCGTCTGTTTCTCGCCCTCTGTTTCTCGCCTTCTGTTTCAGCCCCTCTGTTTCAGCCCCTCTGTTTCATCCCCTCTGTTTCAGCCCCTCTGTTTCAGCCACTCGGTTTCTCGCCCTCTGTTTCAGCCCCTCGGTTTCTCGCCCTCTGTTTCAGCCCCTCTGTTTCAGCCCCTCGGTTTCTCGCCCTCTGTTTCAGCCCCTCTGTTTCAGCCCCTCTGTTTAAGCCCTTCTGTTTCTCGCCCTCTGTTTCAGCCCCTCTGTTTCTCGCCCTCTGTTTCAGCCCCTCTGTTTCAGCCCCTCTGTTTCAGCCCCCCTGTTTCTCGCCCCCTGTTTCTCGCCCCCTGTTTCAGCCCCTCTGTTTCAGCCCCTCTGTTTCTCGCCCCCTGTTTCAGCTCCTCTGTTTCAGCCCCTCTGTTTCTCGCCCTCTGTTTCAGCCCCTCTGTTTCTCGCCCTCTGGTTCTCGCCCTCTGTTTCAGCCCCTCTGTTTCAGCCCCTCTGTTTCAGCCCCTCTGTTTCTCGCCCTCTGTTTCAGCTCCTCTGTTTCAGCCCCTCTGTTTCAGCCCCTCTGTTTCTAGCCCTCTGTTTCAGCCCCTCTATTTCAGCCCCTCTGTTTCAGCCCCTCTGTTTCAGCCCCTCTGTTTCTCGCCCTCTGTTTCTCGCCCCGTGTTTCAGCCCCTCTGTTTCAGCCCCTCGGTTTCTCGCCCTCAGTTTCAGCCCCTCTGTTTCAGCCCCTCTGTTTCAACCCCTCTGTTTCAGCCCCTCTGTTTCTCGCCCTGTGTTTCAACCCCTCTGTTTCTCGCCCTCTGTTTCAGTCCCTCTGTTTCAGCCCCTCTGTTCAGCCCCTCGGTTTCTCGCCCTCTGTTTCAGCCCCTCGGTTTCTCGCCCTCTGTTTCAGCCCCTCTGTTTCAGCCCCTCTGTTTCAGCCCCTCTGTTTCTCGCCCTCTGTTTCAGCCCCTCTGTTTCTCGCCCTCTGTTTCAGCCCCTCTGTTTCAGCCCCTCTGTTTCAGCCCCTCTGTTTCAGCCCCTCTGTTTCTCGCCTTCTGTTTCAGCCCCTCTTTTTCAGCCCCTCTGCTTCTCGCCCTCTGTTTCAGCCCCTCGGTTGCTCGCCCTCTGTTTCAGCCCCTCTGTTTCAGCTCCTCTGTTTCAGCCCCTCTGTTTCTCGCCCTCTTATTCAGCCCCTCTGTTTCTCGCCCTCTGTTTCAGCCGCTCTGTTTGAGCCCCTCTGTTTCAGCCCCTCTGTTTCTCGCGCTCTGTTTCAGCCCCTCGGTTTCTCGCCCTCTGTTTCAGCCCCTCTGTTTCAGCCCCTCTGTTTCTCGCCCTCTGTCTCAGCCCCTCTGTTTCTCGCCCTCTGTTTCTCGCCCTCTGTTTCAGCCCCTCTGTTTCAGCCCCTCTGTTTCAGCCCTCTGTTTCTCGCCCTCTGTTTCAGCCCCTCTGTTTCAGCCCCTCTGTTTCTCGCCCTCTGTTTCAGCCCCTCTGTTTCAGCCCCTCTGTTTCAGCCCCTCTGTTTCAGCCCCTCTGTTTCTCGCCCTCTGTTTCAGCCCCTCGGTTTCTCGCCCTCTGTTTAAGCCACTCTGTTTCAGCCACACTGTTTCTCGCCCTCTGTTTCAGCCCCTCTGTTTCTCGCCCTCTGTTTCAGTCCCTCTGTTTCAGCCCCTCTGTTTCTCGCCCTCTGTTTCAGCCCCTCTGTTTCTCGCACTCTGTTTCAGCTCCTCTGTTTCAGCCCCTCTGTTTCTCGCCCTCTGTTTCAGCCCCTCGGTTTCTTGCCCTCTGTTTCAGCCCCTCTGTTTCTCGCCCTCTGTTTCAGCCCCTCTGTTTCAGCTCTTCTGTTTCAGCCCCTCTTTTTCTCACGCACTGTTTCAGCCCCTCTGCTTCTCGCCCTCTGTTTCAGCCCCTCTGTTTCAGCCCCTCTTCTTCTCACCCTCTGTTTCAGCCCCTCTGTTTCAGCCCTTCTTTTTCAGCCCCACTGTTTCTCGCCCTCTGTTTCAGCCCCTCGGTTTCTCGCCCTCTGTTTCAGCCCCTCTGTTTCAGCTACTCTGTTTCAGCCCCTCTGTTTCTCTCCCTCTTATTCAGCCCCTCTGTTTCTCGCCCTCTTATTCAGCCCCTCTGTTTCTCGCCCTCTGTTTCAGCCCCTCTATTTCTCGCCCTCTGTTTCAGCCCCTCGGTTTCTCGCCCTCTGTTTCAGCCCCTCTGTTTCAGCCCCTCTGTTTCAGCCCCTCTGTTTCTCGCCCTCTGTTTCAGCCCCTCTGTTTCTCGCCCTCTGTTTCAGCCCCTCTGTTTCAGCCCCTCTGTTTCAGCCTCTCTGTTTCTCGCCCTCTGTTTCAGCCCCTCGGTTTCTCGCCCTCTGTTTCAGCCCCTCTGTTTCAGCCCCTCTGTTTCAGGCCCTCTGTTTCTCGCCATCGGTTTGAGCCCCTCGGTTTCTCGCCCTCTGTTTCAGCCCCACTGTTTCAGCCCTTCTGATTCTCGCCCTCTGTTTAATCCCCTCTGTTTCAGCCCCTCTGTTTCAGCCCCTCTGTTTCTCGCCCTCTGATTCTCGCCCTCTGTTTCAGCCCCTCTGTTTCAGCACCTCTGTTTCAGCCCCTCGATTTCTCGCCCTCTGTTTCAGCCCCTCTGTTTCAGCCCTTCTGTTTCAGCACATCTGTTTCAGCCCTTCTGTCTCTCGCCCTCTGTTTCTCGCCCTCTGTTTCTCGCCTTCTGTTTCAGCCCCTCTGTTTCAGCCCCTCTGTTTCAGCCCCTCTGTTTCAGCCCCTCGGTTTCTCGCCCTCTGTTTCAGCCGCTCTGTTTCTCGCCCTCTGTTTCAGCCACTCTGTTTCAGCCCCTCAGTTTCTCCCGCTCTGTTTCAGCCCCTCTGTTTCAGCCCCTCTGTTTCAGCCCCTCTGTTTCAGCCCACCTGTTTCACGCCCCCTGTTTCTCGCCCCCTGTTTCTCGCCCCCTGTTCCAGCCCCTCTGTTTCAGCCCCTCTGTTTCTCGCCCCCTGTTTCAGCCCATCTGTTTCAGCCCCTCTGTTTCTCGCCCCCTGTTTCAGCCTCTCTGTTTCAGCCCCTCTGTTTCTCACCCTCTGTTTCAGCCCTTCTGATTCTCGTCCTCTGTTTCTCGCCCTCTGTTTCAGCCCCTCTGTTTCAGCCCCGCTGTTTCTCGCCCTCTATTTCAGCCTCTCTGATTCTCGCCCTCTGTTTCAGCCCCTCTGTTTCTCACCCTCTGTTTCAGCCCCTCTGTTTCAGCCCCTCTGTTTCTCGCCCCCTGTTTCAGCCCCTCTGTTTCAGCCCCTCTGTTTCTCGCCCTCTGTTTCAGCCCCTCTGTTTCTCACCCTCTGTTTCAGCCCCTCTGTTTCTCGCCCTCTGTTTCAGCTCCTCTGTTTCAGCCCCTCTGTTTCAGCCCCTCTGTTTCTAGCCCTCTGTTTCAGCCCCTCTATTTCAGCCCCTCTGTTTCAGCCCCTCTGTTTCAGCCCCTCTGTTTCTCGCCCTCTGTTTCAGCCCCTCTGTTTCAGCCCCTCTGTTTCTCGCCCTCTGTTTCAGACCCTCTGTTTCTCGCCCCCTGTTTCAGCCCCTCTGTTTCAGCTCCTCTGTTTCTCGCCCTCTGTTTCAGCCCCTCTGTTTCAGCCCCTCTGTTTCAGCCCCTCTGTTTCTCGCCCTCTGTTTCAACCCCTCTGTTTCTCGCCCTCTGTTTCAGCCCCTCTGTTTCAGCCCCTCTGTTTCAGCCCCTCTGTTCAGCCCCTCGGTTTCTCGCCCTCTGTTTCAGCCCCTCGGTTTCTCGCCCTCTGTTTCAGCCCCTCTGTTTCAGCCCCTCTGTTTCAGCCCCTCTGTTTCTCGCCCTCTGTTTCAGCCCCTCTGTTTCTCGCCCTCTGTTTCAGCCCCTCTGTGTCAGCCCCTCTGTTTCAGCCCCTCTGTTTCAGCCCCTCTGTTTCTCGCCTTCTGTTTCAGCCCCTCTTTTTCAGCCCCTCTGTTTCTCGCCCTCTGTTTCAGCCCCTCGGTTTCTCGCCCTCTGTTTCAGCCGCTCTGTTTGAGCCCCTCTGTTTCAGCCCCTCTGTTTCCCGCGCTCTGTTTCAGCCCCTCGGTTTCTCCTCCTCTGTTTCAGCCCCGCTGTTTCAGCCCCTCTGTTTCAGCCCCTCTGTTTCTCGCCCTCTGTTTCAGCCCCTCTGTTTCTCGCCCTCTGTTTCTCGCCCTCTGTTTCAGCCCCTCTGTTTCTCGACCTCTGTTTCTCGCCCTCTGTTTCAGCCCCTCTGTTTTAGCCCCTCTGTTTCTCACCCTCTGTTTCTCGCCCTCTGTTTCAGCCCCTCTGTTTCAGCCCCTCTGATTCTCGCCCTCTGTTTCAGCCCCTCTGTTTCTCGCTCTCTGTTTCAGCCCCTCTGTTTCTCGCCCTCTGGTTCTGCCCCTCTGTTTCAGCGCCTCTGTTTCAGCCCCTCTTTTTCTCACCCACTGTTTCAGCCCCACTGCTTCTCGCCCTCTGTTTCAGCCCCTCTGTTTCAGCCCCTCTGTATCAGCCCCTCAGTTTCTCACCCTCTGTTTCAGCCCCTCTGTTTCAGCCCCTCTGTTTCAACCCCTCTGTTTCTCGCCCTCTTATTCAGCCCCTCTGTTTCTCGCCCTCTGTTTCAGCCGCTCTGTTTGAGCCCCTCTGTTTCAGCCCCTCTGTTTCTCGCCCTCTGTTTCACCCCTCGGTTTCTCGCCCTCTGTTTCAGCCCCTCTGTTTCAGCCCCACTGTTTCAGCCCCTCTGTTTCAGCCCCTCTGTTTCTCGCCCTCTGTTTCACCCCTCGGTTTCTCGCCCTCTGTTTCAGCCCCTCTGTTTCAGCCCCACTGTTTCAGCCCCTCTGTTTCAGCCTCTCTGTTTCTCGCCCTCTGTTTCAGCCCCTCGGTTTGTCGCCCTCTGTTTCAGCCCCTCTCTTTCTCACCCTCTGATTCTCGCCCTCTGTTTCAGCCCCTCGGTTTCTCGCCCTCTGTTTCAGCCCCACTGTTTCAGCCCTTCTGTTTCTCGCCCTCTGTTTAATCCCCTCTGTTTCAGCCCCTCTGTTTCAGCCCCTCTGTTTCAGCCCCTCTGTTTCTCGCCCTCTGTTTCAGCCCCTCTGTTTCTCGCCCTCTGATTCTCGCCCTCTGTTTCAGCCCCTCTGTTTCAGCACCTCTGTTTCAGCCCCTCGATTTCTCGCCCTCTGTTTCAGCCCCTCTGTTTCAGCACTTCTGTTTCAGCACCTCTGTTTCAGCCCCTCTGTCTCTCGCCCTCTGTTTCTCGCCCTCTGTTTCTCACCTTCTGTTTCAGCCCCTCTGTTTCAGCCCCTCTGTTTCAACCCCTCGGTTTCAGCCCCTCGGTTTCTCGCCCTCTGTTTCAGCCGCTCTGTTTCTCGCCCTCTGTTTCAGCCACTCTGTTTCAGCCCCTCGGTTTCTCCCCCTCTGTTTCAGCCCCTCTGTTTCAGCCCCTCAGTTTCTCGCCCTCTGTTTCAGCCCCTCTGTATCAGCCCCACTGTTTCACGCCCCCTGTTTCTCGCCCCCTGTTTCTCGCCCCCTGTTTCAGCCCCTCTGTTTCAGCCCCTCTGTTTCTCGCCCCCTGTTTCAGCCCATCTGTTTCAGCCCCTCTGTTTCTCGCCCCCTGTTTCAGCCCCTCTGTTTCAGCCCCTCTGATTCTCGCCCTCTGTTTCAGCCCCTCTGTTTCTCACCCTCTGTTTCAGCCCCTCTGTTTCAGCCCCTCTGTTTCTCGCCCCCTGTTTCAGCCCCTCTGTTTCAGCCCCTCTGTTTCTCGCCCTCTGTTTCAGCCCCTCTGTTTCTCGCCCTCTGTTTCTCGCCCTCTGTTTCAGCCCCTCTGTTTCAGCCCCTCAGTTTCAGCCCCTCTGTTTCTCGCCCTCTGTTTCAGACCCTCTGTTTCAGCCCCTCTGTTTCAGCCCCTCTTTTTCAGCCCTCTGTTTCAGCCCCTCAGTTTCAGCCCCTCTGTATCATCCCCTCTGTCTCTCGCCCTCTGTTTCTCGCCCCCTGTTTCAGCCCCTCTGTTTCAGCCCCTCGGTTTCTCGCCCTCTGTTTCAGCCCCTCTGTTTCAGCCCCTCGGTTTCTCGCCCTCTGTTTCAGCCCCTCTGTTTCAGCCCCTCTGTTTCTCGCACTCTGTTTCAGCCCCTCTGTTTCAGCCCCTCTGTTTCAGCCCCTCTGTTCAGCCCCTCGGTTTCTCGCCCTCTGTTTCAGCCCCTCGGTTTCTCGCCCTCTGTTTCAGCCCCTCTGTTTCAGCCGCTCTGTTTCAGCCCCTCTGTTTCTCGCACTCTGTTTCAGCCCCTCTGTTTCAGCCCCTCTGTTTCAGCCCCTCTGTTCAGCCCCTCGGTTTCTCGCCCTCTGTTTCAGCCCCTCGGTTTCTCGCCCTCTGTTTCAGCCCCTCTGTTTCAGCCGCTCTGTTTCAGCCCCTCTGTTTCTCGCCCTCTGTTTCAGCCCCTCTGTTTCAGCCCCTCTGTTTCTCGCCCTCTGTTTCAGCCCCTCTGTTTCTCGCCCTCTGTTTCAGCCCCTCTGTTTCTCACCCTCTGTTTCAGCCCCTCTGTTTCAGCCCCTCTGTTTCAGCCCCTCTGTTTCTCGCCCTCTGTTTCAGCCCCTCTGTTTCAGCCCCTCTGTTTCTCGCCCTCTGTTTCAGCCCCTCTGTTTCAGCCCCTCTTTTTCTCGCCCTCACTTTCAGCCCCTCTGTTTCAGCCCCTCTGTTTCAGCCCCTCTTTTTCTGGCCCTCTGTTTCAGCCCCACTGTTTCAGCCGCTCTGTTTCTCGCCCTCTGTTTCAGCCCCTCGGTTTCTCGCCCTCTGTTTCAGCCCCTCTGTTTCAGCCCCTCTGTTTCAGCCACTCTGTTTCTCGCCCTCTGTTTCAGCCCCTCTGTTTCAGCCCCTCTGTTTCAGCCCCTCGGTTTCTCGCCCTCTGTTTCAGCCCCTCTGTTTCTCGCCCTCTGTTTCAGCCCCTCTGTTTCAGCCCCTCTGTTTCTCGCCCTCTGTTTCAGCCCCTCTGTTTCAGCCCCTCTGTTTCTCACCCTCTGTTTCAGCCCCTCTGTTTCAGCCCCTCTGTTTCAGCCCCTCGGTTTCTCCTCCTCTGTTTCAGCCCCTCTGTTTCTCGCCCTCTGTTTCAGCCCCTCTGTTTCAGCCCCTCTGTTTCTCGCCCTCAGTTTCAGCCCCTCTGTTTCAGCCCCTCTGTTTCAGCCCCTCTTTTTCTCGCCCTCTCTTTCAGCCCCTCTGTTTCAGCCCCTCTGTTTCAGCCCCTCTTTTTCTGGCCCTCTGTTTCAGCCCCACTGTTTCAGCCCCTCTGTTTCTCGCCCTCTGTTTCAGCCCCTCTGTTTCAGCCCCTCTTTTTCTCGCACTCTGTTTCACCCCCACTGTTTCAGCCCCTCTGTTTCAGCCCCTCTGTTTCAGCCCCTCTGTTTCTCGCCCTCTGTTTCAGCCCCTCGGTTTCTCGCCCTCTGTTTCAGCGCCTCTGTTTCAGCCCCTCTGTTTCAGCCCCTCTGTTTCTCGCCCTCTGTTTCAGCGCATCTATTTCAGCCCCTCTGTTTCAGCCCCTCTGTTTCAGCCCCTCTATTTCAGCCCCTCTGTTTCAGCCCCTCTGTCTCTCGCCCTCTGTTTCAGCCCCTCTGTTTCTCGCCCCGTTTCAACCCCTCTGATTCAGCCCCTCTGTTTCTCGCCCCCTGTTTCAGCCCCTCTGTTTCAGCCCCTCTGTTTCTCGCCCTCTGTTTCAGCCCCTCTGTTTCTCGCCCTCTGTTTCTCGCCCTCGGTTTCTCGCCCTCTGTTTCAGCGCCTCTATTTCAGCCCCACTGTTTCAGCCCCTCTGTTTCAGCCCCTCTTTTTCAGCCCCTCTGTTTCAGCCCCTCTGTTTCTGCCCCTCTGTTTCTCGCCCTCTGTTTCAGCCCCTCTGTTTCTCGCCCTCTGTTTCAGCCCCTCTGTTTCAGCCCCTCTGTCTCAGCCCCTCTGTTTCTCGCCCCCTGTTTCTCGCCCCCTGTTTCAGCCCCTCTGTTTCAGCCCCTTTGTTTCAGCCACTCTGTTTCTCACCCCCTGTTCCAGCCCCTCTGTTTCAGCCCCTCTGTTTCTCGCCCCGTTTCAGCCCCTCTGTTTCAGTCCCTCTGTTTCAGCCCCTCTGTTTCAGCCCGTCTGTTTCTCGCCCTTTGTTTCAGCCCCTCTGTTTCAGCCCCTCTGTCTCAGCCCCTCTGTTTCTCGCCCTCTGTTTCTGCCCCTCTGTTTCAGTCCCTCTGTTTCAGCCCCTCTGTTTCAGCCCGTCTGTTTCTCGCCTTCTGTGTCAGCCCCTCTGTTTCTAGCCCTCTGTTTCAGCCCCTCTGTTTCAGCCCCTCTGTTTCAGCCCCTCTGTTTCTCGCCATCTGTTTCAGCCCCTCTGTTTCAGCCCCTCTGTTTCAGCCCCTCTGTGTCTCGCCTTCTGTTTCTCGCCCCCTGTTTCAGCCCCTCTGTTTCAGCACCTTGGTTTCTCGCCCTCTGTTTCAGCCCCTCTGTTTCAGCCCCTCTGTTTCAGCCCCTCTGTTTCTTGCCCTCTGTTTCAGCCCCTCTGTTTCTCGCCCTCTGTTTCAGCCGCTGTGTTTCAGCCCCTCTGTTTCTCGCCCTCTGTTTCAGCCCCTCGGTTTCTCGCCCTCTGTTTCAGCCCCTCTATTTCAGCTCCTCTGTTTCAGCCCCTCTGTTTCTCGTCCTCTGTTTCAGCCCCTCTGTTTCAGCCCCCTGTTTCTCGCCCTCTGTTTCAGCCCCTCTGTTTCAGCTCCTCTGTTTCTCACCCTCTGTTTCAGCCCCACTGTTTCTCGCCCTCTGTTTCAGCCCCTCCGTTTCTCGCCCTCTGTTTCAGCCCCGCTGTTTTAACCCTTCTGTTTCAGCCCCTCTGTTTCTCGCCCTCTGTTTCAGCCCCTCTGTTTCAGCCCCTCTGTTACTCGCCCCCTGTTTCAGCCCCTCTGTTTCTCGCCCTCTGTTTCAGCCCCTCTGTTTCAGCTCCTCTGTTTCTCACCCTCTGTTTCAGCCCCACTGTTTCTCGCCCTCTGTTTCAGCCCCTCTGTTTCTCGCCCTCTGTTTCAGCCCCGCTGTTTCAGCCCCCCTGTTTCAGCCCGTCTCTTTCTCGCCCTCTGTTTCAGCCCCTCTGTTTCAGCCCCTCTGTTACTCGCCCCCTGTTTCAGCCCCTCTGTTTCTCGCCCTCTGTTTCAGCCCCTCTGTTTCTCGCCCTCTGTTTCAGCCCCTCTGTTTCAGCCCCTCTGTTTTAGCCCCTCGGTTTCTCGCCCACTGTTTCAGCCCCTCGGTTTCTCGCCCTCTGTTTCAGCCCCTCTGTTTCAACCGCACTGTTTCAGCCCCTCTGTTTCTCGCCCTCTGTTTCAGCCCCTCTGTTTCAGCCCCACTGTTTCAGCCCCTCTGTTTCTCGCCCTCTGTTTCAGCCCCTCTGTTTCTCGCCCTCTGTTTCAGCCCCTCTGTTTCTCGCCCACTGTTTCAGCCCCTCTGTTTCAGCCCCTCTGTTTCAGCCCTCTGTTTCTCGCCCTCGGTTTCAGCCCCTCGGTTTCTCGCCCTCTGTTTCAGCCCCTCTGTATCAGCCCCTCTGTTTCTCGCCCCCTGTTTCAGCCCCTCTGTTTCTCGCCCCCTGTTTCAGCCCATCTGTTTCAGCCCCTCTGTTTCTCGCCCCCTGTTTCAGCCCCTCTGTTTCAGCCCCTCTGATTCTCGCCCTCTGATTCAGCCCCTCTGTTTCTCACCCTCTGTTTCAGCCCCTCTGTTTCAGCCCCTCTGTTTCTCGCCCCCTGTTTCAGCCCCTCTGTTTCAGCCCCTCTGTTTCTCGCCCTCTGTTTCAGCCCCTCTGTTTCTCGCCCTCTGTTTCTCGCCCTCTGTTTCAGCCCCTCTGTTTCAGCCCCTCAGTTTCAGCCCCTCTGTTTCTCGCCCTCTGTTTCAGACCCTCTGTTTCAGCCCCTCTGTTTCAGCCCCTTTTTTTCAGCCCTCTGTTTCAGCCCCTCTGTTTCAGCCCCTCTGTATCATCCCCTCTGTCTCTCGCCCTCTGTTTCTCGCCCCCTGTTTCAGCCCCTCTTTTTCAGCCCCTCGGTTTCTCGCCCTCTGTTTCAGCCCCTCTGTTTCAGCCCCTCGGTTTCTCGCCCTCTGTTTCAGCCCCTCTGTTTCAGCCCCTCTGTTTCTCGCACTCTGTTTCAGCCCCTCTGTTTCAGCCCCTCTGTTTCAGCCCCTCTGTTCAGCCCCTCGGTTTCTCGCCCTCTGTTTCAGCCTCTCGGTTTCTCGCCCTCTGTTTCAGCCCCTCTGTTTCAGCCACTCTGTTTCAGCCCCTCTGTTTCTCGCCCTCTGTTTCAGCCCCTCTGTTTCAGCCCCTCTGTTTCTCGCCCTCTGTTTCAGCCCCTCTGTTTCTCGCCCTCTGTTTCAGCCCCTCTGTTTCAGCCCCTCTGTTTCAGCCCCTCTGTTTCTCGCCCTCTGTTTCAGCCCCTCTGTTTCAGCCCCTCTGTTTCTCGCCCTCTGTTTCAGCCCCTCTGTTTCAGCCCCTCTTTTTCTCGCCCTCACTTTCAGCCCCTCTGTTTCAGCCCCTCTGTTTCAGCCCCTCTGTTTCTCGCCCTCTGTTTCAGCCCCTCTGTTTCTCGCCCTCTGTTTCAGCCCCTCTGTTTCTCACCCTCTGTTTCAGCCCCTCTGTTTCAGCCCCTCTGTTTCAGCCCCTCTGTTTCTCGCCCTCTGTTTCAGCCCCTCTGTTTCAGCCCCTCTGTTTCTCGCCCTCTGTTTCAGCCCCTCTGTTTCAGCCCCTCTTTTTCTCGCCCTCACTTTCAGCCCCTCTGTTTCAGCCCCTCTGTTTCAGCCCCTCTTTTTCTGGCCCTCTGTTTCAGCCCCACTGTTTCAGCCGCTCTGTTTCTCGCCCTCTGTTTCAGCCCCTCGGTTTCTCGCCCTCTGTTTCAGCCCCTCTGTTTCAGCCCCTCTGTTTCAGCCACTCTGTTTCTCGCCCTCTGTTTCAGCCCCTCTGTTTCAGCCGCTCTGTTTCAGCCCCTCGGTTTCTCGCCCTCTGTTTCAGCCCCTCTGTTTCTCGCCCTCTGTTTCAGCCCCTCTGTTTCAGCCCCTCTGTTTCTCGCCCTCTGTTTCAGCCCCTCTGTTTCATCCCCTCTGTTTCTCACCCTCTGTTTCAGCCCCTCTGTTTCAGCCCCTCTGTTTCAGCCCCTCGGTTTCTCCTCCTCTGTTTCAGCCCCTCGGTTTCTCGCCCTCTGTTTCAGCCCCTCTGTTTCAGCCCCTCTGTTTCTCGCCCTCAGTTTCAGCCCCTCTGTTTCAGCCCCTCTGTTTCAGCCCCTCTTTTTCTCGCCCTCTCTTTCAGCCCCTCTGTTTCAGCCCCTCTGTTTCAGCCCCTCTGTTTCAGCCCCTCTTTTTCTGGCCCTCTGTTTCAGCCCCACTGTTTCAGCCCCTCCGTTTCTCGCCCTCTGTTTCAGCCCCTCTGTTTCAGCCCCTCTTTTTCTCGCACTCTGTTTCACCCCCACTGTTTCAGCCCCTCTGTTTCAGCCCCTCTGTTTCAGCCCCTCTGTTTCTCGCCCTCTGTTTCAGCCCCTCGGTTTCTCGCCCTCTGTTTCAGCGCCTCTGTTTCAGCCCCTCTGTTTCAGCCCCTCTGTTTCTCGCCCTCTGTTTCAGCCCCTCGGTTTCTCGCCCTCTGTTTCAGCGCATCTATTTCAGCCCCTCTGTTTCAGCCCCTCTGTTTCAGCCCCTCTATTTCAGCCCCTCTGTTTCAGCCCCTCTGTTTCTCGCCCCGTTTCAACCCCTCTGATTCAGCCCCTCTGTTTCTCGCCCCCTGTTTCAGCCCCTCTGTTTCAGCCCCTCTGTTTCTCGCCCTCTGTTTCAGCCCCTCTGTTTCTCGCCCTCTGTTTCTCGCCCTCGGTTTCTCGCCCTCTGTTTCAGCGCCTCTATTTCAGCCCCACTGTTTCAGCCCCTCTGTTTCAGCCCCTCTTTTTCAGCCCCTCTGTTTCAGCCCCTCTGTTTCTGCCCCTCTGTTTCTCGCCCTCTGTTTCAGCCCCTCTGTTTCTCGCCCTCTGTTTCAGCCCCTCTGTTTCAGCCCCTCTGTCTCAGCCCCTCTGTTTCTCGCCCCCTGTTTCTCGCCCCCTGTTTCAGCCCCTCTGTTTCAGCCCCTTTGTTTCAGCCACTCTGTTTCTCACCCCCTGTTCCAGCCCCTCTGTTTCAGCCCCTCTGTTTCTCGCCCCGTTTCAGCCCCTCTGTTTCAGTCCCTCTGTTTCAGCCCCTCTGTTTCAGCCCGTCTGTTTCTCGCCCTCTGTTTCAGCCCCTCTGTTTCAGCCCCTCTGTCTCAGCCCCTCTGTTTCTCGCCCTCTGTTTCTGCCCCTCTGTTTCAGTCCCTCTGTTTCAGCCCCTCTGTTTCAGCCCGTCTGTTTCTCGCCTTCTGTGTCAGCCCCTCTGTTTCTAGCCCTCTGTTTCAGCCCCTCTGTTTCAGCCCCTCTGTTTCAGCCCCTCTGTTTCTCGCCATCTGTTTCAGCCCCTCTGTTTCAGCCCCTCTGTTTCAGCCCCTCTGTGTCTCTCCTTCTGTTTCTCGCCCCCTGTTTCAGCCCCTCTGTTTCAGCCCCTTGGTTTCTCGCCCTCTGTTTCAGCCCCTCTGTTTCAGCCCCTCTGTTTCAGCCCCTCTGTTTCTTGCCCTCTGTTTCAGCCCCTCTGTTTCTCGCCCTCTGTTTCAGCCGCTGTGTTTCAGCCCCTCTGTTTCTCGCCCTCTGTTTCAGCCCCTCGGTTTCTCGCCCTCTGTTTCAGCCCCTCTATTTCAGCTCCTCTGTTTCAGCCCCTCTGTTTCTCGTCCTCTGTTTCAGCCCCTCTGTTTCAGCCCCCTGTTTCTCGCCCTCTGTTTCAGCCCCTCTGTTTCAGCTCCTCTGTTTCTCACCCTCTGTTTCAGCCCCACTGTTTCTCGCCCTCTGTTTCAGCCCCTCCGTTTCTCGCCCTCTGTTTCAGCCCCGCTGTTTTAACCCTTCTGTTTCAGCCCCTCTGTTTCTCGCCCTCTGTTTCAGCCCCTCTGTTTCAGCCCCTCTGTTACTCGCCCCCTGTTTCAGCCCCTCTGTTTCTCGCCCTCTGTTTCAGCCCCTCTGTTTCAGCTCCTCTGTTTCTCACCCTCTGTTTCAGCCCCACTGTTTCTCGCCCTCTGTTTCAGCCCCTCTGTTTCTCGCCCTCTGTTTCAGCCCCGCTGTTTCAGCCCCCCTGTTTCAGCCCGTCTCTTTCTCGCCCTCTGTTTCAGCCCCTCTGTTTCAGCCCCTCTGTTACTCGCCCCCTGTTTCAGCCCCTCTGTTTCTCGCCCTCTGTTTCAGCCCCTCTGTTTCTCGCCCTCTGTTTCAGCCCCTCTGTTTCAGCCCCTCTGTTTTAGCCCCTCGGTTTCTCGCCCACTGTTTCAGCCCCTCGGTTTCTCGCCCTCTGTTTCAGCCCCTCTGTTTCAACCGCACTGTTTCAGCCCCTCTGTTTCTCGCCCTCTGTTTCAGCCCCTCTGTTTCAGCCCCACTGTTTCAGCCCCTCTGTTTCTCGCCCTCTGTTTCAGCCCCTCTGTTTCTCGCCCTCTGTTTCAGCCCCTCTGTTTCTCGCCCACTGTTTCAGCCCCTCTGTTTCAGCCCCTCTGTTTCAGCCCTCTGTTTCTCGCCCTCGGTTTCAGCCCCTCGGTTTCTCGCCCTCTGTTTCAGCCCCTCTGTATCAGCCCCCCTGTTTCACGACCCCTGTTTCTCGCCCCCTGTTTCTCGCCCCCTGTTTCAGCCCCTCTGTTTCAGCCCCTCTGTTTCTCGCCCTCTGTTTCAGCCCCTCTGTCTCAGCCCCCCTGTTTCACGCCCCCTGTTTCTCGCCCCCTGTTTCTCGCCCCTGTTTCAGCCCCTCTGTTTCAGCCCCTCTGTTTCTCGCCCCCTGTTTCAGCCCCTCTGTTTCTCGCCCCCTGTTTCAGCCCATCTGTTTCAGCCCCTCTGTTTCTCGCCCCCTGTTTCAGCCCCTCTGTTTCAGCCCCTCTGATTCTCGCCCTCTGTTTCAGCCCCTCTGTTTCTCACCCTCTGTTTCAGCCCCTCTGTTTCAGCCCCTCTGTTTCTCGCCCCCTGTTTCAGCCCCTCTGTTTCAGCCCCTCTGTTTCTCGCCCTCTGTTTCAGCCCCTCTGTTTCTCGCCCTCTGTTTCTCGCCCTCTGTTTCAGCCCCTCTGTTTCAGCCCCTCAGTTTCAGCCCCTCTGTTTCTCGCCCTCTGTTTCAGACCCTCTGTTTCAGCCCCTCTGTTTCAGCCCCTCTTTTTCAACCCTCTGTTTCAGCCCCTCTGTTTCAGCCCCTCTGTATCATCCCCTCTGTCTCTCGCCCTCTGTTTCTCGCCCCCTGTTTCAGCCCCTCTTTTTCAGCCCCTCGGTTTCTCGCCCTCTGTTTCAGCCCCTCTGTTTCAGCCCCTCGGTTTCTCGCCCTCTGTTTCAGCCCCTCTGTTTCAGCCCCTCTGTTTCTCGCACTCTGTTTCAGCCCCTCTGTTTCAGCCCCTCTGTTTCAGCCCCTCTGTTCAGCCCCTCGGTTTCTCGCCCTCTGTTTCAGCCTCTCGGTTTCTCGCCCTCTGTTTCAGCCCCTCTGTTTCAGCCACTCTGTTTCAGCCCCTCTGTTTCTCGCCCTCTGTTTCAGCCCCTCTGTTTCAGCCCCTCTGTTTCTCGCCCTCTGTTTCAGCCCCTCTGTTTCTCGCCCTCTGTTTCAGCCCCTCTGTTTCTCACCCTCTGTTTCAGCCCCTCTGTTTCAGCCCCTCTGTTTCAGCCCCTCTGTTTCTCGCCCTCTGTTTCAGCCCCTCTGTTTCAGCCCCTCTGTTTCTCGCCCTCTGTTTCAGCCCCTCTGTTTCAGCCCCTCTTTTTCTCGCCCTCACTTTCAGCCCCTCTGTTTCAGCCCCTCTGTTTCAGCCCCTCTGTTTCAGCCCCTCTTTTTCTGGTCCTCTGTTTCAGCCCCACTGTTTCAGCCGCTCTGTTTCTCACCCTCTGTTTCAGCCCCTCGGTTTCTCGCCCTCTGTTTCAGCCCCTCTGTTTCAGCCCCTCTGTTTCAGCCACTCTGTTTCTCGCCCTCTGTTTCAGCCCCTCTGTTTCAGCCCCTCTGTTTCAGCCCCTCGGTTTCTCGCCCTCTGTTTCAGCCCCTCTGTTTCTCGCGCTCTGTTTCAGCCCCTCTGTTTCAGCCCCTCTGTTTCAGCCCCTCTGTTTCAGCCCCTCTGTTTCAGCCCCTCTGTTTCAGCCCCTCGGTTTCTCGCCCTCTGTTTCAGCCCCTCGGTTTCTCGCCCTCTGTTTCAGCCCCTCTGTTTCAGCCCCTCTGTTTCTCGCCCTCAGTTTCAGCCCCTCTGTTTCAGCCCCTCTGTTTCAGCCCCTCTTTTTCTCGCCCTCTCTTTCAGCCCCTCTGTTTCAGCCCCTCTGTTTCAGCCCCTCTGTTTCAGCCCCTCTTTTTCTGGCCCTCTGTTTCAGCCCCACTGTTTCAGCCCCTCTGTTTCTCGCCCTCTGTTTCAGCCCCTCTGTTTCAGCCCCTCTTTTTCTCGCAATCTGTTTCACCCCCACTGTTTCAGCCCCTCTGTTTCAGCCCCTCTGTTTCAGCCCCTCTGTTTCTCGCCCTCTGTTTCAGCCCCTCGGTTTCTCGCCCTCTGTTTCAGCGCCTCTGTTTCAGCCCCTCTGTTTCAGCCCCTCGATTTCTCGCCCTCTGTTTCAGCCCCTCTGTTTCTCGCCCTCTGTTTCAGCCCCTCTGTTTCAGCCCCTCTGTTTCTCGCCCTCTGTTTCAGCGCCTCAATTTCAGCCCCACTTTTTCAGCCCCTCTGTTTCAGCCCCTCTATTTCAGCCCCTCTGTTTCTGCCCCTCTGTCTCTCGCCCTCTGTTTCAGCCCCTCTGTTTCTCGTCCCGTTTCAACCCCTCTGATTCAGCCCCTCTGTTTCTCGCACCCTGTTTCAGGCCCTCTGTTTCAGCCCCTCTGTTTCTCGCCCTCTGTTTCAGCCCCTCTGTTTCTCGCCCTCTGTTTCTCGCCCTCTGTTACTCGTCCCCTGTTTCAGCCGCTCTGTTTCAGCCCCTCTGTTTCAGCCCCTCTGTTTCAGCCCCTCTGTTTCTCGCCCTCTGTTTCAGCCCCTCTGTTTCTCGCCCTCTGTTTCAGCCCCTCTGTTTCTGCCCCTCTGTTTCTCGCCCTCTGTTTCAGCTCCTCTGTTTCTCGCCCTCTGTTTCAGCCCCTCTGTATCAGCCCTTCTGTTTCAGCCCCTCTGTTTCTCGCCCCCTGTTTCTCGCCCCCTGTTTCAGCCCCTCTGTTTCAGCCCCTTTGTTTCAGCCACTCTGTTTCTCACCCCCTGTTCCAGCCCCTCTGTTTCAGCCCCTCTGTTTCTCGCCCCGTTTCAGCCCCTCTGTTTCAGCCCCTCTGTTTCTCGCCCTCTGTTTCTGCCCCTCTGTTTCAGTCCCTCTGTTTCAGCCCCTCTGTTTCAGCCCGTCTGTTTCTCGCCTTCTGTTTCAGCCCCTCTGTTTCTAGCCCTCTGTTTCAGCCCCTCTGTTTCAGCCCCTCTGTTTCAGCCCCTCTGTTTCTCGCCATCTGTTTCAGCCCCTCTGTTTCAGCCCCTCTGTTTCAGCCCCTCTGTGTCTCGCCTTCTGTTTCTCGCCCCCTGTTTCAGCCCCTCTGTGTCAGCCCCTTGGTTTCTCGCCCTCTGTTTCAGCCCCTCTGTTTCAGCCCCTCTGTTTCAGCCCCTCTGTTTCTTGCCCTCTGTTTCAGCCCCTCTGTTTCTCGCCCTCTGTTTCAGCCGCTGTGTTTCAGCCCCTCTGTTTCTCGCCCTCTGTTTCAGCCCCTCGGTTTCTCGCCCTCTGTTTCAGCCCCTCTATTTCAGCTCCTCTGTTTCAGCCCCTCTGTTTCTCGTCCTCTGTTTCAGCCCCTCTGTTTCAGCCCCCTGTTTCTCGCCCTCTGTTTCAGCCCCTCTGTTTCAGCTCCTCTGTTTCTCACCCTCTGTTTCAGCCCCACTGTTTCTCGCCCTCTGTTTCAGCCCTTCTGTTTCTCGCCCTCTGTTTAAGCCCCGCTGTTTCAGCCCTTCTGTTTCAGCCCCTCTGTTTCTCGCCCTCTGTTTCAGCCCCCCTGTTTCAGCCCCTCTCTTTCTCGCCCTCTGTTTCAGCCCCTCTGTTTCAGCCCCTCTGTTACTCGCCCCCTGTTTCAGCCCCTCTGTTTCTCGCCCTCTGTTTCAGCCCCTCTGTTTCTCGCCCTCTGTTTCAGCCCCTCTGTTTCAGCCCCTCTGTTTTAGCCCCTCGGTTTCTCGCCCACTGTTTCAGCCCCTCTGTTTCTCGCCCTCTGTTTCAGCCCCTCTGTTTCAACCGCACTGTTTCAGCCCCTCTGTTTCTCGCCCTCTGTTTCAGCCACTCTGTTTCAGCCCCACTGTTTCAGCCCCTCTGTTTCTCGCCCTCTGTTTCAGCCCCTCTGTTTCTCGCCCACTGTTTCAGCCCCTCTGTTTCAGCCCCTCTGTTTCAGCCCTCTGTTTCTCGCCCTCGGTTTCAGCCCCTCTGTTTCAGCCCCTCTGTTTCTCGCCCTCTGTTTCAGCCCCTCGGTTTCTCGCCCTCTGTTTCAGCCCCTCTGTTTCAGCCCCTCTGAATCAGCCCCACTGTTTCTCGCCCTCTGTTTCAGTCCCTCTGTTTCTCGCCCTCTGTTTCAGCCCCTCTGTTTCAGCCCCTCTGTTTCTCGCCCCCTGTTTCAGCCCCTCTGTTTCTCGCCCTCTGTTTCAGCCCCTCTGTTTCTCGCCCACTGTTTCAGCCCCTCGGTTTCTCGCCCTCTGTTTCAGCCCCTCGGTTTCTCGCCTTCTGTTTCAGCCGCTCGGATTCTCGCCCTCTGTTTCAGCCCCACTGTTTCAGCTCCTCCGTTTCTGCCCCTCTTTTTCTCACCCACTGTTTCAGCCCCTCTGTTTCTCGCCCTCTGTTTCAGCCCCTCTGTTTCAGCCCCTCTGTTTCTCGCCCTCTGTTCCAGCCCCTCTGTTTCTCCCCCTCTGTTTCTCGCCCTCTGTTTCTCGCCCTCTGTTTCAGCCCCTCTGTTTCTCGCCCTCTGTTTCAGCCCCTCTGTTTCAGCCCCTCTGTTTCGCGCCCTCTGTTTCAGCCCCTCTGTTTCTCGCCCTCTGTTTCAGCCCCTCTGTTTCAGCCCCTCTGTTTCAGCCCCTCTGTTTCTAGCCCTCTGTTTCAGCCCCTCTGTTTCAGCCCCTCTGTTTCAGCCCCTCTGTTTCAGCCCCTCTGTTTCTCGCCCTCTGTTTCTCGCCCCCTGTTTCAGCCCCTCTGTTTCAGCCCCTTGGTTTCTCGCCCACTGTTTCAGCCCATCTGTTTCAGCCCCTCTGTTTCAGCCCCTCTGTTTCTTGCCCTATGTTTCAGCCCCTCTGTTTCTCGCCCTCTGTTTCAGCCCCTCTGTTACAGCCCCTCTGTTCCTCGCCCTCTGTTTCTCGTGCTCTGTTTCAGCCCCTCTGTTTCAGCCCCTCTGTTTCTCGCCCTCTGTTTCAGCCCCTCGGTTTCTCGCCCTCTGTTTCAGCCCCTCTGTTTCAGCCCCACTGTTTCAGCTCCACTGTTTCTCGCCCTCTGTTTCAGCCCCTCTGTTTCAGCCCCTCTGTTTCTCGCCCTCTGTTTCAGCCCCTCTTTTTCTCGCCCTCTGTTTCAGCCCCTCTGTTTCAGCCCCTTCTGTTTCAGCCCCTCTGTTTCTCGCCCTCTGTTCCAGCCCCTCGGTTTCTCGCCCTCTGTTTCCGCCCCTCTGTTTCTCGCCCTCTGTTTCAGCCCCTCTGTTTCAGCTCCTCTGTTTCAGCCCCTCTTTTTTTCACCCACTGTTTCAGCCCCTCTGCTTCTCGCCCTCTGTTTCAGCCCCTCTGTTTCAGCCCCTCTGTTTCTCGCCCTCTGTTTCTCGCCCTCTGTTTCAGCCCCTCTGTTTCAGTCCCTCTGTTTCAGTCCCTCTGTTTCAGCCCCTCTGTTTCTCGCCCTCTGTTTCAGCCCCTCTGTTTCTCGCCCTCTGTTTTAGCCCCTCTGTTTCAGCCCCTCTGTTTCAGCCCCTCTGTTTCTAGCCCTCTGTTTCAGCCCCTCTGTTTCAGCCCCTTGGTTTCTCGCCCACTGTTTCAGCCCATCTGTTTCAGCCCCTCTGTTTCAGCCCCTCTGTTTCTTGCCCTATGTTTCAGCCCCTCTGTTTCTCGCCCTCTGTTTCAGCTCCTCTGTTACAGCCCCTCTGTTTCTCGCCCTCTGTTTCTCGCGCTCTGTTTCAGCCCCTCTGTTTCAGCCCCTCTGTTTCGGCCCCTCTGTTTCTCGCCCTCTGTTTCATCCCCTCTGTTTCTCGCCCTCTGTTTCAGCCCCTCTGTTTCAGCCCCACTGTTTCAGCTCCACTGTTTCTCGCCCTCTGTTTCAGCCCCTCTGTTTCAGCCCCTCTGTTTCTCGCCCTCTGTTTCAGCCCCTCTGTTTCTCGCCCTCTGTTTCAGCCCCTCTGTTTCAGCCCCTTCTGTTTCAGCCCCTCTGTTTCTCGCCCTCTGTTCCAGCCCCTCGGTTTCTCGCGCTCTGTTTCCGCCCCTCTGTTTCTCACCCTCTGTTTCAGCCCCTCTGTTTCAGCTCCTCTGTTTCAGCCCCTCTTTTTCTCACCCACTGTTTCAGCCCCTCTGCTTCTCGCCCGCTGTTTCAGCCCCTCTGTTTCAGCCCCTCTGTTTCTCGCCCTCTGTTTCTCGCCCTCTGTTTCAGCCCCTCTGTTTCAGCCCCTTCTGTTTCAGCCCCTCTGTTTCTCGCCCTCTGTTCCAGCCCCTCGGTTTCTCGCCCTCTGTTTCCGCCCCTCTGTTTCAGCCCCTCTGTTTCTAGCCCTCTGTTTCAGCCCCTCTGTTTCAGCCCCTTGGTTTCTCGCCCACTGTTTCAGACCATCTGTTTCAGCCCCTCTGTTTCAGCCCCTCTGTTTCTTGCCCTATGTTTCAGCCCCTCTGTTTCTCGCCCTCTGTTTCAGCCCCTCTGTTACAGCCCCTCTGTTTCTCGCCCTCTGTTTCTCGCGCTCTGTTTCAGCCCCTCTGTTTCAGCCCCTCTGTTTCCGCCCCTCTGTTTCTCACCCTCTGTTTCAGCACCTCTGTTTCAGCTCCTCTGTTTCAGCCCCTCTTTTTCTCACCCACTGTTTCAGCTCCTCTGCTTCTCGCCCTCTGTTTCAGCCCCTCTGTTTCTCACCCTCTGTTTCAGCCCCTCTGTTTCAGCCCCTCTCTTTCAGCCCCTCTGTTTCAGCCCATCTGTTTCTCGCCCTGTGTTTCAGCCCCTCTGTTTCAGCTCCTCTGTTTCAGCCCCTCTGTTTCTCGCCCTCTTATTCAGCCCCTCTGTTTCTCGCCCTCTGTTTCAGCCCCTCTGTTTAAGCCCCTCTGTTTCAGCCCCTCTGTTTCTCGTCCTCTGTTTCAGCCCCTCGGTTTCTCGCCCTCTGTTTCAGCCCCTCTGTTTCAGCCCCTCTGTTTCAGCCCCTCTGTTTCTTGCCCTCTGTTTCAGCCCCTCTGTTTCTCGCCCTCTGTTTCAGCACCTCTGTTTCTCGCCCTCTGTTTCAGCCCCTCTGTTTCAGCCCCTCTGTTTCCCGCCCTCTGTTTCAACCCCTCGGTTTCTCGCCCTCTGTTTTAGCCCCTCTGTTTCAGCCCCTCTGTTTCAGCTCCTCTGTTTCAGCCCCTCTGTTTCTCACCCTATGTTTCAGCCCCTCGGTTTCTCGCCCTCTGTTTCAGCCCCTCTGTTTCAGCCCCTCTGTTTCAGCCCCTCGGTTTCTCGCCCTCTGTTTCAGCCCCTCTGTTTCAGCCCTTCTGTTTCTCGCCCTCTGTTTCAGCCCCTCTGTTTCAGCCCCTCTGTTTCAGCCCCTCTGTTTCAACCCCTCTGTTTCTCGCCCCCTGTTTCAGCCCCTCTGTTTCAGCCCCTCTGTTTCTCGAACTCTGTTTCAGCCCCTCTGTTTCAGCCCCTCTGTTTCTCGCCCTCTGTTTCTTGCCCTCTGTTTCAGCCCCTCTGTTTCTCGCCCTCTGTTTCAGCCCCTCTGTTTCAGCCCCTCTGTTTCTAGCCCTCTGTTTCTCGCCCTCTGTTTCAGCCCCTCTATTTCAGCTCCTCTGTTTCAGCCCCTCTGTTTCTCGTCCTCTGTTTCAGCCCCTCTGTTTCAGCCCCCTGTTTCTCGCCCTCTGTTTCAGCCCCTCTGTTTCAGCTCCTCTGTTTCTCACCCTCTGTTTCAGCCCCACTGTTTCTCGCCCTCTGTTTCAGCCCTTCTGTTTCTCGCCCTCTGTTTCAGCCCCGCTGTTTCAGCCCTTCTGTTTCAGCCCCTCTGTTTCTCGCCCTCTGTTTCAGCCCCCCTGTTTCAGCCCCTCTCTTTCTCGCCCTCTGTTTCAGCCCCTCTGTTTCAGCCCCTCTGTTACTCGCCCCCTGTTTCAGCCCCTCTGTTTCTCGCCCTCTGTTTCAGCCCCTCTGTTTCTCGCCCTCTGTTTCAGCCCCTCTGTTTCAGCCCCTCTGTTTTAGCCCCTCGGTTTCTCGCCCACTGTTTCAGCCCCTCTGTTTCTCGCCCTCTGTTTCAGCCCCTCTGTTTCAACCGCACTGTTTCAGCCCCTCTGTTTCTCGCCCTCTGTTTCAGCCACTCTGTTTCAGCCCCACTGTTTCAGCCCCTCTGTTTCTCGCCCTCTGTTTCAGCCCCTCTGTTTCTCGCCCACTGTTTCAGCCCCTCTGTTTCAGCCCCTCTGTTTCAGCCCTCTGTTTCTCGCCCTCGGTTTCAGCCCCTCTGTTTCAGCCACTCTGTTTCTCGCCCTCTGTTTCAGCCCCTCGGTTTCTCGCCCTCTGTTTCAGCCCCTCTGTTTCAGCCCCTCTGAATCAGCCCCACTGTTTCTCGCCCTCTGTTTCAGTCCCTCTGTTTCTCGCCCTCTGTTTCAGCCCCTCTGTTTCAGCCCCTCTGTTTCTCGCCCCCTGTTTCAGCCCCTCTGTTTCTCGCCCTCTGTTTCAGCCCCTCTGTTTCTCGCCCACTGTTTCAGCCCCTCGGTTTCTCGCCCTCTGTTTCAGCCCCTCGGTTTCTCGCCTTCTGTTTCAGCCGCTCGGATTCTCGCCCTCTGTTTCAGCCCCACTGTTTCAGCTCCTCTGTTTCTGCCCCTCTTTTTCTCACCCACTGTTTCAGCCCCTCTGTTTCTCGCCCTCTGTTTCAGCCCCTCTGTTTCAGCCCCTCTGTTTCTCGCCCTCTGTTCCAGCCCCTCTGTTTCTCCCCCTCTGTTTCTCGCCCTCTGTTTCTCGCCCTCTGTTTCAGCCCCTCTGTTTCTCGCCCTCTGTTTCAGCCCCTCTGTTTCAGCCCCTCTGTTTCGCGCCCTCTGTTTCAGCCCCTCTGTTTCTCGCCCTCTGTTTCAGCCCCTCTGTTTCAGCCCCTCTGTTTCAGCCCCTCTGTTTCTAGCCCTCTGTTTCAGCCCCTCTGTTTCAGCCCCTCTGTTTCAGCCCCTCTGTTTCAGCCCCTTCTGTTTCAGCCCCTCTGTTTCTCGCCCTCTGTTCCAGCCCCTCGGTTTCTCGCCCTCTGTTTCCGCCCCTCTGTTTCAGCCCCTCTGTTTCTAGCCCTCTGTTTCAGCCCCTCTGTTTCAGCCCCTTGGTTTCTCGCCCACTGTTTCAGACCATCTGTTTCAGCCCCTCTGTTTCAGCCCCTCTGTTTCTTGCCCTATGTTTCAGCCCCTCTGTTTCTCGCCCTCTGTTTCAGCCCCTCTGTTACAGCCCCTCTGTTTCTCGCCCTCTGTTTCTCGCGCTCTGTTTCAGCCCCTCTGTTGCAGCCCCTCTGTTTCGGCCCCTATGTTTCTCGCCCTCTGTTTCATCCCCTCGGTTTCTCGCCCTCTGTTTCAGCCCCTCAGTTTCAGCCCCACTGTTTCAGCTCCACTGTTTCTCGCCCTCTGTTTCAGCCCCTCTGTTTCAGCCCCTCTTTTTCACGCCCTCTGTTTCAGCCCCTCTGTTTCTCGCCCTCTGTTTCAGCCCCTCTGTTTCAGCCCCTTCTGTTTCAGCCCCTCTGTTTCTCGCCCTCTGTTCCAGCCCCTCGGTTTCTCGCCCTCTGTTTCCGCCCCTCTGTTTCTCACCCTCTGTTTCAGCACCTCTGTTTCAGCTCCTCTGTTTCAGCCCCTCTTTTTCTCACCCACTGTTTCAGCTCCTCTGCTTCTCGCCCTCTGTTTCAGCCCCTCTGTTTCTCACCCTCTGTTTCAGCCCCTCTGTTTCAGCCCCTCTCTTTCAGCCCCTCTGTTTCAGCCCATCTGTTTCTCGCCCTGTGTTTCAGCCCCTCTGTTTCAGCTCCTCTGTTTCAGCCCCTCTGTTTCTCACCCTCTTATTCAGCCCCTCTGTTTCTCGCCCTCTGTTTCAGCCCCTCTGTTTCTTGCCCTCTGTTTCAGCCCCTCTGTTTCAGCTCCTCTGTTTCAGCCCCTCTTTTTCTCACCCACTGTTTCAGCCCCTCTGCTTCTCGCCCTCTGTTTCAGCCCCTCTGTTTCAGCCCCTCTGTTTCTCGCCCTCTGTTTCTCGCCCTCTGTTTCAGCCCCTCTGTTTCAGTCCCTCTGTTTCAGTCCCTCTGTTTCAGCCACTCTGTTTCTCGCCCTCTGTTTCAGCCCCTCTGTTTCTCGCCCTCTGTTTCAGCCCCTCTGTTTCAGCCCCTCTGTTTCAGCCCCTCTGTTTCTAGCCCTCTGTTTCAGCCCCTCTGTTTCAGCCCCTTGGTTTCTCGCCCACTGTTTCAGCCCATCTGTTTCAGCCCCTCTGTTTCAGCCCCTCTGTTTCTTGCCCTATGTTTCAGCCCCTCTGTTTCTCGCCCTCTGTTTCAGCTCCTCTGTTACAGCCCCTCTGTTTCTCGCCCTCTGTTTCTCGCGCTCTGTTTCAGCCCCTCTGTTTCAGCCCCTCTGTTTCAGCCCCTCTGTTTCTCGCCCTCTGTTCCAGCCCCTCGGTTTCTCGCCCTCTGTTTCCGCCCCTCTGTTTCAGCCCCTCTGTTTCTAGCCCTCTGTTTCAGCCCCTCTGTTTCAGCCCCTTGGTTTCTCGCCCACTGTTTCAGACCATCTGTTTCAGCCCCTCTGTTTCAGCCCCTCTGTTTCTTGCCCTATGTTTCAGCCCCTCTGTTTCTCGCCCTCTGTTTCAGCCCCTCTGTTACAGCCCCTCTGTTTCTCGCCCTCTGTTTCTCGCGCTCTGTTTCAGCCCCTCTGTTGCAGCCCCTCTGTTTCGGCCCCTATGTTTCTCGCCCTCTGTTTCATCCCCTCGGTTTCTCGCCCTCTGTTTCAGCCCCTCAGTTTCAGCCCCACTGTTTCAGCTCCACTGTTTCTCGCCCTCTGTTTCAGCCCCTCTGTTTCAGCCCCTCTTTTTCACGCCCTCTGTTTCAGCCCCTCTGTTTCTCGCCCTCTGTTTCAGCCCCTCTGTTTCAGCCCCTTCTGTTTCAGCCCCTCTGTTTCTCGCCCTCTGTTCCAGCCCCTCGGTTTCTCGCCCTCTGTTTCCGCCCCTCTGTTTCTCACCCTCTGTTTCAGCACCTCTGTTTCAGCTCCTCTGTTTCAGCCCCTCTTTTTCTCACCCACTGTTTCAGCTCCTCTGCTTCTCGCCCTCTGTTTCAGCCCCTCTGTTTCTCACCCTCTGTTTCAGCCCCTCTGTTTCAGCCCCTCTCTTTCAGCCCCTCTGTTTCAGCCCATCTGTTTCTCGCCCTGTGTTTCAGCCCCTCTGTTTCAGCTCCTCTGTTTCAGCCCCTCTGTTTCTCACCCTCTTATTCAGCCCCTCTGTTTCTCGCCCTCTGTTTCAGCCCCTCTGTTTCTTGCCCTCTGTTTCAGCCCCTCTGTTTCAGCTCCTCTGTTTCAGCCCCTCTTTTTCTCACCCACTGTTTCAGCCCCTCTGCTTCTCGCCCTCTGTTTCAGCCCCTCTGTTTCAGCCCCTCTGTTTCTCGCCCTCTGTTTCTCGCCCTCTGTTTCAGCCCCTCTGTTTCAGTCCCTCTGTTTCAGTCCCTCTGTTTCAGCCACTCTGTTTCTCGCCCTCTGTTTCAGCCCCTCTGTTTCTCGCCCTCTGTTTCAGCCCCTCTGTTTCAGCCCCTCTGTTTCAGCCCCTCTGTTTCTAGCCCTCTGTTTCAGCCCCTCTGTTTCAGCCCCTTGGTTTCTCGCCCACTGTTTCAGCCCATCTGTTTCAGCCCCTCTGTTTCAGCCCCTCTGTTTCTTGCCCTATGTTTCAGCCCCTCTGTTTCTCGCCCTCTGTTTCAGCTCCTCTGTTACAGCCCCTCTGTTTCTCGCCCTCTGTTTCTCGCGCTCTGTTTCAGCCCCTCTGTTTCAGCCCCTCTGTTTCGGCCCCTCTGTTTCTCGCCCTCTGTTTCTCGCCCTCTGTTTCAGCCCCTCTGTTTCAGCCCCACTGTTTCAGCTCCACTGTTTCTCGCCCTCTGTTTCAGCCCCTCTGTTTCTCGCCCTCTGTTTCAGCCCCTCTGTTTCTCGCCCTCTGTTTCAGCCCCTCTGTTTCAGCCCCTTCTGTTTCAGCCCCTCTGTTTCTCGCCCTCTGTTCCAGCCCCTCGGTTTCTCGCGCTCTGTTTCCGCCCCTCTGTTTCTCACCCTCTGTTTCAGCCCCTCTGTTTCAGCTCCTCTGTTTCAGCCCCTCTTTTTCTCACCCACTGTTTCAGCCCCTCTGCTTCTCGCCCGCTGTTTCAGCCCCTCTGTTTCAGCTCCTCTGTTTCTCGCCCTCTGTTTCTCGCCCTCTGTTTCAGCCCCTCTGTTTCAGCCCCTTCTGTTTCAGCCCCTCTGTTTCTCGCCCTCTGTTCCAGCCCCTCGGTTTCTCGCCCTCTGTTTCCGCCCCTCTGTTTCAGCCCCTCTGTTTCTAGCCCTCTGTTTCAGCCCCTCTGTTTCAGCCCCTTGGTTTCTCGCCCACTGTTTCAGACCATCTGTTTCAGCCCCTCTGTTTCAGCCCCTCTGTTTCTTGCCCTATGTTTCAGCCCCTCTGTTTCTCGCCCTCTGTTTCAGCCCCTCTGTTACAGCCCCTCTGTTTCTCGCCCTCTGTTTCTCGCGCTCTGTTTCAGCCCCTCTGTTTCAGCCCCTCTGTTTCGGCCCCTATGTTTCTCGCCCTCTGTTTCATCCCCTCGGTTTCTCGCCCTCTGTTTCAGCCCCTCAGTTTCAGCCCCACTGTTTCAGCTCCACTGTTTCTCGCCCTCTGTTTCAGCCCCTCTGTTTCAGCCCCTCTTTTTCACGCCCTCTGTTTCAGCCCCTCTGTTTCTCGCCCTCTGTTTCAGCCCCTCTGTTTCAGCCCCTTCTGTTTCAGCCCCTCTGTTTCTCGCCCTCTGTTCCAGCCCCTCGGTTTCTCGCCCTCTGTTTCCGCCCCTCTGTTTCTCACCCTCTGTTTCAGCACCTCTGTTTCAGCTCCTCTGTTTCAGCCCCTCTTTTTCTCACCCACTGTTTCAGCTCCTCTGCTTCTCGCCCTCTGTTTCAGCCCCTCTGTTTCTCACCCTCTGTTTCAGCCCCTCTGTTTCAGCCCCTCTCTTTCAGCCCCTCTGTTTCAGCCCATCTGTTTCTCGCCCTGTGTTTCAGCCCCTCTGTTTCAGCTCCTCTGTTTCAGCCCCTCTGTTTCTCGCCCACTTATTCAGCCCCTCTGTTTCTCGCCCTCTGTTTCAGCCCCTCTGTTTAAGCCCCTCTGTTTCAGCCCCTCTGTTTCTCGTCCTCTGTTTCAGCCCCTCGGTTTCTCGCCCTCTGTTTCAGCCCCTCTGTTTCAGCCCCTCTGTTTCAGCCCCTCTGTTTCTTGCCCTCTGTTTCAGCCCCTCTGTTTCTCGCCCTCTGTTTCAGCCCCTCGGTTTCTCGCACTCTGTTTCAGCCCCTCTGTTTCAGCCCCTCTGTTTCCCGCCCTCTGTTTCAACCCCTCGGTTTCTCGCCCTCTGTTTTAGCCCCTCTGTTTCAGCCCCTCTGTTTCAGCTCCTCTGTTTCAGCCCCTCTGTTTCTCACCCTATGTTTCAGCCCCTCGGTTTCTCGCCCTCTGTTTCAGCCCCTCTGTTTCAGCCCCTCTGTTTCAGCCCCTCGGTTTCTCGCCCTCTGTTTCAGCCCCTCTGTTTCAGCCCTTCTGTTTCTCGCCCTCTGTTTCAGCCCCTCTGTTTCAGCCCCTCTGTTTCAGCCCCTCTGTTTCAACCCCTCTGTTTCTCGCCCCCTGTTTCAGCCCCTCTGTTTCAGCCCCTCTGTTTCTCGAACTCTGTTTCAGCCCCTCTGTTTCAGCCCCTCTGTTTCTCGCCCTCTGTTTCTTGCCCTCTGTTTCAGCCCCTCTGTTTCTCGCCCTCTGTTTCAGCCCCTCTGTTTCAGCCCCTCTGTTTCTAGCCCTCTGTTTCTCGCCCTCTGTTTCAGCCCCTCTATTTCAGCTCCTCTGTTTCAGCCCCTCTGTTTCTCGTCCTCTGTTTCAGCCCCTCTGTTTCAGCCCCCTGTTTCTCGCCCTCTGTTTCAGCCCCTCTGTTTCAGCTCCTCTGTTTCTCACCCTCTGTTTCAGCCCCACTGTTTCTCGCCCTCTGTTTCAGCCCTTCTGTTTCTCGCCCTCTGTTTCAGCCCCGCTGTTTCAGCCCTTCTGTTTCAGCCCCTCTGTTTCTCGCCCTCTGTTTCAGCCCCCCTGTTTCAGCCCCTCTCTTTCTCGCCCTCTGTTTCAGCCCCTCTGTTTCAGCCCCTCTGTTACTCGCCCCCTGTTTCAGCCCCTCTGTTTCTCGCCCTCTGTTTCAGCCCCTCTGTTTCTCGCCCTCTGTTTCAGCCCCTCTGTTTCAGCCCCTCTGTTTTAGCCCCTCGGTTTCTCGCCCACTGTTTCAGCCCCTCTGTTTCTCGCCCTCTGTTTCAGCCCCTCTGTTTCAACCGCACTGTTTCAGCCCCTCTGTTTCTCGCCCTCTGTTTCAGCCACTCTGTTTCAGCCCCACTGTTTCAGCCCCTCTGTTTCTCGCCCTCTGTTTCAGCCCCTCTGTTTCTCGCCCACTGTTTCAGCCCCTCTGTTTCAGCCCCTCTGTTTCAGCCCTCTGTTTCTCGCCCTCGGTTTCAGCCCCTCTGTTTCAGCCCCTCTGTTTCTCGCCCTCTGTTTCAGCCCCTCGGTTTCTCGCCCTCTGTTTCAGCCCCTCTGTTTCAGCCCCTCTGAATCAGCCCCACTGTTTCTCGCCCTCTGTTTCAGTCCCTCTGTTTCTCGCCCTCTGTTTCAGCCCCTCTGTTTCAGCCCCTCTGTTTCTCGCCCCCTGTTTCAGCCCCTCTGTTTCTCGCCCTCTGTTTCAGCCCCTCTGTTTCTCGCCCACTGTTTCAGCCCCTCGGTTTCTCGCCCTCTGTTTCAGCCCCTCGGTTTCTCGCCTTCTGTTTCAGCCGCTCGGATTCTCGCCCTCTGTTTCAGCCCCACTGTTTCAGCTCCTCTGTTTCTGCCCCTCTTTTTCTCACCCACTGTTTCAGCCCCTCTGTTTCTCGCCCTCTGTTTCAGCCCCTCTGTTTCAGCCCCTCTGTTTCTCGCCCTCTGTTCCAGCCCCTCTGTTTCTCCCCCTCTGTTTCTCGCCCTCTGTTTCTCGCCCTCTGTTTCAGCCCCTCTGTTTCTCACCCTCTGTTTCAGCCCCTCTGTTTCAGCCCCTCTGTTTCGCGCCCTCTGTTTCAGCCCCTCTGTTTCTCGCCCTCTGTTTCAGCCCCTCTGTTTCAGCCCCTCTGTTTCAGCCCCTCTGTTTCTAGCCCTCTGTTTCAGCCCCTCTGTTTCAGCCCCTCTGTTTCAGCCCCTCTGTTTCAGCCCCTGTGTTTCTCGCCCTCTGTTTCTCGCCCCCTGTTTCAGCCCCTCTGTTTCAGCCCCTTGGTTTCTCGCCCACTGTTTCAGCCCATCTGTTTCAGCCCCTCTGTTTCAGCCCCTCTGTTTCTTGCCCTATGTTTCAGCCCCTCTGTTTCTCGCCCTCTGTTTCAGCCCCTCTGTTACAGCCCCTCTGTTCCTCGCCCTCTGTTTCTCGCGCTCTGTTTCAGCCCCTCTGTTTCAGCCCCTCTGTTTCTCGCCCTCTGTTTCAGCCCCTCGGTTTCTCGCCCTCTGTTTCAGCCCCTCTGTTTCAGCCCCACTGCTTCAGCTCCACTGTTTCTCGCCCTCTGTTTCAGCCCCTCTGTTTCAGCCCCTCTGTTTCTCGCCCTCTGTTTCAGCCCCTCTTTTTCTCGCCCTCTGTTTCAGCCCCTCTGTTTCAGCCCCTTCTGTTTCAGCCACTCTGTTTCTCGCCCTCTGTTCCAGCCCCTCGGTTTCTCGCCCTCTGTTTCCGCCCCTCTGTTTCTCGCCCTCTGTTTCAGCCCCTCTGTTTCAGCTCCTCTGTTTCAGCCCCTCTTTTTCTCACCCACTGTTTCAGCCCCTCTGCTTCTCGCCCTCTGTTTCAGCCCCTCTGTTTCAGCCCCTCTGTTTCTCGCCCTCTGTTTCTCGCCCTCTGTTTCAGCCCCTCTGTTTCAGTCCCTCTGTTTCAGTCCCTCTGTTTCAGCCCCTCTGTTTCTCGCCCTCTGTTTCAGCCCCTCTGTTTCTCGCCCTCTGTTTCAGCCCCTCTGTTTCAGCCCCTCTGTTTCAGCCCCTCTGTTTCTAGCCCTCTGTTTCAGCCCCTCTGTTTCAGCCCCTTGGTTTCTCGCCCACTGTTTCAGCCCATCTGTTTCAGCCCCTCTGTTTCAGCCCCTCTGTTTCTTGCCCTATGTTTCAGCCCCTCTGTTTCTCGCCCTCTGTTTCAGCTCCTCTGTTACAGCCCCTCTGTTTCTCGCCCTCTGTTTCTCGCGCTCTGTTTCAGCCCCTCTGTTTCAGCCCCTCTGTTTCGGACCCTCTGTTTCTCGCCCTCTGTTTCATCCCCTCGGTTTCTCGCCCTCTGTTTCAGCCCCTCTG
Source organism: Chiloscyllium punctatum (assembly GCF_047496795.1). Taxonomy (NCBI): domain Eukaryota; kingdom Metazoa; phylum Chordata; class Chondrichthyes; order Orectolobiformes; family Hemiscylliidae; genus Chiloscyllium; species Chiloscyllium punctatum. The sequence goes on from NC_092770.1 coordinate 78,430,048, forward strand.
TTTCAGCCCCACTGTTTCAGCTCCACTGTTTCTCGCCCTCTGTTTCAGCCCCTCTGTTTCAGCCCCTCTGTTTCTCGCCCTCTGTTTCAGCCCCTCTGTTTCTCGCCCTCTGTTTCAGCCCCTCTCTTTCAGCCCCTTCTGTTTCAGCCCCTCTGTTTCTCGCCCTCTGTTCCAGCCCCTCGGTTTCTCGCCCTCTGTTTCCGCCCCTCTGTTTCTCACCCTCTGTTTCAGCCCCTCTGTTTCAGCTCCTCTGTTTCAGCCCCTCTTTTTCTCACCCACTGTTTCAGCCCCTCTGCTTCTCGCCCGCTGTTTCAGCCCCTCTGTTTCAGCCCCTCTGTTTCTCGCCCTCTGTTTCTCGCCCTCTGTTTCAGCCCCTCTGTTTCAGCCCCTTCTGTTTCAGCCCCTCTGTTTCTCGCCCTCTGTTCCAGCCCCTCGGTTTCTCGCCCTCTGTTTCCGCCCCTCTGTTTCAGCCCCTCTGTTTCTAGCCCTCTGTTTCAGCCCCTCTGTTTCAGCCCCTTGGTTTCTCGCCCACTGTTTCAGACCATCTGTTTCAGCCCCTCTGTTTCAGCCCCTCTGTTTCTTGCCCTATGTTTCAGCCCCTCTGTTTCTCGCCCTCTGTTTCAGCCCCTCTGTTACAGCCCCTCTGTTTCTCGCCCTCTGTTTCTCGCGCTCTGTTTCAGCCCCTCTGTTTCAGCCCCTCTGTTTCGGCCCCTATGTTTCGCGCCCTCTGTTTCATCCCCTCGGTTTCTCGCCCTCTGTTTCAGCCCCTCAGTTTCAGCCCCACTGTTTCAGCTCCACTGTTTCTCGCCCTCTGTTTCAGCCCCTCTGTTTCAGCCCCTCTTTTTCACGCCCTCTGTTTCAGCCCCTCTGTTTCTCGCCCTCTGTTTCAGCCCCTCTGTTTCAGCCCCTTCTGTTTCAGCCCCTCTGTTTCTCGCCCTCTGTTCCAGCCCCTCGGTTTCTCGCCCTCTGTTTCCGCCCCTCTGTTTCTCACCCTCTGTTTCAGCACCTCTGTTTCAGCTCCTCTGTTTCAGCCCCTCTTTTTCTCACCCACTGTTTCAGCTCCTCTGCTTCTCGCCCTCTGTTTCAGCCCCTCTGTTTCTCACCCTCTGTTTCAGCCCCTCTGTTTCAGCCCCTCTCTTTCAGCCCCTCTGTTTCAGCCCATCTGTTTCTCGCCCTGTGTTTCAGCCCCTCTGTTTCAGCTCCTCTGTTTCAGCCCCTCTGTTTCTCACCCTCTTATTCAGCCCCTCTGTTTCTCGCCCTCTGTTTCAGCCCCTCTGTTTAAGCCCCTCTGTTTCAGCCCCTCTGTTTCTCGTCCTCTGTTTCAGCCCCTCGGTTTCTCGCCCTCTGTTTCAGCCCCTCTGTTTCAGCCCCTCTGTTTCAGCCCCTCTGTTTCTTGCCCTCTGTTTCAGCCCCTCTGTTTCTCGCCCTCTGTTTCAGCACCTCTGTTTCTCGCCCTCTGTTTCAGCCCCTCTGTTTCAGCCCCTCTGTTTCCCGCCCTCTGTTTCAACCCCTCTGTTTCTCGCCCTCTGTTTTAGCCCCTCTGTTTCAGCCCCTCTGTTTCAGCTCCTCTGTTTCAGCCCCTCTGTTTCTCACCCTATGTTTCAGCCCCTCGGTTTCTCGCCCTCTGTTTCAGCCCCTCTGTTTCAGCCCCTCTGTTTCAGCCCCTCGGTTTCTCGCCCTCTGTTTCAGCCCCTCTGTTTCAGCCCTTCTGTTTCTCGCCCTCTGTTTCAGCCCCTCTGTTTCAGCCCCTCTGTTTCAGCCCCTCTGTTTCAACCCCTCTGTTTCTCGCCCCCTGTTTCAGCCCCTCTGTTTCAGCCCCTCTGTTTCTCGAACTCTGTTTCAGCCCCTCTGTTTCAGCCCCTCTGTTTCTCGCCCTCTGTTTCTTGCCCTCTGTTTCAGCCCCTCTGTTTCTCGCCCTCTGTTTCAGCCCCTCTGTTTCAGCCCCTCTGTTTCTAGCCCTCTGTTTCTCGCCCTCTGTTTCAGCCCCTCTGTTTCAGCCCCTCTGTTTCTCGCCCTCTTTTTCAGCCCCTCGGGTTCTCGCCCTCTGTTTCAGCCCCTCTGTTTCGGCCCCTCTGTTTCAGCCCCTCGGTTTCTCGCCCTCTGTTTCAGCCCCTCTGTTTCTCGCCCCCTGTTTCAGCCCCTCTGTTTCAGCCCCTCTTTTTCTCACCCACTGTTTCAGCCCCTCTGCTTCTCGCCCTCTGTTTCAGCCCCTCTGTTTCAGCCCCTCTGTTTCTCGGCCTCTGTTTCTCGCCCTCTGTTTCAGCCCCTCTGTTTCAGTCCCTCTGTTTCAGTCCCTCTGTTTCAGCCCCTCTGTTTCTCGCCCTCAGTTTCAGCCCCTCTGTTTCTCGCCCTCTGTTTCAGCCCCTCTGTTTCAGCCCCTCTGTTTCAGCCCCTCTGTTTCTAGCCCTCTGTTTCAGCCCCTCTGTTTCAGCCCCTTGGTTTCTCGCCCACTGTTTCAGCCCATCTGTTTCAGCCCCTCTGTTTCAGCCCCTCTGTTTCTTGCCCTATGTTTCAGCCCCTCTGTTTCTCGCCCTCTGTTTCAGCTCCTCTGTTACAGCCCCTCTGTTTCTCGCCCTCTGTTTCTCGCGCTCTGTTTCAGCCCCTCTGTTTCAGCCCCTCTGTTTCGGCCCCTCTGTTTCTCGCCCTCTGTTTCATCCCCTCGGTTTCTCGCCCTCTGTTTCAGCCCCTCTGTTTCAGCCCCACTGTTTCAGCTCCACTGTTTCTCGCCCTCTGTTTCAGCCCCTCTGTTTCAGCCCCTCTGTTTCTCGCCCTCTGTTTCAGCCCCTCTGTTTCTCGCCCTCTGTTTCAGCCCCTCTGTTTCAGCCCCTTCTGTTTCAGCCCCTCTGTTTCTCGCCCTCTGTTCCAGCCCCTCGGTTTCTCGCGCTCTGTTTCCGCCCCTCTGTTTCTCACCCTCTGTTTCAGCCCCTCTGTTTCAGCTCCTCTGTTTCAGCCCCTCTTTTTCTCACCCACTGTTTCAGCCCCTCTGCTTCTCGCCCGCTGTTTCAGCCCCTCTGTTTCAGCCCCTCTGTTTCTTGCCCTCTGTTTCTCGCCCTCTGTTTCAGCCCCTCTGTTTCAGTCCCTCTGTTTCAGCCCCTCTGTTTCAGCCCATCTGTTTCTCGCCCTCTGTTTCAGCCCCTCTGTTTCTCGCCCTCTGTTTCAGCCCCTCTGTTTCAGCCCCTCTGTTTCAGCCCCTCTGTTTCTAGCCCTCTGTTTCAGCCCCTCTGTTTCAGCCCCTTGGTTTCTCGCCCACTGTTTCAGACCATCTGTTTCAGCCCCTCTGTTTCAGCCCCTCTGTTTCTTGCCCTATGTTTCAGCCCCTCTGTTTCTCGCCCTCTGTTTCAGCCCCTCTGTTTCTCGCGCTCTGTTTCAGCCCCTCTGTTTCAGCCCCTCTGTTTCGGCCCCTATGTTTCTCGCCCTCTGTTTCATCCCCTCGGTTTCTCGCCCTCTGTTTCAGCCCCTCAGTTTCAGCCCCACTGTTTCAGCTCCACTGTTTCTCGCCCTCTGTTTCAGCCCCTCTGTTTCAGCCCCTCTTTTTCTCGCCCTCTGTTTCAGCCCCTCTGTTTCTCGCCCTCTGTTTCAGCCCCTCTGTTTCAGCCCCTTCTGTTTCAGCCCCTCTGTTTCTCGCTCTCTGTTCCAGCCCCTCGGTTTCTCGCCCTCTGTTTCCGCCCCTCTGTTTCAGCCCCTCTGTTTCAGCCCCTCTGTTTCTAGCCCTCTGTTTCAGCCCCTCTGTTTCAGCCCCTTGGTTTCTCGCCCTCTGTTTCAGACCATCTGTTTCAGCCCCTCTGTTTCAGCCCCTCTGTTTCTTGCCCTATGTTTCAGCCCCTCTGTTTCTCGCCCTCTGTTTCAGCCCCTCTGTTACAGCCCCTCTGTTTCTCGCCCTCTGTTTCTCGCGCTCTGTTTCAGCCCCTCTGTTTCAGCCCCTCTGTTTCGGCCCCTATGTTTCTCGCCCTCTGTTTCATCCCCTCGGTTTCTCGCCCTCTGTTTCAGCCCCTCAGTTTCAGCCCCACTGTTTCAGCTCCACTGTTTCTAGCCCTCTGTTTCAGCCCCTCTGTTTCAGCCCCTCTTTTTCACGCCCTCTGTTTCAGCCCCTCTGTTTCTCGCCCTCTGTTTCAGCCCCTCTGTTTCAGCCCCTTCTGTTTCAGCCCCTCTGTTTCTCGCCCTCTGTTCCAGCCCCTCGGTTTCTCGCCCTCTGTTTCCGCCCCTCTGTTTCTCACCCTCTGTTTCAGCACCTCTGTTTCAGATCCTCTGTTTCAGCCTCTCTTTTTCTCACCCACTGTTTCAGCCCCTCTGCTTCTCGCCCTCTGTTTCAGCCCCTCTGTTTCTCACCCTCTGTTTCAGCCCCTCTGTTTCAGACCCTCTCTTTCAGCCCCTCTGTTTCAGCCCATCTGTTTCTCGCCCTGTGTTTCAGCCCCTCTGTTTCAGCTCCTCTGTTTCAGCCCCTCTGTTTCTCGCCCTCTTATTCAGCCCCTCTGTTTCTCGCCCTCTGTTTCAGCCCCTCTGTTTAAGCCCCTCTGTTTCAGCCCCTCTGTTTCTCGTCCTCTGTTTCAGCCCCTCGGTTTCTCGCCCTCTGTTTCAGCCCCTCTGTTTCAGCCCCTCTGTTTCTTGCCCTCTGTTTCAGCCCCTCTGTTTCTCGCCCTCTGTTTCAGCACCTCTGTTTCTCGCCCTCTGTTTCAGCCCCTCTGTTTCAGCCCCTCTGTTTCCCGCCCTCTGTTTCAACCCCTCGGTTTCTCGCCCTCTGTTTTAGCCTCTCTGTTTCAGCCCCTCTGTTTCAACTCCTCTGTTTCAGCCCCTCTGTTTCTCACCCTATGTTTCAGCCCCTCGGTTTCTCGCCCTCTGTTTCAGCCCCTCTGTTTCAGCCCCTCTGTTTCAGCGCCTCGGTTTCTCGCCCTCTGTTTCAGCCCCTCTGTTTCAGCCCTTCTGTTTCTCGCCCTCTGTTTCAGCCCCTCTGTTTCAGCCCCTCTGTTTCAGCCCCTCTGTTTCAACCCCTCTGTTTCTCGCCCCCTGTTTCAGCGCCTCTGTTTCAGCCCCTCTGTTTCTCGACCTCTGTTTCAGCCCCTCTGTTTCAGCCCCTCTGTTTCTCGCCCTCTGTTTCTTGCCCTCTGTTTCAGCCCCTCTGTTTCTCGCCCTCTGTTTCAGCCCCTCTGTTTCAGCCCCTCTGTTTCTAGCCCTCTGTTTCTCGCCCTCTGTTTCAGCGCCTCTGTTTCAGCCCCTCTGTTTCTCGCCCTCTGTTTCAGCCCCTCGGGTTCTCGCCCTCTGTTTCAGCCCCTCTGTTTCGGCCCCTCTGTTTCAGCCCCTCGGTTTCTCGCCCTCTGTTTCAGCCCCTCTGTTTCTCGCCCCCTGTTTCAGCCCCTCTGTTTCAGCCCCTCTGTTTCTCGCCCTCTGTTTCAGCCCCTCTGTTTCAGCCCCTCTGTTTCTCGCCCTCTGTTTCAGCCCCTCTGTTTCTCGCCCCCTGTTTCTCGCCCTCTGTTTCAGCCCCTCTGTTTCAGCCCCTCTGTTTCAGGCACTCTGTTTCAGCCCCTCGGTTTATCGCCCTCTGTTTCAGCCCCTCTGTTTCTCGCCCTCTGTTTCAGCCCCTCTGTTTCTCGCCCTCTGTTTCAGCCCTTCTGTTTCAGCCCCTCTGTTTCAGCCCCTCTGTTTCAGCCCCTCTGTTTCTCGTCCTCTGTTTCAGCCCCTCGGTTTCTCGCCCTCTGTTTCAGCCCCTCTGTTTCAGCCCCTCTGTTTCAGCCCCTCTGTTTCTTGCCCTCTGTTTCAGCCCCTCTGTTTCTCGCCCTCTGTTTCAGCACCTCTGTTTCTCGCCCTCTGTTTCAGCCCCTCTGTTTCAGCCCCTCTGTTTCCCGCCCTCTGTTTCAACCCCTCGGTTTCTCGCCCTCTGTTTTAGCCCCTCTGTTTCAGCCCCTCTGTTTCAACTCCTCTGTTTCAGCCCCTCTGTTTCTCACCCTATGTTTCAGCCCCTCGGTTTCTCGCCCTCTGTTTCAACCCCTCTGTTTCAGCCCCTCTGTTTCAGCCCCTCGGTTTCTCGCCCTCTGTTTCAGCCCCTCTGTTTCAGCCCTTCTGTTTCTCGCCCTCTGTTTCAGCCCCTCTGTTTCAGCCCCTCTGTTTCAGCCCCTCTGTTTCAACCCCTCTGTTTCTCGCCCCCTGTTTCAGCCCCTCTGTTTCAGCCCCTCTGTTTCTCGACCTCTGTTTCAGCCCCTCTGTTTCAGCCCCTCTGTTTCTCGCCCTCTGTTTCTTGCCCTCTGTTTCAGCCCCTCTGTTTCTCGCCCTCTGTTTCAGCCCCTCTGTTTCAGCCCCTCTGTTTCTAGCCCTCTGTTTCTCGCCCTCTGTTTCAGCCCCTCTGTTTCAGCCCCTCTGTTTCTCGCCCTCTGTTTCAGCCCCTCGGGTTCTCGCCCTCTGTTTCTCGCCCTCTGTTTCAGCCCCTCTGTTTCAGCCCCTTTGTTTCAGCCACTCTGTTTCAGCCCCTCGGTTTATCGCCCTCTGTTTCAGCCCCTCTGTTTCTCGCCCTCTGTTTCAGCCCCTCGGTTTCTCGCCCTCTGTTTCAGCCCCTCTGTTTCAGCCCCCCTGTTTCAGCCCCTCGGTTTCTCGCCCTCTGTTTCAGCCCCTCTGTTTCAGCCCTTCTGTTTCAGCCTCTCTGTTTCAGCCCCTCAGTGTCAGCCCCTCTGTTTCAGCCCCTCTGTTTCTCGCCCCCTGTTTCAGCCCCTCTGTTTCAGCCCCTCTGTTTCTCGCCCTCTGTTTCAGCCCCTCTGTTTCAGCCCCTCTGTTTCTCGCCCTCTCTTTCTTGCCCTCTGTTTCAGCCCCTCTGTTTCTCGCCCTCTGTTTCAGCCCCTCTGTTACAGCCCCTCTGTTTCTAGCCCTCTGTTTCTAGCCCTCTGTTTCAGCCCCTCTGTTTCAGCCCCTCTGATTCAGCGCCTCTGTTTCTCGCCCTCTGTTTCAGCCCCTGCGTTTCTCGCCCTCTGTGTCAGCCCCTCTGTTTCAGCCCCTCTGCTTCAGCCCCTCTGTTTCTCGCCCTCTGTTTCAGCCCCTCTGTTTCTCGCCCTCTGTTTCAGCCCCTCTGTTTCAGCCCCTCTGTTTCTCGCCCTCTATTTCAGCCCCTCTGTTTCTCGCCCTCTGTTAAAGCCCCTCTGTTTCAGCCCCTCTGTTTCAGCCACTCTGTTTCAGACCCTCGGTTTCTCGCCCTCTGTTTCAGCCCCTCTGTTTCTCGCCCTCTGTTTCAGCCCCTCTGTTTCAGCCCTTCTGTTTCAGCCCCTCTGTTTCAGCCCCTCTGTTTCAGCCCCTCTGTTTCAGCCCCTCTGTTTCAACCCCTCTGTTTCTCGCCCCCTGTTTCAGCCCCTCTGTTTCAGCCGCTTGGTTTCTCGCCCACTGTTTCAGCCCATCTGTTTCAGCCCCTCTGTTTCAGCCCCTCGGTTTCTCGCCCTCTGTTTCAGCCCCTCTGTTTCAGCTCCTCTGTTTCAGCCCCTCTGTTTCAGCCCCTCTGTTTCTCGCCCTCTGTTTCTCGCCCTCTGTTTCAGCCCCTCTGTTTCAGCCCCTCTGTTTCAGCCCCTCTGTTTCTCGCCCTCTGTTTCAGCCCCTCGGTTTCTCGCCCTCTGTTTCAGCCCCTCTGTTTCAGCCCCACTGTTTCAGCTCCACTGTTTCTCGCCCTCTGTTTCATCCCCTCTGTTTCTCGCCCTCTGTTTCAGCCCATCTGTTTCAGCCCCTCTGTTTCTCGCCCTCTGTTTCAGCCCCTCTGTTTCTCGCCCACTGTTTCAGACCCTCTGTTTCAGCTCCTCTGTTTCAGCCCCTCTGTTTCTTGCCCTCTGTTTCAGCACCTCGGTTTCTCGCCCTCTGTTTCAGCCCCTCGGTTTCTCGCCCTCTGTTTCAGCCCCTCTGTTTCAGCCCCCCTGTTTCAGCCGCTCGGTTTCTCGCCCTCTGTTTCAGCCCCTCTGTTTCAGCCCTTCTGTTTCAGCCCCTCTGTTTCAGCCCCTCTGTTTCAGCCCCTCTGTTTCAGCCCCTCTGTTTCTCACCCCTGTTTCAGCCCCTCTGTTTCAGCCCCTCTGTTTCTCGCCCTCTGTTTCTTGCCCTCTGTTTCAGCCCCTCTGTTTCTCGCCCTCTGTTTCAGCCCCTCTGTTTCAGCCCCTCTGTTTCTAGCCCTCTGTTTCTAGCCCTCTGTTTCAGCCCCTCTGTTTCAGCCCCTCTGTTTCAGCCCCTCTGTTTCTCGCCCTCTGTTTCAGCCCCTGGGTTTCTCGCCCTCTGTGTCAGCCCCTCTGTTTCAGCCCCTCTGCTTCAGCCCCTCTGTTTCTCGCCCTCTGTTTCAGCCCCTCTGTTTCTCGCCCTCTGTTTCAGCCCCTCTGTTTCAGCCCCTCTGTTTCTCGCCCTCTATTTCAGCCCCTCTGTTTCTCGCCCTCTGTTTAAGCCCCTCTGTTTCAGCCCCTCTGTTTCTGCCACTCTGTTTCAGACCCTCGGTTTCTCGCCCTCTGTTTCAGCCCCTCTGTTTCTCGACCTCTGTTTCAGCCCCTCTGTTTCAGCCCTTCTGTTTCAGCCCCTCTGTTTCAGCCCCTCTGTTTCTCGCCCTCTGTTTCTCGCCCTCTGTTTCTCGCCTTCTGTTTCAGCCCCTCTGTTTCAGCGCCTCTGTTTCCCGCCCTCTGTTTCAGCCCCTCTGTTTCTCGTCCTCTGTTTCAGCCCCTCTGTTTCTCGCACTCTGTTTCAGCCCCTGTGTTTCAGCACCTCTGTTTCAGCCCTCTGTTTCTCGCCCTCTGTTTCAGCCCCTCTGTTTCAGCCCCTCTGTTTCTCGCCCTCTGTTTCAGCCCCTCAATTTCAGTCCCTCTGTTTCTCGCCCTCTGTTTCAGCCCCTCTATTTCTCGCCCTCTGTTTCTCGCCCTCTGTTTCAGCCCCTCTGTTTCAGCCCCTCTGTTTCAGCCCCTCTGTTTCAGCCCCTCTGTTTCTCGCCCTCTGTTTCAGCCCCTCTGTTTCTCGCCCTCTGTTTCAGACCCTCTGTATCAGCCCCTCTGTTTCAGCCCCTCTGTTTCTCGCCCTCTGTTTCAGCACCTCGGTTTCTCGCCCTCTGTTTCAGCCCCTCGGTTTCTCGCCCTCTGTTTCAGCCCCTCTGTTTCAGCCCCTCTGTTTCAGCCCCTCTGTTTCTCGCCCTCTGTTTCAGCCCCTCTGTTTCAGCCCTTCTGTTTCAGCCCCTCTGTTTCAGCCCCTCTGTTTCTCGCCCCCTGTTTCAGCCCCCCTGCTTCAGCCCCTCTGTTTCTCACCCTCTGTTTCAGCCCCTCAGTTTCAGCCCCTCTATTTCTCGCCCTCTGTTTCTTGCCCTCTGTTTCAGCCCCTCTGTTTCTCCCCCTCTGTTTCAGCCCCTCTGTTTCAGCCCCTCTGTTTCTAGCTCTCTGTTTCTCGCCCTCTGTTTCAGCCCCTCTGTTTCAGCCCCTCTGTTTCAGCCCCTCTGTTTCTCGCCCTCTGTTTCAGCCCCTTGGTTTCTCGCCCTCTGTTTCAGTCCCTCTGCTTCGGCCCCTCTGTTTCAGCCCCACTGTTTCTCGCCCTCTGTTTCAGCCCCTCTGTTTCTCGCCCTCTGTTTCAGCCACTCTGCTTCAGCCCCTCTGTTTCTCGCCCTCTGTTTCAGCCCCTCTGTTTCTCGCCCTCTGTTTCAGCCCCTCTGTTTCAGCCCCTCTGTTTCTCGCCCTTTGTTTCTCGCCCTCTGTTTCAGCCCCTCTGTTTCAGCCCCTCTGTTTCAGCCACTCTGTTTCAGCCCCTCTGTTTCTCGCCCTCTGTTTCAGCACCTCGGTTTCTCGCCCTCTGTTTCAGCCCCTCGGTTTCTCGCCCTCTGTTTCAGCCCCTCTGTTTCAGCCCCTCTGTTTCAGCCCCTCTGTTTCTCGCCCTCTGTTTCAGCCCCTCTGTTTCAGCCCTTCTGTTTCAGCCCCTCTGTTTCAGCCCCTCTGTTTCTCGCCCCCTGTTTCAGCCCCCCTGCTTCAGCCCCTCTGTTTCTCACCCTCTGTTTCAGCCCCTCAGTTTCAGCCCCTCTATTTCTCGCCCTCTGTTTCTTGCCCTCTGTTTCAGCCCCTCTGTTTCTCGCCCTCTGTTTCAGCCCCTCTGTTTCAGCCCCTCTGTTTCTAGCTCTCTGTTTCTCGCCCTCTGTTTCAGCCCCTCTGTTTCAGCCCCTCTGTTTCAGCCCCTCTGTTTCTCGCCCTCTGTTTCAGCCCCTTGGTTTCTCGCCCTCTGTTTCAGTCCCTCTGCTTCGGCCCCTCTGTTTCAGCCCCACTGTTTCTCGCCCTCTGTTTCAGTCCCTCTGTTTCTCGCCCTCTGTTTCAGCCACTCTGCTTCAGCCCCTCTGTTTCTCGCCCTCTGTTTCAGCCCCTCTGTTTCTCGCCCTCTGTTTCAGCCCCTCTGTTTCAGCCCCTCTGTTTCTCGCCCTTTGTTTCTCGCCCTCTGTTTCAGCCCCTCTGTTTCAGCCCCTCTGTTTCAGCCACTCTGTTTCAGCCCCTCGGTTTCTCACCCTCTGTTTCAGCCCCTCTGTTTCTCGCCCTCTGTTTCAGCCCCTCTGTTTCAGCCCTTCTGTTTCAGCCCCTCTGTTTCAGCCCCTCTGTTTCTCGCCCTCTGTTTCTCGCCCTCTGTTTCTCGACTTCTGTTTCAGCCCCTCTGTTTCAGCGCCTCTGTTTCCCGCCCTCTGTTTCAGCCCCTCTGTTTCTCGTCCTCTGTTTCAGCCCCTCTGTTTCAGGCTCCTGTTTCTCGCCCTCTGTTTCTGCCCCTCTGTTTCAGCCCCTCTGTTTCAGCCACTCTGTTTCTCGCCCTCTGTTTCAGCCCCTCTGTTTCTCGCCCTCTGTTTCAGCCCCTCTGTTTCTCGCCCTCTGTTTCAGCACCTCTGTTTCAGCACCTCTGCTTCAGCCCTCTGTTTCTCGCCCTCTGTTTCAGCCCCTCTGTTTCAGCCCCTCTGTTTCTCGCCCTCTGTTTCAGCCCCTCAGTTTCAGCCCCTCTGTTTCAGCCCCTCTGTTTCAGCACTTCTGTTTCAGCCCCTCTGTTTCAGCCCCTCTGTTTCTCCCCCTCTGTTTCTCGCCCTCTGTTTCTCGACTTCTGTTTCAGCCCCTCTGTTTCAGCGCCTCTGTTTCCCGCCCTCTGTTTCAGCCCCTCTGTTTCTCGCCCTCTGTTTCAGCCCCTCTGTTTCAGCCCCACTGTTTCTCGCCCTCTGTTTCAGACCCTCTGTTTCTCGCCCTCTGTTTCAGCCCCTCTGTTTCAGGCCCTCTGTTTCTCGCCCTCTGTTTCAGCCCCTCTGTTTCTCGCCCTCTGTTTCAGCCCCTCTGTTTCTCGCCCACTGTTTCAGCCCCTCGGTTTCACGCCCTCTGTTTCAGCCCCTCCGTTTCTCGCCCTCTGTTTCAGCCCCTCTGTTTCAGCCCCTCAGATTCTCGCCCTCTGTTTCAGCCCCTCTGATTCAGCTCCTCTGTTTCAGCCCCTCTTTTTCTCACCCACTGTTTCAGCCCCACTACTTCTCGCCCTCTGTTTCAGCCCCTCTGTTCCAGCCCCTCTGTTTCTCACCCTCTGTTTCTCGCCCTCTGTTTCAGCCCCTCTGTTTCAGCCCCTCTGTTTCTCGCCCTCTGTTTCAGCCCCTCTGTTTCAGCCCCTTTGTTTCTCGCCCTCTGTTTCAGCCCCTCGGTTTCTCGCCCTCTGTTTCAGCCCCTCTGTTTCATGCCCTCTGTTTCTCGCCCTCTGTTTCAGCCCCTCTCTTTCTCGCCCTCTGTTTCAGACCCTCTGTTTCAGCCCCTCTGTTTCAGCCCCTCTGTTTTTCGCCCTCTGTTTCAGCCCCTCGGTTTCTCGCCCTCTGTTTCCGCCCCTCTGTTTCTCGCCCTCTGTTTCAGCCCCTCTGTTTCAGCTCCTCTGTTTCAGCCCCTCTTTTTCTCACCCACTGTTTCAGCCCCTCTGCTTCTCGCCCACTGTTTCAGCCCCTCTGTTTCAGCCCCTCTGTTTCTCACCCTCTGTTTCAGCCCCTCTGTTTCAGCCCCTCTGTTTCAGCCCCTCTGTTTCAGCCCCTCGGTTTCTCGCCCTCTGTTTCAGCCCCTCTGTTTCAGCTCCTCTGTTTCGGCCCCTCTGTTTCTCGCCCTCTAATTCAGCCCCTCTGATTCTCGCCCTCATTTCAGCCCCTCTGTTTGAGCCCCTCTGTTTCAGCCCCTCTGTTTCTCGCCCTCTGTTTCAGCCCCTCGGTTTCTCGCCCTCTGTTTCAGCCCCTCTGTTTCAGTCCCTCTGTTTCAGCCCCTCTGTTTCTCGCCCTCTGTTTCAGCCCCTCGGTTTCTCGCCCTCTGTTTCAGCCCCTCTGTTTCTCGCCCTCTGTTTCAGCCCCTCGGTTTCAGCCCCTCTGTTTCCCGCCCTCTGTTTCAACCCCTCGGTTTCTCGCCCACTGTTTTAGCCCCTCTGTTTCAGCACCTCTGTTTCAGCCCCTCTGTTTCAGCCCCTCTGTTTCTCACCCTCTGTTTCAGCCCCTCGGTTTCTCGCCCTCTGTTTCAGCCCATCTGTTTCAGCCCCTCTGTTTCAGCCCCTCGGTTTCTCGCCCTCTGTTTCAGCCCCTCTGTTTCAGCCCTTCTGTTTCTCGCCCTCTGTTTCAGCCCCTCTGTTTCAGCCCCTCTGTTTCAGCCCCTCTGTTTCTTGCCCCCTGTTTCAGCCCCTCTGTTTCACCCCTCTGTTTCTCGCCCTATGTTTCTTGCCCTCTGTTTCAGCCCCTCAGTTTCTCGCCCTCTGTTTCAGCCCCTCTGTTTCAGCCCCTCTGTTTCTAGCCTTCTGTTTCTCGCCCTCTGTTTCAGCCCCTCTGTTTCAGCCCTTCTGTTTCTCGCCCTCTGTTTCAGCCCCTCTGTTTCAGCCCCTCTGTTTCAGCCCCTCTGTTTCTTGCCCCCTGTTTCAGCCCCTCTGTTTCACCCCTCTGTTTCTCGCCCTATGTTTCTTGCCCTCTGTTTCAGCCCCTCTGTTTCTCGCCCTCTGTTTCTGCCCCTCTGTTTGAGCCCCTCTGTTTCTCGCCCTCTGTTTCAGCCCCTCGGTTTCTCGCCCTCTGTTTCCGCCCCTCTGCTTCTCGCCCTCTGTTTCAGCCCCTCTGTTTCAGCCCCTCTGTTTCAGCTCCTCTGTTTCTCGCCCTCTGTTTCAGCCCCTCGGTTTCTCGCCCCCTGTTTCTCCCCCTCTGTTTCAGCCCCTCTGTTTCAGCCCCTCTGTTTCTAGCCCCCTGTTCCAGCCCCTCTGTTTCAGCCCCTCGGTTTCTCGCCCTCTGTTTCCGCCCCTCTGCTTCTCGCCCTCTGTTTCAGCCCCTCTGTTTCAGCCCCTCTGTTTCAGCTCCTCTGTTTCTCGCCCTCTGTTTCAGCCCCTCGGTTTCTCGCCCCCTGTTTCTCCCCCTCTGTTTCAGCCCCTCTGTTTCAGCCCCTCTGTTTCTCGCCCTCTGTTTCAGCCCCTCTGTTTCAGCTCCTCTGTTTCAGCCCCTCTTTTTCTCACCCACTGTTTCAGCCCCTCTGCTTCTCGCCCTCTGTTTCAACCCCTCTGTTTCAGCCCCTCTGTTTCTCACCCTCTGTTTCAGCCCCTCTGTTTCAGCCCCTCTGTTTCAGCCCCTCTGTTTCTCGCCCTCTGTTTGAGCCCTCTGTTTGAGCCCCTCTGTTTCAGCCCCTCTGTGTCTCGCCCTCTGTTTCAGCCCCTCGGTTTCTCGCCCTCTGTTTCAGCCCCTCTGTTTCAGCCCCTCTGTTTCATCCCCTCTGTTTCTTGCCCTCTGTTTCAGCCCCGCTGTTTCCCGCCCTCTGTTTCAGCCCCTCTGTTTCTCGCCCTCTGTTTCAGCCCCTCTGTTTCAGCCCCTCTGTTTCCCGCCCTCTGTTTCAACCCCTCGGTTTCTCGCCCTCTGTTTTAGCCCCTCTGTTTCAGCACCTCTGTTTCAGCCCCGCTGTTTCAGCCCCTCTATTTCTCACCCTCTGTTTCAGCCCCTCGGTTTCTCGCCCTCTGTTTCAGCCCCTCTGTTTCAGCCCCTCTGTTTCAGCCCCTCGGTTTCTCGCCCTCTGTTTCAGCCCCTCTGTTTCTGCCCTTCTGTTTCTCGCCCTCTGTTTCAGCCCCTCTGTTTCAGCCCCTCTGTTTCAGCCCCTCTGTTTCTCGCCCCCTGTTTCAGCCCTTCTGTTTCAGCCCCTCTGTTTCAGCCCCTCTGTTTCAGCCCCTCTGTTTCTAGCCCTCTGTTTCTCGCCCTCTGTTTCAGCCTCTCTGTTTCAGCCCCTCTGTTTCAGCCCCTCTGTTTCTCGCCCTCTGTTTCGGCCCCTCTGTTTCAGCCCCTCTGTTTCAGACCCTCTGTTTCTAGCCCTCTGTTTCAGCCCCTCTGTTTCAGCCCCTCTGTTTCAGCCCCTCTGTTTCTCGCCCCCTTTTTCAGCCCATCTGTTTCAGCCCCTTGGTTTCTCGCCCACTGTTTCAGCACATCTGTTTCAGCCCCTCTGTTTCAGCCCCTCTGTTTCTCACCCTCTGTTTCAGCCCCTCGGTTTCTTGCCCTCTGTTTCAGCCCCTCTGTTTCGGCCCCTCTGTTTCAGCCCCTCTGTTTCTCGCCCTCTGTTTCAGCCCCTCGGTTTCTTGCCCTCTGTTTCTGCCCCTCTGTTTCGGCCCCTCTGTTTCAGCCCCACTGTTTCTCGCCCTCTGTTTCAGCCCCTCTGTTTCTAGCCCTCTGTTTCAGCCCCTCTGTTTCAGCCCCCCTGTTTCTCGCCCTCTGTTTCAGCCCCTCTGTTTCTTGCCCTCTGTTTCAGCCCCTCTGTTTCAGCCCCTCTGTTTCTCGCCCTCTGTTTCAGGCCCTCGGTTTCTCGCCCTCTGTTTCCGCCCCTCTGTTTCTCGCCCTCTGTTTCAGACCCTCTGTTTCAGCTCCTCTGTTTCAGCCCCTCTTTTTCTCACCCACTGTTTCAGCCCCTCTGCTTCTCGCCCTCTGTATCAGACCCTCTGTTTCAGCTCCTCTGTTTCAGCCCCTCGGTTTCTCGCCCTCTGTTTCAGCCCCTCTGTTTCAGCTCCTCTGTTTCAGCCCCTCTGTTTCTCGCCCTCTTATTCAGCCCCTCTGTTTCTCGCCCTCTGTTTCAGACCCTCTGTTTCAGCCCCTCTGTTTCAGCTCCTCTGTTTCTCGCCCTCTGTTTCAGCCCCTCGGTTTCTCGCACTGTGTTTCAGCCCCTCTGTTTCAGCCCTCTGTTTCAGCCCCTCTTTTTCTCGCCCTCTGTTTCAGCCCCTCTGTTTCTCGCCCTCTGTTTCAGCCCCTCTGTTTCAGCCCCTCTGTTTCAGCCCCTCTGTTTCTCGCCCTCTGTTTCAGCCCCTTGGTTTCTCAGCCTCTGTTTTAGCCCCTCTGTTTCAGCCCCTCTGTTTCAGCCCCTCTGTTTCAGCCCCTCTGTATCTCACCCACCTTTTGAGCCCCTCGGTTTCTCGCCCTCTGTTTCAGCCCCTCTGTTTCAGCCCCTCTGTTTCACCCCTCGGTTTCTCACCCTCTGTTTCAGCCCCACTGTTTCAGCCCTTCTGTTTCTCTCCCTGTTTCAGCCCCTCTCTTTCAGCCCCTCTGTTTCTCGCCCTCTGTTTCTCGCCCCCTGTTTCAGCCCCTCTGTTTCAGCCCCATTGTTTCAGCCCTTCTGTTTCTCACCCTCTGTTTCAGCCCCTCTGTTTCAGCCCCTCTGTTTCAGCCCCTCTGTTTCTCGCCCCCTGTTTCAGCCCCTCTGTTTCAGCACCTCTGTTTCAGCCCCTCTGTTTCAGCCCCTCTGTTTCTCGCTCTCTGTTTCAGCCCCTCTGTTTCTCGCCCACTGTTTCAGCCCCTCTGTTTCAGCCCCTCTGTTTCTCGCCCTCTGTTTCAGCCCCTCTGTTTCTCGCCCTCTGTTTCTCGCCCTCAGTTCCAGCCCCTCTGTTTCAGCCCCTCTGTTTCAGCAACTCTGTTTCAGCCCCTCGGTTTCTCGCCCTCTGTTTCAGCCCCTCTGTTTCTCGCCCTCTGTTTCAGCCCCTCTGTTTCAGGCCTTCTGTTTCAGCCCCTCTGTTTCAGCCCCTCTGTTTCTCGCCCTCTGTTTCTCGCTCTCTGTTTCTCGCCTTCTGTTTCAGCCGCTCTGTTTCAGCACATCTGTTTCAGCCCCTCTGTTTCAGCCCCTCGGTTTCTCGCCCTCTGTTTCAGCCCCTCTGTTTCTCGCCCTCTGTTTCAGCCCCTCGGTTTCGTGCCCTCTGTTTCAGCCCCTCTGTTTCAGCCCCTCTGTTTCAGCCCCTCTGTTTCTCGCCCTCTGTTTCAGCCCCTCTGTTTCTCGCCCTCTGTTTCAGCCCCTCTATTTCAGCCCCTCTGTTTCAGCCCATCTGTTTCAGCCCCCCTGTTTCTCGCCCCCTGTTTCTCGCCCACTGTTTCAGCCCCTCTGTTTCAGCCCCTCTGTTTCTCGCCCCCTGTTTCAGCCCCTCTGTTTCAGCCACTCTGTTTCTCGCCCCCTGTTTCAGCCCCTCTGTTTCAGCCCCTCTGTTTCTCTCCCTCTGTTTCAGCCCCTCTGTTTCTCGCCCTCTGTTTCTCGCCCGCTATTTCAGCCCCTCTGTTTCAGCCCCTCTGTTTCAGCCCCTCTGTTTCTCGCCCTCTGTTTCAGCCCCTCTGTTTCTCGCCCTCTGTTTCAGCCCCTCTGTTTCAGCCCCTCTGTTTCAGCCCCTCTGTTTCTAGCCCTCTGTTTCTCGCCCTCTGTTTCAGCCCCTCTGTTTCAGCCCCTCTGTTTCAGCCCCTCTGTTTCAGCCCCTCTGTTTCTCGCCCTCTGTTTCAGCCCCTTGGTTTCTCGCCCTCTGTTTCAGCCCCTCTGTTTCAGCCCCTCTGTTTCAGCCCCTCTGTTTCAGCCCCTCTGTTTGTCGCCCTCTGTTTCAGCCCCTCTGTTTCAGCCCCCCTGTTTCTCGCCCCCTGTTTCTCGCCCTCTGTTTCAGCCCCTCTGTTTCAGCCCCTCTGTTTCTCGCCCCCTGTTTCAGCCCCTCTGTTTCAGCCACTCTGTTTCTCGCCCCCTGTTTCAGCCCCTCTGTTTCAGCCCCTCTGTTTCTCTCCCTCTGTTTCAGCCCCTCTGTTTCTCGCCCTCTGTTTCTCGCCCGCTATTTCAGCCCCTCTGTTTCAGCCCCTCTGTTTCAGCCCCTCTGTTTCTCGCCCTCTGTTTCAGCCCCTCTGTTTCTCGCCCTCTGTTTCAGCCCCTCTGTTTCAGCCCCTCTGTTTCAGCCCCTCTGTTTCTAGCCTTCTGTTTCTCCCCCTCTGTTTCAGCCCCTCTGTTTCAGCCCCTCTGTTTCAGCCCCTCTGTTTCAGCCCCTCTGTTTCTCGCCCTCTGTTTCAGCCCCTTGGTTTCTCGCCCTCTGTTTCAGCCCCTCTGTTTCAGCCCCTCTGTTTCAGCCCCTCTGTTTCAGCCCCTCTGTTTGTCGCCCTCTGTTTCAGCCCCTCTGTTTCAGCCCCTCTGTTTCAGCCCCTCTGTTTCTCGCCCTCTGTTTCAGCCCCTCTGTTTCTCGCCCACTGTTTCAGACCCTCTGTTTCAGCCCCTCTGTTTCAGCCCCTCTGTTTCTCGCACTCTGTTTCAGCACCTCGGTTTCTCGCCCTCTGTTTCAGCTCCTCGGTTTCTCGCCCTCTGTTTCAGCCCCTCTGTTTCAGCCCCCCTGTTTCAGCCCCTCGGTTTCTCGCCCTCTGTTTCAGCCCCTCTATTTCAGCCCTTCTGTTTCAGCCCCTCTGTTTCAGCCCCTCTGTTTCAGCCCCTCTGTTTCAGCACCTCTGTTTCTCGCCCCCTGTTTCAGCCCCTCTGTTTCAGCCCCTCTGTTTCTCGCCCTCTGTTTCAGCACCTCTGTTTCAGCCCCTCTGTTTCTCGCCCTCTGTTTCTTGCCCTCTGTTTCAGCCCCTCTGTTTCTCGCCCTCTGTTCCAGCCCCTCTGTTTCAGCCCCTCTGTTTCTAGCCCTCTGTTTCTAGCCCTCTGTTTCAGCCCCTCTGTTTCAGCCCCTCTGATTCTCGCCCTCTGTTTCAGCCCCTGGGTTTCTCGCCCTCTGTTTCAGCCCCTCTGTTTCGGCCCCTCTGTTTCAGCCCCACTGTTCCTCGCCCTCTGTTTCAGCCCCTCTGTTTCTCGCCCTCTGTTTCAGCCCCTCTGCTTCAGCCCCTCTGTTTCTCGCCCTCTGTTTCAGCCCCTCTGTTTCTCGCCCTCTGTTTCAGCCCCTCTGTTTCAGCCCCTCTGTTTCTCGCCCTCTATTTCAGCCCCTCTGTTTCTCGCCCTCTGTTTCTCGCCCTCTGTTTAAGCCCCTCTGTTTCAGCCCCTCTGTTTCAGCCACTCTGTTTCAGCCCCTCTGTTTCTCGCCCTCTGTTTCAGCCCCTCTGTTTCAGCCCCCCTGTTTCTCGCCCTCTGTTTCAGCCCCTCTGTTTCTTGCCCTCTGTTCCAGCCCCTCTGTTTCAGCCCCTCTGTTTCTCGCCCTCTGTTTCAGCCCCTCGGTTTCTCGCCCTCTGTTTCCGCCCCTCTGTTTCTCGCCCTCTGTTTCAGACCCTCTGTTTCAGCTCCTCTGTTTCAGCCCCTCTTTTTCTCACCCACTGTTTCAGCCCCTCTGCTTCTCGCCCTCTGTTTCAGCGCCCCTGTTTCAGACCCTCTGTTTCAGCCCCTCGGTTTCTCGCCCTCAGTTTCAGCCCCTCTGTTTCAGCTCCTCTGTTTCAGCCCCTCTGTTTCTCGCCCTCTTATTCAGCCCCTCTGTTTCTCGCCCTCTGTTTCAGCCCCTCTGTTTGAGCCCCTCTGTTTCAGCTCCTCTGTTTCTCGCCCTCTGTTTCAGCCCCTCGGTTTCTCGCACTCTGTTTCAGCCCCTCTGTTTCAGCCCCTCTGTTTCAGCCCCTCTGTTTCTCGCCCTCTGTTTCAGACCCTCTGTTTCTCGCCCTCTGTTTCAGCCCCTCTGTTTCAGCCCCTCTGTTTCTCGCCCTCTGTTTCAACCCCTCGGTTTCTCAGCCTCGGTTTTAGCCCCTCTGTTTCAGCCGCTCTGTTTCAGCCCCTCTGTATCTCACCCTCCTTTTGAGCCCCTCGGTTTCTCGCCCTCTGTTTCAGCCCCACTGTTTCAGCCCTTCTGTTTCTCGCCCTCTGTTTCAGCCCCTCTGTTTCAGCCCCTCTGTTTCTCGCCCTCTGTTTCTCGCCCCCTGTTTCAGCCCCTCTGTTTCAGCCCCATTGTTTCAGCCCTTCTGTTTCTCACCCTCTGTTTCAGCCCCTCTGTTTCAGCTCCTCTGTTTCAGCCCCTCTGTTTCTCGCCCCCTGTTTCAGCCCCTCTGTTTCAGCCCCTCTGTTTCAGCCCCTCTGTTTCAGCCCCTCTGTTTCTCGCCCTCTGTTTCAGCCCCTCTGTTTCTCGCCCACTGTATCAGCCCCTCTGTTTCAGCCCCTCTGTTTCTCGCCCTCTGTTTCAGCCCCTCTGTTTCTCGCCCTCTATTTCTCGCCCTCAGTTTCAGCCCCTCTGTTTCAGCCCCTCTGTTTCAGCCACTCTGTTTCAGCCCGTCGGTTTCTCGCCCTCTGTTTCAGCCCCTCTGTTTCTCGCCCTCTGTTTCAGCCCCTCTGTTTCAGGCCTTCTGTTTCAGCCCCTCTGTTTCAGCCCCTCTGTTTCTCGCCCTCTGTTTCTCGCCCTCTGTTTCTCGCCTTCTGTTTCAGCCCCTCTGTTTCAGCACCTCTGTTTCAGCCCCTCTGTTTCAGCCCCTCGGTTTCTCGCCCTCTGTTTCAGCCCCTCTGTTTCTCGCCCTCTGTTTCTCGCCCGCTGTTTCAGCCCCTCTGTTTCAGCCCCTCTGTTTCAGCCCCTCTGTTTCTCGCCCTCTGTTTCAGCCCCTCTGTTTCAGCCCCTCTGTTTCAGCCCCTCTGTTTCTCGCCCTCTGCTTCAGCCCCTCTGTTACAGCCCCTCTGTTTCAGCCCCTCTGTTTCTAGCCCTCTGTTTCTCGCCCTCTGTTTCAGCCCCTCTGTTTCAGCCCCTGTGTTTCAGCCCCTCTGTTTCAGCCCCTCTGTTTCTCGCCCTCTGTTTCAGCCCCTTGGTTTCTCGCCCTCTGTTTCAGCCCCTATGTTTCAGCCCCTCTGTTTCAGCCCCTCTGTTTCAGCCCCTCTGTTTCTCGCCCTCTGTTTCAGCCCCTCTGTTTCAGCCCCTCTGTTTCAGCCCCTCTGTTTCTCGCCCTCTGTTTCAGCCCCTCTGTTTCTCGCCCACTGTTTCAGACCCTCTGTTTCAGCCCCTCTGTTTCAGCCCCTCTGTTTCTCGCCCTCTGTTTCAGCACCTCGGTTTCTCGCCCTCTGTTTCAGCCCCTAGGTTTCTCGCCCTCTGTTTCAGCCCCTCTGTTTCAGCCCCCCTGTTTCAGCCCCTCGTTTTCTCGCCCTCTGTTTCAGCCCCTCTGTTTCAGCCCTTCTGTTTCAGCCCCTCTGTTTCAGCCCCTCTGTTTCAGCCCCTCTGTTTCTCGCCCCCTGTTTCAGCCCCACTGTTTCAGCCCCTCTGTTTCTCGCCCTCTGTTTCAGCACCTCTGTTTCAGCCCCTCTGTTTCTCGCCCTCTGTTTCTTGCCCTCTGTTTCAGCCCCTCTGTTTCTCGCCCTCTGTTTCAGCCCCTCTGTTTCAGCCCCTCTGTTTCTAGCCCTCTGTTTCTAGCCCTCTGTTTCAGCCCCTCTGTTTCAGCCCCTCTGTTTCAGCCCCTCTGTTTCTCGCCCTCTGTTTCAGCCCCTGGGTTTCTCGCCCTCTGTTTCAGCCCCTCTGTTTCGGCCCCTCTGTTTCAGCCCCACTGTTTCTCGCCCTCTGTTTCAGCCCCTCTGTTTCTCGCCCTCTGTTTCAGCCCCTCTGCTTCAGCCCCTCTGTTTCTCGCCCTCTGTTTCAGCCCCTCTGTTTCTCGCCCTCTGTTTCAGCCCCTCTGTTTCTCGCCCTCTATTTCAGCCCCTCTGTTTCTCGCCCTCTGTTTCTCGCCCTCTGTTTAAGCCCCTCTGTTTCAGCCCCTCTGTTTCAGCCACTCTGTTTCAGCCCCTCTGTTTCTCGCCTTCTGTTTCAGCCCCTCTGTTTCAGCCCCCCTGTTTCTCGCCCTCTGTTTCAGCCCCTCTGTTTCTTGCCCTCTGTTTCAGCCCCTCTGTTTCAGCCCCTCTGTTTCTCGCCCTCTGTTTCAGCCCCTCGGTTTCTCGCCCTCTGTTTCCGCCCCTCTGTTTCTCGCCCTCTGTTTCAGACCCTCTGTTTCAGCTCCTCTGTTTCAGCCCCTCTTTTTCTCACCCACTGTTTCAGCCCCTCTGCTTCTCGCCCTCTGTTTCAGCCCCCCTGTTTCAGACCCTCTGTTTCAGCCCCTCGGTTTCTCGCCCTCTGTTTCAGCCCCTCTGTTTCAGCTCCTCTGTTTCAGCCCCTCTGTTTCTCGCCCTCTTATTCAGCCCCTCTGTTTCTTGCCCTCTGTTTCAGCCCCTCTGTTTGAGCCCCTCTGTTTCAGCTCCTCTGTTTCTCGCCCTCTGTTTCAGCCCCTCGGTTTCTCGCACTCTGTTTCAGCCCCTCTGTTTCAGCCCCTCTGTTTCAGCCCCTCTGTTTCTCGCCCTCTGTTTCAGACCCTCTGTTTCTCGCCCTCTGTTTCAGCCCCTCTGTTTCAGCCCCTCTGTTTCTCGCCCTCTGTTTCAACCCCTCGGTTTCTCAGCCTCTGTTTTAGCCCCTCTGTTTCAGCCCCTCGGTTTCAGCCCCTCTGTTTCAGCCCCTCTGTATCTCACCCTCCTTTTGAGCCCCTCGGTTTCTTGCCCTCTGTTTCAGCACCTCTGTTTCAGCCCCTCTGTTTCACCCCTCGGTTTCTCACCCTCTGTTTCAGCCCCACTGTTTCAGCCCTTCTGTTTCTCGCCCTCTGTTTCAGCCCCTCTGTTTCAGCCCCTCTGTTTCTCGCCCTCTGTTTCTCGCCCCCTGTTTCAGCCCCTCTGTTTCAGCCCCATTGTTTCAGCCCTTCTGTTTCTCACCCTCTGTTTCAGTCCCTCTGTTTCAGCCCCTCTGTTTCAGCCCCTCTGTTTCTCGCCCCCTGTTTCAGCCCCTCTGTTTCAGCCCCTCTGTTTCAGCCCCTCTGTTTCAGCCCCTCTGTTTCTCGCCCTCTGTTTCAGCCCCTCTGTTTCTCGCCCACTGTATCAGCCCCTCTGTTTCAGCCCCTCTGTTTCTCGCCCTCTGTTTCAGCCCCACTGTTTCTCGCCCTCTGTTTCTCGCCCTCAGTTTCAGCCCCTCTGTTTCAGCCCCTCTGTTTCAGCCCCTCTGTTTCAGCCCCTCTGTTTCTCGCCCTCTGTTTCAGCCCCTCGGTTTCTTGCCCTCTGTTTCAGCCCCTCTGTTTCAGCCCCTCTGTTTCAGCCCCTCTGTTTCTTGCCCTCTGTTTCAGCCCCTCTATTTCAGCCCCTCTGTTTCAGCCCCTCTGTTTCAGCCCCCCTGTTTCTCGCCCCCTGTTTCACGCCCCCTGTTTCAGTCCCTCTGTTTCAGCCCCTCTGTTTCAGCCCCTCTGTTTCAACCCCTCTGTTTCTCGCCCTCTGTTTCAGCCCCTCTGTTTCAGCCCTTCTGTTTCAGCCCCTCTGTTTCAGCCCCTCTGTTTCTCGCCCCCTGTTTCAGCCCCCCTGCTTCAGACCCTCTGTTTCTCGCCCTCTGTTTCAGCCCCTCTGTTTCAGCCCCTCTATTTCTCGCCCTCTGTTTCTTGCCCTCTGTTTCAGCCCCTCTGTTTCTCGCCCTCTGTTTCAGCCACTCTGTTTCAGCCCCTCTGTTTCTAGCTCTCTGTTTCTCGCCCTCAGTTTCAGCCCCTCTGTTTCCGCCCCTCTGTTTCAGCCCCTCTGTTTCTCGCCCTCTGTTTCAGCCCCTTGGTTTCTCGCCCTCTGTTTCAGTCCCTCTGTTTCGGCCCCTCTGTTTCAGCCCCACTGTTTCTCGCCCTCTGTTTCAGCCCCTCTGTTTCTCGCCCTCTGTTTCAGCCACTCTGCTTCAGCCCCTCTGTTTCTCGCCCTCTGTTTCAGCCCCTCTGTTTCTCGCCCTCTGTTTCAGCCCCTCTGTTTCAGCCCCTCTGTTTCTCGCCCTCTGTTTCAGCCCCTCTGTTTCTCGCCCTCTGTTTCTCGCCCTCTGTTTCAGCCCCTCTGTTTCAGCCCCTCTGTTTCAGCCACTCTGTTTCAGCCCCTCGGTTTCTCACCCTCTGTTTCAGCCCCTCTGTTTCTCGCCCTCTGTTTCAGCCCCTCTGTTTCAGCCCTTCTGTTCCAGCCCCTCTGTTTCAGCCCCTCTGTTTCTCGCCCTCTGTTTCTCGCCCTCTGTTTCTCGACTTCTGTTTCAGCCCCTCTGTTTCAGCGCCTCTGTTTCCCGCCCTCTGTTTCAGCCCCTCTGTTTCTCGTCCTCTGTTTCAGCCCCTCTGTTTCAGCCCCCTGTTTCTCGCCCTCTGTTTCAGTCCCTCTGTTTCAGCCCCATTGTTTCAGCCACTCTGTTTCTCGCCCTCTGTTTCAGCCCCTCTGTTTCTCGCCCTCTGTTTCAGCCCCTCTGTTTCTCGCCCTCTGTTTCAGCCCCTCTGTTTCAGCACCTCTGTTTCAGCCCTCTGTTTCTCGCCCTCTGTTTCAGCCCCTCTGTTTCAGCCCCTCTGTTTCTCGCCCTCTGTTTCAGCCCCTCAGTTTCAGCCCCTCTGTTTCTCGCCCTCTGTTTCAGCCCCTCTGTTTCTCGCCCTCTGTTTCAGCCCCTCTGTTTCAGCCCCTCTGTTTCAGCCCCACTGTTTCTCGCCCTCTGTTTCAGACCCTCTGTTTCTCGCCCTCTGTTTCAGCCCCTCTGTTTCAGGCCCTCTGTTTCTCGCCCTCTGTTTCAGCCCCTCTGTTTCTCGCCCTCTGTTTCAGCCCCTCGGTTTCTCGCCCACTGTTTCAGCCCCTCGGTTTCTCGCCCTCTGTTTCAGCCCCTCCGTTTCTCGCCCTCTGTTTCAGCCCCTCTGTTTCAGCCCCTCAGATTCTCGCCCTCTGTTTCAGCCTCTCTGATTCAGCTCCTCTGTTTCAGCCCCTCTTTTTCTCACCCACTGTTTCAGCCCCTCTACTTCTCGCCCTCTGTTTCAGCCCCTCTGTTCCAGCCCCTCTGTTTCTCGCCCTCTGTTTCAGCCCCTCTGTTTCAGCCCCTCGGTTTCTCGCCCTCTGTTTCTCGCCCTCTGTTTAAACCCCTCTGTTTCAGCCCCTCTGTTTCAGCCCCTTTGTTTCTCGCCCTCTGTTTCAGCACCTCTGTTTCAGCCCCTCTGTTTCTCGCCCTCTGTTTCAGCCCCTCTGTTTCTCGCCCTCTGTTTCTCGCCCTCTGTTTCAGCCCCTCTGTTTCAGCACCTCTGTTTCTCGCCCTCTGTTTCAGCCCCTCTGTTTCTCGCCCTCTGTTTCAGCCCCTCTGTTTCAGCCCCTCTGTTTCAGCCCCTCTGTTTCTAGCCCTCTGTTTCAGCCCCTCTGTTTCAGCCCCTTTGTTTCAGCCCCTCTGTTTCTCGCCCCCTGTTTCAGCCCATCTGTTTCAGCCCCTTGGTTTCTCGCCCACTGTTTCAGCACATCTGTTTCAGCCCCTCTGTTTCAGCCCCTCTGTTTCTTGCCCTCTGTTTCAGCCCCTCTGTTTCTCGCCCTCTGTTTCAGCCCCTCTGTTTCAGCCCCTCGGTTTCTCGCCCTCTGTTTCTCGCCCTCTGTTTAAGCCCCTCTGTTTCAGCCCCTCTGTTTCAGCCCCTTTGTTTCTCGCCCTCTGTTTCAGCCCCTCGGTTTCAGCCCCTCTGTTTCTCGCCCTCTGTTTCAGCCCCTCTCTTTCTCGCCCTCTGTTTCAGACCCTCTGTTTCAGCCCCTCTGTTTCAGCCCCTCTGTTTTTCGCCCTCTGTTTCAGCCCCTCGGTTTCTCGCCCTCTGTTTCCGCCCCTCTGTTTCTCGCCCTCTGTTTCAGCCCCTCTGTTTCAGCCCCATTGTTTCAGCCCTTCTGTTTCTCACCCTCTGTTTCAGTCCCTCTGTTTCAGCCCCTCTGTTTCAGCCCCTCTGTTTCTCGCCCCCTGTTTCAGCCCCTCTGTTTCAGCCCCTCTGTTTCAGCCCCTCTGTTTCAGCCCCTCTGTTTCTCGCCCTCTGTTTCAGCCCCTCTGTTTCTCGCCCACTGTATCAGCCCCTCTGTTTCAGCCCCTCTGTTTCTCGCCCTCTGTTTCAGCCCCACTGTTTCTCGCCCTCTGTTTCTCGCCCTCAGTTTCAGCCCCTCTGTTTCAGCCCCTCTGTTTCAGCCCCTCTGTTTCAGCCCCTCTGTTTCTCGCCCTCTGTTTCAGCCCCTCGGTTTCTTGCCCTCTGTTTCAGCCCCTCTGTTTCAGCCCCTCTGTTTCAGCCCCTCTGTTTCTTGCCCTCTGTTTCAGCCCCTCTATTTCAGCCCCTCTGTTTCAGCCCCTCTGTTTCAGCCCCCCTGTTTCTCGCCCCCTGTTTCACGCCCCCTGTTTCAGTCCCTCTGTTTCAGCCCCTCTGTTTCAGCCCCTCTGTTTCAACCCCTCTGTTTCTCGCCCTCTGTTTCAGCCCCTCTGTTTCAGCCCTTCTGTTTCAGCCCCTCTGTTTCAGCCCCTCTGTTTCTCGCCCCCTGTTTCAGCCCCCCTGCTTCAGACCCTCTGTTTCTCGCCCTCTGTTTCAGCCCCTCTGTTTCAGCCCCTCTATTTCTCGCCCTCTGTTTCTTGCCCTCTGTTTCAGCCCCTCTGTTTCTCGCCCTCTGTTTCAGCCACTCTGTTTCAGCCCCTCTGTTTCTAGCTCTCTGTTTCTCGCCCTCAGTTTCAGCCCCTCTGTTTCAGCCCCTCTGTTTCAGCCCCTCTGTTTCTCGCCCTCTGTTTCAGCCCCTTGGTTTCTCGCCCTCTGTTTCAGTCCCTCTGTTTCGGCCCCTCTGTTTCAGCCCCACTGTTTCTCGCCCTCTGTTTCAGCCCCTCTGTTTCTCGCCCTCTGTTTCAGCCACTCTGCTTCAGCCCCTCTGTTTCTCGCCCTCTGTTTCAGCCCCTCTGTTTCTCGCCCTCTGTTTCAGCCCCTCTGTTTCAGCCCCTCTGTTTCTCGCCCTCTGTTTCAGCCCCTCTGTTTCTCGCCCTCTGTTTCTCGCCCTCTGTTTCAGCCCCTCTGTTTCAGCCCCTCTGTTTCAGCCACTCTGTTTCAGCCCCTCGGTTTCTCACCCTCTGTTTCAGCTCCTCTGTTTCTCGCCCTCTGTTTCAGCCCCTCTGTTTCAGCCCTTCTGTTCCAGCCCCTCTGTTTCAGCCCCTCTGTTTCTCGCCCTCTGTTTCTCGCCCTCTGTTTCTCGACTTCTGTTTCAGCCCCTCTGTTTCAGCGCCTCTGTTTCCCGCCCTCTGTTTCAGCCCCTCTGTTTCTCGTCCTCTGTTTCAGCCCCTCTGTTTCAGCCCCCTGTTTCTCGCCCTCTGTTTCAGTCCCTCTGTTTCAGCCCCATTGTTTCAGCCACTCTGTTTCTCGCCCTCTGTTTCAGCCCCTCTGTTTCTCGCCCTCTGTTTCAGCCCCTCTGTTTCTCGCCCTCTGTTTCAGCCCCTCTGTTTCAGCACCTCTGTTTCAGCCCTCTGTTTCTCGCCCTCTGTTTCAGCCCCTCTGTTTCAGCCCCTCTGTTTCTCGTCCTCTGTTTCAGCCCCTCAGTTTCAGCCCCTCTGTTTCTCGCCCTCTGTTTCAGGCCCTCTGTTTCTCGCCCTCTGTTTCAGCCCCTCTGTTTCAGCCCCTCTGTTTCAGCCCCACTGTTTCTCGCCCTCTGTTTCAGACCCTCTGTTTCTCGCCCTCTGTTTCAGCCCCTCTGTTTCAGGCCCTCTGTTTCTCGCCCTCTGTTTCAGCCCCTCTGTTTCTCGCCCTCTGTTTCAGCCCCTCGGTTTCTCGCCCACTGTTTCAGCCCCTCGGTTTCTCGCCCTCTGTTTCAGCCCCTCCGTTTCTCGCCCTCTGTTTCAGCCCCTCTGTTTCAGCCCCTCAGATTCTCGCCCTCTGTTTCAGCCTCTCTGATTCAGCTCCTCTGTTTCAGCCCCTCTTTTTCTCACCCACTGTTTCAGCCCCTCTACTTCTCGCCCTCTGTTTCAGCCCCTCTGTTCCAGCCCCTCTGTTTCTCGCCCTCTGTTTCAGCCCCTCTGTTTCAGCCCCTCGGTTTCTCGCCCTCTGTTTCTCGCCCTCTGTTTAAACCCCTCTGTTTCAGCCCCTCTGTTTCAGCCCCTTTGTTTCTCGCCCTCTGTTTCAGCCCCTCTGTTTCAGCCCCTCTGTTTCTCGCCCTCTGTTTCAGCCCCTCTGTTTCTCGCCCTCTGTTTCTCGCCCTCTGTTTCAGCCCCTCTGTTTCAGCACCTCTGTTTCTCGCCCTCTGTTTCAGCCCCTCTGTTTCTCGCCCTCTGTTTCAGCCCCTCTGTTTCAGCCCCTCTGTTTCAGCCCCTCTGTTTCTAGCCCTCTGTTTCAGCCCCTCTGTTTCAGCCCCTTTGTTTCAGCCCCTCTGTTTCTCGCCCCCTGTTTCAGCCCATCTGTTTCAGCCCCTTGGTTTCTCGCCCACTGTTTCAGCACATCTGTTTCAGCCCCTCTGTTTCAGCCCCTCTGTTTCTTGCCCTCTGTTTCAGCCCCTCTGTTTCTCGCCCTCTGTTTCAGCCCCTCTGTTTCAGCCCCTCGGTTTCTCGCCCTCTGTTTCTCGCCCTCTGTTTAAGCCCCTCTGTTTCAGCCCCTCTGTTTCAGCCCCTTTGTTTCTCGCCCTCTGTTTCAGCCCCTCGGTTTCAGCCCCTCTGTTTCTCGCCCTCTGTTTCAGCCCCTCTCTTTCTCGCCCTCTGTTTCAGACCCTCTGTTTCAGCCCCTCTGTTTCAGCCCCTCTGTTTTTCGCCCTCTGTTTCAGCCCCTCGGTTTCTCGCCCTCTGTTTCCGCCCCTCTGTTTCTCGCCCTCTGTTTCAGCCCCTCTGTTTCAGCTCCTCTGTTTCAGCCCCTCTTTTTCTCACCCACTGTTTCAGCCCCTCTGCTTCTCGCCCTCTGTTTCAGCCCCTCTGTTTCAGCCCCTCGGTTTCTCACCCTCTGTTTCAGCCCCTCTGTTTCAGCCCCTCTGTTTCAGCCCCTCTGTTTCAGCCCCTCGGTTTCTCGCCCTCTGTTTCAGCCCCTCTGTTTCAGCTACTCTGTTTCGGCCCCTCTGTTTCTCGCCCTCTAATTCAGCCCCTCTGTTTCTCGCCCTCATTTCAGCCCCTCTGTTTGAGCCCCTCTGTTTGAGCCCCTCTGTTTCTCGCCCTCTGTTTCAGCCCCTCGGTTTCTCGCCCTCTGTTTCAGCCCCTCTGTTTCAGCCCCTCTGTTTCAGCCCCTCTGTTTCTCGCCCTCTGTTTCAGCCCCTCTGTTTCTCGCCCTCTGTTTCAGCCCCTCGGTTTCTCGCCCTCTGTTTCAGCCCCTCTGTTTCTCGCCCTCTGTTTCAGCCCCTCTGTTTCTCGCCCTCTGTTTCAGCCACTCTGTTTCAGCCCCTCTGTTTCTCACCCACTGTTTCAGCCCCTCTGCTTCTCGCCCTCTGTTTCAGCCCCTCTGTTTCAGCCCCTCTGTTTCTCACCCTCTGTTTCAGCCCCTCTGTTTCAGCCCCTCTGTTTCAGCCCCTCTGTTTCAGCCCCTCGGTTTATCGCCCTCTGTTTCAGCCCCTCTGTTTCAGCTCCTCTGTTTCGGCCCCTCTGTTTCAGCCCCTCTGTTTCAGCCCCTCTGTTTCTCGCCCTCATTTCAGCCCCTCTGTTTCAGCCCCTCTGTTTCTCGCCCTCTGTTTCAGCCCCTCGGTTTCTCGCCCTCTGTTTCAGCCCCTCTGTTTCAGCCCCTCTGTTTCAGCCCCTCTGTTTCTCGCCCTCTGTTTCAGCCCCTCTGTTTCTCGCCCTCTGTTTCAGCCCCTCTGTTTTTTCGCCCTCTGTTTCAGCCCCTCTGTTTCAGCCCCTCTGTTTCCCGCCCTCTGTTTCAACCCCTCGGTTTCTCGCCCACTGTTTTAGCCCCACTGTTTCAGCACCTCTGTTTCAGCCCCTCTGTTTCAGCCCCTCTGTTTCTCACCCTCTGTTTCAGCCCCTCGGTTTCTCGCCCTCTGTTTCAGCCCATCTGTTTCAGCCCCTCTGTTTCAGCCCCTCGGTTTCTCGCCCTCTGTTTCAGCCCCTCTGTTTCAGCCCTTCTGTTTCTCGCCCTCTGTTTCAGCCCCTCTGTTTCAGCCCCTCTGTTTCAGCCCCTCTGTTTCTTGCCCCCTGTTTCAGCCCCTCTGTTTCAGCCCCTCTGTTTCTCGCCCTATGTTTCTTGCCCTCTGTTTCAGCCCCACTGTTTCTCGCCCTCTGTTTCAGCCCCTCTGTTTCAACCCCTCTGTTTCTAGCCTTCTGTTTCTCGCCCTCTGTTTCAGCCCCTCTGTTTCAGCCCCTCTGTTTCTCTCCCTCTGTTTCAGCCCCTCGGTTTCTCGCCCTCTGTTTCAGCCCCTCTGTTTCAGCCCCACTGTTTCTCGCCCTCTGTTTCAGCCCACCTGTTTCTCGCCCACTGTTTCAGCCCCTCTGTTTCTCGCCCTCTGTTTCTGCCCCTCTGTTTGAGCCCCTCTGTTTCTCGCCCTCTGTTTCAGCCCCTCGGTTTCTCGCCCTCTGTTTCCGCCCCTCTGCTTCTCGCCCTCTGTTTCAGCCCCTCTGTTTCAGCCCCTCTGTTTCAGCTCCTCTGTTTCTCACCCTCTGTTTCAGCCCCTCGGTTTCTCGCCCCCTGTTTCTCCCCCTCTGTTTCAGCCCCTCTGTTTCAGCCCCTCTGTTTCTCGCCCCCTGTTCCAGCCCCTCTGTTTCAGCCCCTCTGTTTCTCGCCCCCTGTTTCAGCCCCTCTGTTTCAGCCCCTCTGTTTCTCGCCCTCTGTTTCAGCCCCTCTGTTTCAGCTCCTCTGTTTCAGCCCCTCTTTTTCTCACCCACTGTTTCAGCCCCTCTGCTTCTCGCCCTCTGTTTCAGCCCCTCTGTTTCAGCCCCTCTGTTTCTCACCCTCTGTTTCAGCCCCTCTGTTTCAGCCCCTCTGTTTCAGCCCCTCTGTTTCAGCCCCTCGGTTTCTCGCCCTCTGTTTGAGCCCCTCTGTTTGAGCCCCTCTGTTTCAGCCCCTCTGTTTCTCGCCCTCTGTTTCAGCCCCTCGGTTTCTCGCCCTCTGTTTCAGCCCCTCTGTTTCAGCCCCTCTGTTTCATCCCCTCTGTTTCTTGCCCTCTGTTTCAGCCCCTCTGTTTCCCGCCCTCTGTTTCAGCCCCTCTGTTTCTCGCCCTCTGTTTCAGCCCCTCTGTTTCAGCCCCTCTGTTTCCCGCCCTCTGTTTCAACCCCTCGGTTTCTCACCCTCTGTTTTAGCCCCTCTGTTTCAGCACCTCTGTTTCAGCCCCGCTGTTTCAGCCCCTCTATTTCTCACCCTCTGTTTCAGCCCCTCGGTTTCTCGCCCTCTGTTTCAGCCCCTCTGTTTCAGCCCCTCTGTTTCAGCCCCTCGGTTTCTCGCCCTCTGTTTCAGCCCCTCTGTTTCAGCCCTTCTGTTTCTCGCCCTCTGTTTCAGCCCCTCTGTTTCAGCCCCTCTGTTTCTCGCCCCCTGTTTCAGCCCCTCTGTTTCAGCCCCTCTGTTTCTCGCCCTCTGTTTCAGCCCCTCTGTTTCAGCCCCTCTGTTTCTCGCCCTCTGTTTCTTGCCCTCTGTTTCAGCCCCTCTGTTTCTCGCCCTCTGTTTCAGCCCCTCTGTTTCAGCCCCTCTGTTTCTAGCCCTCTGTTTCTCGCCCTCTGTTTCAGCCCCTCTGTTTCAGCCCCTCTGTTTCAGCCCCTCTGTTTCAGCCCCTCTGTTTCTCACCCTCTGTTTCAGCCCCTCGGTTTCTTGTCCTCTGTTTCAGCCCCTCTGTTTCGGCCCCTCTGTTTCAGCCCCTCTGTTTCTCGCCCTCTGTTTCAGCCCCTCGGTTTCTTGCCCTCTCTTTCAGCCCCTCTGTTTCGGCCACTCTGTTTCAGCCCCACTGTTTCTCGCCCTCTGTTTCAGCCCCTCTGTTTCTCGCCCTCTGTTTCAGCCCCTCTGTTTCAGCCCCCCTGTTTCTCGCCCTCTGTTTCAGCCCCTCTGTTTCTTGCCCTCTGTTTCAGCCCCTCTGTTTCAGCCCCTCTGTTTCTCGCCCTCTGTTTCAGCCCCTCGGTTTCTCGCCCTCTGTTTCCGCCCCTCTGTTTCTCGCCCTCTGTTTCTCGCCCTCTGTTTCAGCTCCTCTGTTTCAGCCCCTCTTTTTCTCACCCACTGTTTCAGCCCCTCTGCTTCTCGCCCTCTGTTTCAGCCCCCCTGTTTCAGACCCTCTGTTTCAGCCCCTCGGTTTCTCGCCCTCTGTTTCAGCCCCTCTGTTTCAGCTCCTCTGTTTCAGCCCCTCTGTTTCTCGCCCTCTTATTCAGCCCCTCTGTTTCTCGCCCTCTGTTTCAGCCCCTCTGTTTCAGCCCCTCTGTTTCAGCTCCTCTGTTTCTCGCCCTCTGTTTCAGCCCCTCGGTTTCTCGCACTCTGTTTCAGCCCCTCTGTTTCAGCCCCTCTGTTTCAGCCCCTCTGTTTCTCGCCCTCTGTTTCAGCCCCTCTGTTTCTAGCCCTCTGTTTCAGCCCCTCTGTTTCAGCCCCTCTGTTTCAGCCCCTCTGTTTCTCGCCCTCTGTTTCAGCCCCTTGGTTTCTCAGCCTCTGTTTTAGCCCCTCTGTTTCAGCCCCTCTGTTTCAGCCCCTCTGTTTCAGCCCCTCTGTATCACACCCACCTTTTGAGCCCCTCGGTTTCTCGCCCTCTGTTTCAGCCCCTCTGTTTCAGCCCCTCTGTTTCACCCCTCGGTTTCTCACCCTCTGTTTCAGCCCCACTGTTTCAGCCCTTCTGTTTCTCGCCCTCTGTTTCAGCCCCGCTCTTTCAGCCCCTCTGTTTCTCGCCCTCTGTTTCTCGCCCCCTGTTTCAGCCCCTCTGTTTCAGCCCCATTGTTTCAGCCCTTCTGTTTCTCACCCTCTGTTTCAGCCCCTCTGTTTCAGCCCCTCTGTTTCAGCCCCTCTGTTTCTCGCCCCCTGTTTCAGCCCCTCTGTTTCAGCCCCTCTGTTTCAGCCCCTCTGTTTCAGCCCCTCTGTTTCTCGCCCTCTGTTTCAGCCCCTCTGTTTCTCGCCCACTGTTTCAGCCCCTCTGTTTCAGCCCCTCTGTTTCTCGCCCTCTGTTTCAGCCCCTCTGTTTCTCGCCCTCTGTTTCTCGCCCTCAGTTTCAGCCCCTCTGTTTCAGACCCTCTGTTTCAGCCACTCTGTTTCAGCCCCTCGGTTTCTCGCCCTCTGTTTCAGCCCCTCTGTTTCTCGCCCTCTGTTTCAGCCCCTCTGTTTCAGGCCTTCTGTTTCAGCCCCTCTGTTTCAGCCCCTCTGTTTCTCGCCCTCTGTTTCTCACCCTCTGTTTCTCGCCTTCTGTTTCAGCCGCTCTGTTTCAGCACATCTGTTTCAGCCACTCTGTTTCAGCCCCTCGGTTTCTCGCGCTCTGTTTCAGCCCCTCTGTTTCTCGCCCTCTGTTTCAGCCCCTCGGTTTCTTGCCCTCTGTTTCACCCCCTCTGTTTCAGCCCCTCTGTTTCAGCCCCTCTGTTTCTCGCCCTCTGTTTCAGCCCCTCTGTTTCTCGCCCTCTGTTTCAGCCCCTCTATTTCAGCCCCTCTGTTTCAGCCCCTCTGTTTCAGCCCCCCTGTTTCTCGCCCCCTGTTTCTCGCCCCCTGTTTCAGCCCCTCTGTTTCAGCCCCTCTGTTTCTCGCCCCCTGTTTCAGCCCCTCTGTTTCAGCCACTCTGTTTCTCGCCCCCTGTTTCAGCCCCTCTGTTTCAGCCCCTCTGTTTCTCGCCCTCTGTTTCAGCCCCTCTGTTTCTCGCCCTCTGTTTCTCGCCCGCTGTTTCAGCCCCTCTGTTTCAGCCCCTCTGTTTCTCGCCCTCTGTTTCAGCCCCTCTGTTTCAGCCCCTCTGTTTCAGCCCCTCTGTTTCTCGCCCTCTGTTTCAGCCCCTCTGTTTCAGCCCCTCTGTTTCAGCCCCTCTGTTTCTAGCCCTCTGTTTCTCGCCCTCTGTTTCAGCCCCTCTGTTTCAGCCCCTCTGTTTCAGCCCCTCTGTCTCTCGCCCTCTGTTTCAGCCCCTTGGTTTCTCGCCCTCTGTTTCAGCCCCTCTGTTTCAGCCCCTCTGTTTCAGCCCCTCTGTTTCTCGCCCTCTGTTTCCGCCCCTCTGTTTCTCGCCCTCTGTTTCTCGCCCTCTGTTTCAGCTCCTCTGTTTCAGCCCCTCTTTTTCTCACCCACTGTTTCAGCCCCTCTGCTTCTCGCCCTCTGTTTCAGCCCCCCTGTTTCAGACCCTCTGTTTCAGCCCCTCGGTTTCTCGCCCTCTGTTTCAGCCCCTCTGTTTCAGCTCCTCTGTTTCAGCCCCTCTGTTTCTCGCCCTCTTATTCAGCCCCTCTGTTTCTCGCCCTCTGTTTCAGCCCCTCTGTTTCAGCCCCTCTGTTTCAGCTCCTCTGTTTCTCGCCCTCTGTTTCAGCCCCTCGGTTTCTCGCACTCTGTTTCAGCCCCTCTGTTTCAGCCCCTCTGTTTCAGCCCCTCTGTTTCTCGCCCTCTGTTTCAGCCCCTCTGTTTCTCGCCCTCTGTTTCAGCCCCTCTGTTTCAGCCCCTCTGTTTCAGCCCCTCTGTTTCTCGCCCTCTGTTTCAGCCCCTTGGTTTCTCAGCCTCTGTTTTAGCCCCTCTGTTTCAGCCCCTCTGTTTCAGCCCCTCTGTTTCAGCCCCTCTGTATCACACCCACCTTTTGAGCCCCTCGGTTTCTCGCCCTCTGTTTCAGCCCCTCTATTTCAGCCCCTCTGTTTCACCCCTCGGTTTCTCACCCTCTGTTTCAGCCCCACTGTTTCAGCCCTTCTGTTTCTCGCCCTCTGTTTCAGCCCCGCTCTTTCAGCCCCTCTGTTTCTCGCCCTCTGTTTCTCGCCCCCTGTTTCAGCCCCTCTGTTTCAGCCCCATTGTTTCAGCCCTTCTGTTTCTCACCCTCTGTTTCAGCCCCTCTGTTTCAGCCCCTCTGTTTCAGCCCCTCTGTTTCTCGCCCCCTGTTTCAGCCCCTCTGTTTCAGCCCCTCTGTTTCAGCCCCTCTGTTTCAGCCCCTCTGTTTCTCGCCCTCTGTTTCAGCCCCTCTGTTTCTCGCCCACTGTTTCAGCCCCTCTGTTTCAGCCCCTCTGTTTCTCGCCCTCTGTTTCAGCCCCTCTGTTTCTCGCCCTCTGTTTCTCGCCCTCAGTTTCAGCCCCTCTGTTTCAGACCCTCTGTTTCAGCCACTCTGTTTCAGCCCCTCGGTTTCTCGCCCTCTGTTTCAGCCCCTCTGTTTCTCGCCCTCTGTTTCAGCCCCTCTGTTTCAGGCCTTCTGTTTCAGCCCCTCTGTTTCAGCCCCTCTGTTTCTCGCCCTCTGTTTCTCGCCCTCTGTTTCTCGCCTTCTGTTTCAGCCGCTCTGTTTCAGCACATCTGTTTCAGCCACTCTGTTTCAGCCCCTCGGTTTCTCGCGCTCTGTTTCAGCCCCTCTGTTTCTCGCCCTCTGTTTCAGCCCCTCGGTTTCTTGCCCTCTGTTTCACCCCCTCTGTTTCAGCCCCTCTGTTTCAGCCCCTCTGTTTCTCGCCCTCTGTTTCAGCCCCTCTGTTTCTCGCCCTCTGTTTCAGCCCCTCTATTTCAGCCCCTCTGTTTCAGCCCCTCTGTTTCAGCCCCCCTGTTTCTCGCCCCCTGTTTCTCGCCCCCTGTTTCAGCCCCTCTGTTTCAGCCCCTCTGTTTCTCGCCCCCTGTTTCAGCCCCTCTGTTTCAGCCACTCTGTTTCTCGCCCCCTGTTTCAGCCCCTCTGTTTCAGCACCTCTGTTTCTCGCCCTCTGTTTCAGCCCCTCTGTTTCTCGCCCTCTGTTTCTCGCCCGCTGTTTCAGCTCCTCTGTTTCAGCCCCTCTGTTTCTCGCCCTCTGTTTCAGCCCCTCTGTTTCAGCCCCTCTGTTTCAGCCCCTCTGTTTCTCGCCCTCTGTTTCAGCCCCTCTGTTTCAGCCCCTCTGTTTCAGCCCCTCTGTTTCTAGCCCTCTGTTTCTCGCCCTCTGTTTCAGCCCCTCTGTTTCAGCCCCTCTGTTTCAGCCCCTCTGTCTCTCGCCCTCTGTTTCAGCCCCTTGGTTTCTCGCCCTCTGTTTCAGCCCCTCTGTTTCAGCCCCTCTGTTTCAGCCCCTCTGTTTCTCGCCCTCTGTTTCAGCCCCTCTGTTTCAGCCCCTCTGTTTTAGCCCCTTTGTTTCTCGCCCACTGTTTCAGAGCCTCTGTTTCAGCCCCTCTGTTTCAGCCCCTCTGTTTCTCGCCCTCTGTTTCAGCACCTCGGTTTCTCGCCCTCTGTTTCAGCCCCTCGGTTTCTCGCCCTCTGTTTCAGCCCCTCTGTTTCAGCCCCCCTGTTTCAGCCCCTCGGTTTCTCGCCCTCTGTTTCAGCCCCTCTGTTTCAGCCCTTCTGTTTCAGCCCCTCTGTTTCAGCCCCTCTGTTTCAGCCCCTCTGTTTCTCGCCCCCTGTTTCAGCCCCTCTGTTTCAGCCCCTCTGTTTCTCGCCCTCTGTTTCAGCACATCTGTTTCAGCCACTCTGTTTCAGCCCCTCGGTTTCTCGCCCTCTGTTTCAGCCCCTCTGTTTCTCGCCCTCTGTTTCAGCCCCTCGGTTTCTTGCCCTCTGTTTCACCCCCTCTGTTTCAGCCCCTCTGTTTCAGCCCCTCTGTTTCTCGCCATCTGTTTCAGCCCCTCTGTTTCTCGCCCTCTGTTTCAGCCCCTCTATTTCAGCCCCTCTGTTTCAGCCCCTCTGTTTCAGCCCCCCTGTTTCTCGCCCCCTGTTTCTCGCCCCCTGTTTCAGCCCCTCTGTTTCAGCCCCTCTGTTTCTCGCCCCCTGTTTCAGCCCCTCTGTTTCAGCCACTCTGTTTCTCGCCCCCTGTTTCAGCCCCTCTGTTTCAGCCCCTCTGTTTCTCGCCCTCTGTTTCAGCCCCTCTGTTTCTCGCCCTCTGTTTCTCGCCCGCTGTTTCAGCCCCTCTGTTTCAGCCCCTCTGTTTCAGCCCCTCTGTTTCTCGCCCTCTGTTTCAGCCCCTCTGTTTCAGCCCCTCTGTTTCAGCCCCTCTGTTTCTCGCCCTCTGTTTCAGCCCCTCTGTTTCAGCCCCTCTGTTTCAGCCCCTCTGTTTCTAGCCCTCTGTTTCTCGCCCTCTGTTTCAGCCCCTCTGTTTCAGCCCCTCTGTTTCAGCCCCTCTGTCTCTCGCCCTCTGTTTCAGCCCCTTGGTTTCTCGCCCTCTGTTTTAGCCCCTCTGTTTCAGCCCCTCTGTTTCAGCCCCTCTGTTTCTCGCCCACTGTTTCAGCCCCTCTGTTTCAGCCCCTCTGTTTCAGCCCCTCTGTTTCTCGCCCTCTGTTTCAGCCCCTTTGTTTCTCGCCCACTGTTTCAGAGCCTCTGTTTCAGCCCCTCTGTTTCAGCCCCTCTGTTTCTCGCCCTCTGTTTCAGCACCTCGGTTTCTCGCCCTCTGTTTCAGCCCCTCGGTTTCTCGCCCTCTGTTTCAGCCCCTCTGTTTCAGCCCCCCTGTTTCAGCCCCTCGGTTTCTCGCCCTCTGTTTCAGCCCCTCTGTTTCAGCCCTTCTGTTTCAGCCCCTCTGTTTCAGCCCCTCTGTTTCAGCCCCTCTGTTTCAGCCCCTCTGTTTCTCGCCCCCTGTTTCAGCCCCTCTGTTTCAGCCCCTCTGTTTCTCGCCCTCTGTTTCAGCCCCTCTGTTTCAGCCCCTCTGTTTCTCGCCCTCTGTTTCAGCCCCTCTCTTTCTCGCCCTCTGTTTCAGACCCTCTGTTTCAGCCCCTCTGTTTCAGACCCTCTGTTTTTCGCCCTCTGTTTCAGCCCCTCGGTTTCTCGCCCTCTGTTTCCGCCCCTCTGTTTCTCGCCCTCTGTTTCAGCCCCTCTGTTTCAGCTCCTCTGTTTCAGCCCCTCTTTTTCTCGCCCTCTGTTTCAGCCCCTCTGTTTCTCGCCCTCTGTTTCTCGCCCGCTGTTTCAGCCCCTCTGTTTCAGCCCCTCTGTTTCTCGCCCTCTGTTTCAGCCCCTCTGTTTCAGCCCCTCTGTTTCAGCCCCTCTGTTTCTCGCCCTCTGTTTCAGCCCCTCTGTTTCAGCCCCTCTGTTTCAGCCCCTCTGTTTCTAGCCCTCTGTTTCTCGCCCTCTGTTTCAGCCCCTCTGTTTCAGCCCCTCTGTTTCAGCCCCTCTGTCTCTCGCCCTCTGTTTCAGCCCCTTGGTTTCTCGCCCTCTGTTTCAGCCCCTCTGTTTCAGCCCCTCTGTTTCAGCCCCTCTGTTTCTCGCCCTCTGTTTCCGCCCCTCTGTTTCTCGCCCTCTGTTTCTCGCCCTCTGTTTCAGCTCCTCTGTTTCAGCCCCTCTTTTTCTCACCCACTGTTTCAGCCCCTCTGCTTCTCGCCCTCTGTTTCAGCCCCCCTGTTTCAGACCCTCTGTTTCAGCCCCTCGGTTTCTCGCCCTCTGTTTCAGCCCCTCTGTTTCAGCTCCTCTGTTTCAGCCCCTCTGTTTCTCGCCCTCTTATTCAGCCCCTCTGTTTCTCGCCCTCTGTTTCAGCCCCTCTGTTTCAGCCCCTCTGTTTCAGCTCCTCTGTTTCTCGCCCTCTGTTTCAGCCCCTCGGTTTCTCGCACTCTGTTTCAGCCCCTCTGTTTCAGCCCCTCTGTTTCAGCCCCTCTGTTTCTCGCCCTCTGTTTCAGCCCCTCTGTTTCTCGCCCTCTGTTTCAGCCCCTCTGTTTCAGCCCCTCTGTTTCAGCCCCTCTGTTTCTCGCCCTCTGTTTCAGCCCCTTGGTTTCTCAGCCTCTGTTTTAGCCCCTCTGTTTCAGCCCCTCTGTTTCAGCCCCTCTGTTTCAGCCCCTCTGTATCACACCCACCTTTTGAGCCCCTCGGTTTCTCGCCCTCTGTTTCAGCCCCTCTGTTTCAGCCCCTCTGTTTCACCCCTCGGTTTCTCACCCTCTGTTTCAGCCCCACTGTTTCAGCCCTTCTGTTTCTCGCCCTCTGTTTCAGCCCCGCTCTTTCAGCCCCTCTGTTTCTCGCCCTCTGTTTCTCGCCCCCTGTTTCAGCCCCTCTGTTTCAGCCCCATTGTTTCAGCCCTTCTGTTTCTCACCCTCTGTTTCTCGCCCTCTATTTCAGCCCCTCTGTTTCTCGCCCTCTGTTAAAGCCCCTCTGTTTCAGCCCCTCTGTTTCAGCCACTCTGTTTCAGACCCTCGGTTTCTCGCCCTCTGTTTCAGCCCCTCTGTTTCTCGCCCTCTGTTTCAGCCCCTGCGTTTCTCGCCCTCTGTGTCAGCCCCTCTGTTTCAGCCCCTCTGCTTCAGCCCCTCTGTTTCTCGCCCTCTGTTTCAGCCCCTCTGTTTCTCGCCCTCTGTTTCAGCCCCTCTGTTTCAGCCCCTCTGTTTCTCGCCCTCTATTTCAGCCCCTCTGTTTCTCGCCCTCTGTTAAAGCCCCTCTGTTTCAGCCCCTCTGTTTCAGCCACTCTGTTTCAGACCCTCGGTTTCTCGCCCTCTGTTTCAGCCCCTCTGTTTCTCGCCCTCTGTTTCAGCCCCTCTGTTTCAGCCCTTCTGTTTCAGCCCCTCTGTTTCAGCCCCTCTGTTTCAGCCCCTCTGTTTCAGCCCCTCTGTTTCAACCCCTCTGTTTCTCGCCCCCTGTTTCAGCCCCTCTGTTTCAGCCGCTTGGTTTCTCGCCCACTGTTTCAGCCCATCTGTTTCAGCCCCTCTGTTTCAGCCCCTCGGTTTCTCGCCCTCTGTTTCAGCCCCTCTGTTTCAGCTCCTCTGTTTCAGCCCCTCTGTTTCAGCCCCTCTGTTTCTCGCCCTCTGTTTCTCGCCCTCTGTTTCAGCCCCTCTGTTTCAGCCCCTCTGTTTCAGCCCCTCTGTTTCTCGCCCTCTGTTTCAGCCCCTCGGTTTCTCGCCCTCTGTTTCAGCCCCTCTGTTTCAGCCCCACTGTTTCAGCTCCACTGTTTCTCGCCCTCTGTTTCATCCCCTCTGTTTCTCGCCCTCTGTTTCAGCCCATCTGTTTCAGCCCCTCTGTTTCTCGCCCTCTGTTTCAGCCCCTCTGTTTCTCGCCCACTGTTTCAGACCCTCTGTTTCAGCTCCTCTGTTTCAGCCCCTCTGTTTCTTGCCCTCTGTTTCAGCACCTCGGTTTCTCGCCCTCTGTTTCAGCCCCTCGGTTTCTCGCCCTCTGTTTCAGCCCCTCTGTTTCAGCCCCCCTGTTTCAGCCCCTCGGTTTCTCGCCCTCTGTTTCAGCCCCTCTGTTTCAGCCCTTCTGTTTCAGCCCCTCTGTTTCAGCCCCTCTGTTTCAGCCCCTCTGTTTCAGCCCCTCTGTTTCTCACCCCTGTTTCAGCCCCTCTGTTTCAGCCCCTCTGTTTCTCACCCTCTGTTTCAGCCCCTCTGTTTCAGCCCCTCTGTTTCTCGCCCTCTGTTTCTTGCCCTCTGTTTCAGCCCCTCTGTTTCTCGCCCTCTGTTTCAGCCCCTCTGTTTCAGCCCCTCTGTTTCTAGCCCTCTGTTTCTAGCCCTCTGTTTCAGCCCCTCTGTTTCAGCCCCTCTGTTTCAGCCCCTCTGTTTCTCGCCCTCTGTTTCAGCCCCTGGGTTTCTCGCCCTCTGTGTCAGCCCCTCTGTTTCAGCCCCTCTGCTTCAGCCCCTCTGTTTCTCGCCCTCTGTTTCAGCCCCTCTGTTTCTCGCCCTCTGTTTCAGCCCCTCTGTTTCAGCCCCTCTGTTTCTCGCCCTCTATTTCAGCCCCTCTGTTTCTCGCCCTCTGTTTAAGCCCCTCTGTTTCAGCCCCTCTGTTTCTGCCACTCTGTTTCAGACCCTCGGTTTCTCGCCCTCTGTTTCAGCCCCTCTGTTTCTCGCCCTCTGTTTCAGCCCCTCTGTTTCAGCCCTTCTGTTTCAGCCCCTCTGTTTCAGCCCCTCTGTTTCTCGCCCTCTGTTTCTCGCCCTCTGTTTCTCGCCTTCTGTTTCAGCCCCTCTGTTTCAGCGCCTCTGTTTCCCGCCCTCTGTTTCAGCCCCTCTGTTTCTCGTCCTCTGTTTCAGCCCCTCTGTTTCTCGCACTCTGTTTCAGCCCCTGTGTTTCAGCACCTCTGTTTCAGCCCTCTGTTTCTCGCCCTCTGTTTCAGCCCCTCTGTTTCAGCCCCTCTGTTTCTCGCCCTCTGTTTCAGCCCCTCAATTTCAGTCCCTCTGTTTCTCGCCCTCTGTTTCAGCCCCTCTATTTCTCGCCCTCTGTTTCTCGCCCTCTGTTTCAGCCCCTCTGTTTCAGCCCCTCTGTTTCAGCCCCTCTGTTTCAGCCCCTCTGTTTCTCGCCCTCTGTTTCAGCCCCTCTGTTTCTCGCCCTCTGTTTCAGACCCTCTGTATCAGCCCCTCTGTTTCAGCCCCTCTGTTTCTCGCCCTCTGTTTCAGCACCTCGGTTTCTCGCCCTCTGTTTCAGCCCCTCGGTTTCTCGCCCTCTGTTTCAGCCCCTCTGTTTCAGCCCCTCTGTTTCAGCCCTTCTGTTTCAGCCCCTCTGTTTCAGCCCCTCTGTTTCTCGCCCCCTGTTTCAGCCCCCCTGCTTCAGCCCCTCTGTTTCAGCCCCTCTGTTTCTCGCCCTCTGTTTCAGCCCCTTGGTTTCTCGCCCTCTGTTTCAGTCCCTCTGCTTCGGCCCCTCTGTTTCAGCCCCACTGTTTCTCGCCCTCTGTTTCAGCCCCTCTGTTTCTCGCCCTCTGTTTCAGCCACTCTGCTTCAGCCCCTCTGTTTCTCGCCCTCTGTTTCAGCCCCTCTGTTTCTCGCCCTCTGTTTCAGCCCCTCTGTTTCAGCCCCTCTGTTTCTCGCCCTTTGTTTCTCGCCCTCTGTTTCAGCCCCTCTGTTTCAGCCCCTCTGTTTCAGCCACTCTGTTTCAGCCCCTCTGTTTCTCGCCCTCTGTTTCAGCACCTCGGTTTCTCGCCCTCTGTTTCAGCCCCTCGGTTTCTCGCCCTCTGTTTCAGCCCCTCTGTTTCAGCCCCTCTGTTTCAGCCCCTCTGTTTCTCGCCCTCTGTTTCAGCCCCTCTGTTTCAGCCCTTCTGTTTCAGCCCCTCTGTTTCAGCCCCTCTGTTTCTCGCCCCCTGTTTCAGCCCCCCTGCTTCAGCCCCTCTGTTTCTCACCCTCTGTTTCAGCCCCTCAGTTTCAGCCCCTCTATTTCTCGCCCTCTGTTTCTTGCCCTCTGTTTCAGCCCCTCTGTTTCTCGCCCTCTGTTTCAGCCCCTCTGTTTCAGCCCCTCTGTTTCTAGCTCTCTGTTTCTCGCCCTCTGTTTCAGCCCCTCTGTTTCAGCCCCTCTGTTTCAGCCCCTCTGTTTCTCGCCCTCTGTTTCAGCCCCTTGGTTTCTCGCCCTCTGTTTCAGTCCCTCTGCTTCGGCCCCTCTGTTTCAGCCCCACTGTTTCTCGCCCTCTGTTTCAGCCCCTCTGTTTCTCGCCCTCTGTTTCAGCCACTCTGCTTCAGCCCCTCTGTTTCTCGCCCTCTGTTTCAGCCCCTCTGTTTCTCGCCCTCTGTTTCAGCCCCTCTGTTTCAGCCCCTCTGTTTCTCGCCCTTTGTTTCTCGCCCTCTGTTTCAGCCCCTCTGTTTCAGCCCCTCTGTTTCAGCCACTCTGTTTCAGCCCCTCGGTTTCTCACCCTCTGTTTCAGCCCCTCTGTTTCTCGCCCTCTGTTTCAGCCCCTCTGTTTCAGCCCTTCTGTTTCAGCCCCTCTGTTTCAGCCCCTCTGTTTCTCGCCCTCTGTTTCTCGCCCTCTGTTTCTCGACTTCTGTTTCAGCCCCTCTGTTTCAGCGCCTCTGTTTCCCGCCCTCTGTTTCAGCCCCTCTGTTTCTCGTCCTCTGTTTCAGCCCCTCTGTTTCAGGCCCCTGTTTCTCGCCCTCTGTTTCTGCCCCTCTGTTTCAGCCCCTCTGTTTCAGCCACTCTGTTTCTCGCCCTCTGTTTCAGCCCCTCTGTTTCTCGCCCTCTGTTTCAGCCCCTCTGTTTCTCGCCCTCTGTTTCAGCACCTCTGTTTCAGCACCTCTGCTTCAGCCCTCTGTTTCTCGCCCTCTGTTTCAGCCCCTCTGTTTCAGCCCCTCTGTTTCTCGCCCTCTGTTTCAGCCCCTCAGTTTCAGCCCCTCTGTTTCAGCCCCTCTGTTTCAGCACTTCTGTTTCAGCCCCTCTGTTTCAGCCCCTCTGTTTCTCCCCCTCTGTTTCTCGCCCTCTGTTTCTCGACTTCTGTTTCAGCCCCTCTGTTTCAGCGCCTCTGTTTCCCGCCCTCTGTTTCAGCCCCTCTGTTTCTCGCCCTCTGTTTCAGCCCCTCTGTTTCAGCCCCACTGTTTCTCGCCCTCTGTTTCAGACCCTCTGTTTCTCGCCCTCTGTTTCAGCCCCTCTGTTTCAGGCCCTCTGTTTCTCGCCCTCTGTTTCAGCCCCTCTGTTTCTCGCCCTCTGTTTCAGCCCCTCTGTTTCTCGCCCACTGTTTCAGCCCCTCGGTTTCACGCCCTCTGTTTCAGCCCCTCCGTTTCTCGCCCTCTGTTTCAGCCCCTCTGTTTCAGCCCCTCAGATTCTCGCCCTCTGTTTCAGCCCCTCTGATTCAGCTCCTCTGTTTCAGCCCCTCTTTTTCTCACCCACTGTTTCAGCCCCACTACTTCTCGCCCTCTGTTTCAGCCCCTCTGTTCCAGCCCCTCTGTTTCTCACCCTCTGTTTCTCGCCCTCTGTTTCAGCCCCTCTGTTTCAGCCCCTCTGTTTCTCGCCCTCTGTTTCAGCCCCTCTGTTTCAGCCCCTTTGTTTCTCGCCCTCTGTTTCAGCCCCTCAGTTTCTCGCCCTCTGTTTCAGCCCCTCTGTTTCATGCCCTCTGTTTCTCGCCCTCTGTTTCAGCCCCACTACTTCTCGCCCTCTGTTTCAGCCCCTCTGTTCCAGCCCCTCTGTTTCTCACCCTCTGTTTCTCGCCCTCTGTTTCAGCCCCTCTGTTTCAGCCCCTCTCTTTCTCGCCCTCTGTTTCAGACCCTCTGTTTCAGCCCCTCTGTTTCAGCCCCTCTGTTTTTCGCCCTCTGTTTCAGCCCCTCGGTTTCTCGCCCTCTGTTTCCGCCCCTCTGTTTCTCGCCCTCTGTTTCAGCCCCTCTGTTTCAGCTCCTCTGTTTCAGCCCCTCTTTTTCTCACCCACTGTTTCAGCCCCTCTGCTTCTCGCCCACTGTTTCAGCCCCTCTGTTTCAGCCCCTCTGTTTCTCACCCTCTGTTTCAGCCCCTCTGTTTCAGCCCCTCTGTTTCAGCCCCTCTGTTTCAGCCCCTCGGTTTCTCGCCCTCTGTTTCAGCCCCTCTGTTTCAGCTCCTCTGTTTCGGCCCCTCTGTTTCTCGCCCTCTAATTCAGCCCCTCTGATTCTCGCCCTCATTTCAGCCCCTCTGTTTGAGCCCCTCTGTTTCAGCCCCTCTGTTTCTCGCCCTCTGTTTCAGCCCCTCGGTTTCTCGCCCTCTGTTTCAGCCCCTCTGTTTCAGTCCCTCTGTTTCAGCCCCTCTGTTTCTCGCCCTCTGTTTCAGCCCCTCGGTTTCTCGCCCTCTGTTTCAGCCCCTCTGTTTCTCGCCCTCTGTTTCAGCCCCTCGGTTTCAGCCCCTCTGTTTCCCGCCCTCTGTTTCAACCCCTCGGTTTCTCGCCCACTGTTTTAGCCCCTCTGTTTCAGCACCTCTGTTTCAGCCCCTCTGTTTCAGCCCCTCTGTTTCTCACCCTCTGTTTCAGCCCCTCGGTTTCTCGCCCTCTGTTTCAGCCCATCTGTTTCAGCCCCTCTGTTTCAGCCCCTCGGTTTCTCGCCCTCTGTTTCAGCCACTCTGTTTCAGCCCTTCTGTTTCTCGCCCTCTGTTTCAGCCCCTCTGTTTCAGCCCCTCTGTTTCAGCCCCTCTGTTTCTTGCCCCCTGTTTCAGCCCCTCTGTTTCACCCCTCTGTTTCTCGCCCTATGTTTCTTGCCCTCTGTTTCAGCCCCTCAGTTTCTCGCCCTCTGTTTCAGCCCCTCTGTTTCAGCCCCTCTGTTTCTAGCCTTCTGTTTCTCGCCCTCTGTTTCAGCCCCTCTGTTTCAGCCCTTCTGTTTCTCGCCCTCTGTTTCAGCCCCTCTGTTTCAGCCCCTCTGTTTCAGCCCCTCTGTTTCTTGCCCCCTGTTTCAGCCCCTCTGTTTCACCCCTCTGTTTCTCGCCCTATGTTTCTTGCCCTCTGTTTCAGCCCCTCTGTTTCTCGCCCTCTGTTTCTGCCCCTCTGTTTGAGCCCCTCTGTTTCTCGCCCTCTGTTTCAGCCCCTCGGTTTCTCGCCCTCTGTTTCCGCCCCTCTGCTTCTCGCCCTCTGTTTCAGCCCCTCTGTTTCAGCCCCTCTGTTTCAGCTCCTCTGTTTCTCGCCCTCTGTTTCAGCCCCTCGGTTTCTCGCCCCCTGTTTCTCCCCCTCTGTTTCAGCCCCTCTGTTTCAGCCCCTCTGTTTCTAGCCCCCTGTTCCAGCCCCTCTGTTTCAGCCCCTCGGTTTCTCGCCCTCTGTTTCCGCCCCTCTGCTTCTCGCCCTCTGTTTCAGCCCCTCTGTTTCAGCCCCTCTGTTTCAGCTCCTCTGTTTCTCGCCCTCTGTTTCAGCCCCTCGGTTTCTCGCCCCCTGTTTCTCCCCCTCTGTTTCAGCCCCTCTGTTTCAGCCCCTCTGTTTCTCGCCCTCTGTTTCAGCCCCTCTGTTTCAGCTCCTCTGTTTCAGCCCCTCTTTTTCTCACCCACTGTTTCAGCCCCTCTGCTTCTCGCCCTCTGTTTCAACCCCTCTGTTTCAGCCCCTCTGTTTCTCACCCTCTGTTTCAGCCCCTCTGTTTCAGCCCGTCTGTTTCAGCCCCTCTGTTTCTCGCCCTCTGTTTGAGCCCTCTGTTTGAGCCCCTCTGTTTCAGCCCCTCTGTGTCTCGCCCTCTGTTTCAGCCCCTCGGTTTCTCGCCCTCTGTTTCAGCCCCTCTGTTTCAGCCCCTCTGTTTCATCCCCTCTGTTTCTTGCCCTCTGTTTCAGCCCCGCTGTTTCCCGCCCTCTGTTTCAGCCCCTCTGTT
Source organism: Chiloscyllium punctatum (assembly GCF_047496795.1). Taxonomy (NCBI): domain Eukaryota; kingdom Metazoa; phylum Chordata; class Chondrichthyes; order Orectolobiformes; family Hemiscylliidae; genus Chiloscyllium; species Chiloscyllium punctatum. Next base: position 78,474,785 of record NC_092770.1, read on the forward strand.
TCTCGCCCTCTGTTTCAGCCCCTCTGTTTCAGCCCCTCTGTTTCCCGCCCTCTGTTTCAACCCCTCGGTTTCTCGCCCTCTGTTTTAGCCCCTCTGTTTCAGCACCTCTGTTTCAGCCCCGCTGTTTCAGCCCCTCTATTTCTCACCCTCTGTTTCAGCCCCTCGGTTTCTCGCCCTCTGTTTCAGCCCCTCTGTTTCAGCCCCTCTGTTTCAGCCCCTCGGTTTCTCGCCCTCTGTTTCAGCCCCTCTGTTTCTGCCCTTCTGTTTCTCGCCCTCTGTTTCAGCCCCTCTGTTTCAGCCCCTCTGTTTCAGCCCCTCTGTTTCTCGCCCCCTGTTTCAGCCCTTCTGTTTCAGCCCCTCTGTTTCAGCCCCTCTGTTTCAGCCCCTCTGTTTCTAGCCCTCTGTTTCTCGCCCTCTGTTTCAGCCCCTCTGTTTCAGCCCCTCTGTTTCAGCCCCTCTGTTTCAGCCCCTCTGTTTCTCGCCCTCTGTTTCGGCCCCTCTGTTTCAGCCCCTCTGTTTCAGACCCTCTGTTTCTAGCCCTCTGTTTCAGCCCCTCTGTTTCAGCCCCTCTGTTTCAGCCCCTCTGTTTCTCGCCCCCTGTTTCAGCCCATCTGTTTCAGCCCCTTGGTTTCTCGCCCACTGTTTCAGCACATCTGTTTCAGCCCCTCTGTTTCAGCCCCTCTGTTTCTCACCCTCTGTTTCAGCCCCTCGGTTTCTTGCCCTCTGTTTCAGCCCCTCTGTTTCGGCCCCTCTGTTTCAGCCCCTCTGTTTCTCGCCCTCTGTTTCAGCCCCTCGGTTTCTTGCCCTCTGTTTCTGCCCCTCTGTTTCGGCCCCTCTGTTTCAGCCCCACTGTTTCTCGCCCTCTGTTTCAGCCCCTCTGTTTCTAGCCCTCTGTTTCAGCCCCTCTGTTTCAGCCCCCCTGTTTCTCGCCCTCTGTTTCAGCCCCTCTGTTTCTTGCCCTCTGTTTCAGCCCCTCTGTTTCAGCCCCTCTGTTTCTCGCCCTCTGTTTCAGGCCCTCGGTTTCTCGCCCTCTGTTTCCGCCCCTCTGTTTCTCGCCCTCTGTTTCAGACCCTCTGTTTCAGCTCCTCTGTTTCAGCCCCTCTTTTTCTCACCCACTGTTTCAGCCCCTCTGCTTCTCGCCCTCTGTATCAGACCCTCTGTTTCAGCTCCTCTGTTTCAGCCCCTCGGTTTCTCGCCCTCTGTTTCAGCCCCTCTGTTTCAGCTCCTCTGTTTCAGCCCCTCTGTTTCTCGCCCTCTTATTCAGCCCCTCTGTTTCTCGCCCTCTGTTTCAGACCCTCTGTTTCAGCCCCTCTGTTTCAGCTCCTCTGTTTCTCGCCCTCTGTTTCAGCCCCTCGGTTTCTCGCACTGTGTTTCAGCCCCTCTGTTTCAGCCCTCTGTTTCAGCCCCTCTTTTTCTCGCCCTCTGTTTCAGCCCCTCTGTTTCTCGCCCTCTGTTTCAGCCCCTCTGTTTCAGCCCCTCTGTTTCAGCCCCTCTGTTTCTCGCCCTCTGTTTCAGCCCCTTGGTTTCTCAGCCTCTGTTTTAGCCCCTCTGTTTCAGCCCCTCTGTTTCAGCCCCTCTGTTTCAGCCCCTCTGTATCTCACCCACCTTTTGAGCCCCTCGGTTTCTCGCCCTCTGTTTCAGCCCCTCTGTTTCAGCCCCTCTGTTTCACCCCTCGGTTTCTCACCCTCTGTTTCAGCCCCACTGTTTCAGCCCTTCTGTTTCTCTCCCTGTTTCAGCCCCTCTCTTTCAGCCCCTCTGTTTCTCGCCCTCTGTTTCTCGCCCCCTGTTTCAGCCCCTCTGTTTCAGCCCCATTGTTTCAGCCCTTCTGTTTCTCACCCTCTGTTTCAGCCCCTCTGTTTCAGCCCCTCTGTTTCAGCCCCTCTGTTTCTCGCCCCCTGTTTCAGCCCCTCTGTTTCAGCACCTCTGTTTCAGCCCCTCTGTTTCAGCCCCTCTGTTTCTCGCTCTCTGTTTCAGCCCCTCTGTTTCTCGCCCACTGTTTCAGCCCCTCTGTTTCAGCCCCTCTGTTTCTCGCCCTCTGTTTCAGCCCCTCTGTTTCTCGCCCTCTGTTTCTCGCCCTCAGTTCCAGCCCCTCTGTTTCAGCCCCTCTGTTTCAGCAACTCTGTTTCAGCCCCTCGGTTTCTCGCCCTCTGTTTCAGCCCCTCAGTTTCTCGCCCTCTGTTTCAGCCCCTCTGTTTCAGGCCTTCTGTTTCAGCCCCTCTGTTTCAGCCCCTCTGTTTCTCGCCCTCTGTTTCTCGCTCTCTGTTTCTCGCCTTCTGTTTCAGCCGCTCTGTTTCAGCACATCTGTTTCAGCCCCTCTGTTTCAGCCCCTCGGTTTCTCGCCCTCTGTTTCAGCCCCTCTGTTTCTCGCCCTCTGTTTCAGCCCCTCGGTTTCTTGCCCTCTGTTTCAGCCCCTCTGTTTCAGCCCCTCTGTTTCAGCCCCTCTGTTTCTCGCCCTCTGTTTCAGCCCCTCTGTTTCTCGCCCTCTGTTTCAGCCCCTCTATTTCAGCCCCTCTGTTTCAGCCCATCTGTTTCAGCCCCCCTGTTTCTCGCCCCCTGTTTCTCGCCCACTGTTTCAGCCCCTCTGTTTCAGCCCCTCTGTTTCTCGCCCCCTGTTTCAGCCCCTCTGTTTCAGCCACTCTGTTTCTCGCCCCCTGTTTCAGCCCCTCTGTTTCAGCCCCTCTGTTTCTCTCCCTCTGTTTCAGCCCCTCTGTTTCTCGCCCTCTGTTTCTCGCCCGCTATTTCAGCCCCTCTGTTTCAGCCCCTCTGTTTCAGCCCCTCTGTTTCTCGCCCTCTGTTTCAGCCCCTCTGTTTCTCGCCCTCTGTTTCAGCCCCTCTGTTTCAGCCCCTCTGTTTCAGCCCCTCTGTTTCTAGCCCTCTGTTTCTCGCCCTCTGTTTCAGCCCCTCTGTTTCAGCCCCTCTGTTTCAGCCCCTCTGTTTCAGCCCCTCTGTTTCTCGCCCTCTGTTTCAGCCCCTTGGTTTCTCGCCCTCTGTTTCAGCCCCTCTGTTTCAGCCCCTCTGTTTCAGCCCCTCTGTTTCAGCCCCTCTGTTTGTCGCCCTCTGTTTCAGCCCCTCTGTTTCAGCCCCCCTGTTTCTCGCCCCCTGTTTCTCGCCCTCTGTTTCAGCCCCTCTGTTTCAGCCCCTCTGTTTCTCGCCCCCTGTTTCAGCCCCTCTGTTTCAGCCACTCTGTTTCTCGCCCCCTGTTTCAGCCCCTCTGTTTCAGCCCCTCTGTTTCTCTCCCTCTGTTTCAGCCCCTCTGTTTCTCGCCCTCTGTTTCTCGCCCGCTATTTCAGCCCCTCTGTTTCAGCCCCTCTGTTTCAGCCCCTCTGTTTCTCGCCCTCTGTTTCAGCCCCTCTGTTTCTCGCCCTCTGTTTCAGCCCCTCTGTTTCAGCCCCTCTGTTTCAGCCCCTCTGTTTCTAGCCTTCTGTTTCTCCCCCTCTGTTTCAGCCCCTCTGTTTCAGCCCCTCTGTTTCAGCCCCTCTGTTTCAGCCCCTCTGTTTCTCGCCCTCTGTTTCAGCCCCTTGGTTTCTCGCCCTCTGTTTCAGCCCCTCTGTTTCAGCCCCTCTGTTTCAGCCCCTCTGTTTCAGCCCCTCTGTTTGTCGCCCTCTGTTTCAGCCCCTCTGTTTCAGCCCCTCTGTTTCAGCCCCTCTGTTTCTCGCCCTCTGTTTCAGCCCCTCTGTTTCTCGCCCACTGTTTCAGACCCTCTGTTTCAGCCCCTCTGTTTCAGCCCCTCTGTTTCTCGCACTCTGTTTCAGCACCTCGGTTTCTCGCCCTCTGTTTCAGCTCCTCGGTTTCTCGCCCTCTGTTTCAGCCCCTCTGTTTCAGCCCCCCTGTTTCAGCCCCTCGGTTTCTCGCCCTCTGTTTCAGCCCCTCTATTTCAGCCCTTCTGTTTCAGCCCCTCTATTTCAGCCCCTCTGTTTCAGCCCCTCTGTTTCAGCACCTCTGTTTCTCGCCCCCTGTTTCAGCCCCTCTGTTTCAGCCCCTCTGTTTCTCGCCCTCTGTTTCAGCACCTCTGTTTCAGCCCCTCTGTTTCTCGCCCTCTGTTTCTTGCCCTCTGTTTCAGCCCCTCTGTTTCTCGCCCTCTGTTCCAGCCCCTCTGTTTCAGCCCCTCTGTTTCTAGCCCTCTGTTTCTAGCCCTCTGTTTCAGCCCCTCTGTTTCAGCCCCTCTGATTCTCGCCCTCTGTTTCAGCCCCTGGGTTTCTCGCCCTCTGTTTCAGCCCCTCTGTTTCGGCCCCTCTGTTTCAGCCCCACTGTTCCTCGCCCTCTGTTTCAGCCCCTCTGTTTCTCGCCCTCTGTTTCAGCCCCTCTGCTTCAGCCCCTCTGTTTCTCGCCCTCTGTTTCAGCCCCTCTGTTTCTCGCCCTCTGTTTCAGCCCCTCTGTTTCAGCCCCTCTGTTTCTCGCCCTCTATTTCAGCCCCTCTGTTTCTCGCCCTCTGTTTCTCGCCCTCTGTTTAAGCCCCTCTGTTTCAGCCCCTCTGTTTCAGCCACTCTGTTTCAGCCCCTCTGTTTCTCGCCCTCTGTTTCAGCCCCTCTGTTTCAGCCCCCCTGTTTCTCGCCCTCTGTTTCAGCCCCTCTGTTTCTTGCCCTCTGTTCCAGCCCCTCTGTTTCAGCCCCTCTGTTTCTCGCCCTCTGTTTCAGCCCCTCGGTTTCTCGCCCTCTGTTTCCGCCCCTCTGTTTCTCGCCCTCTGTTTCAGACCCTCTGTTTCAGCTCCTCTGTTTCAGCCCCTCTTTTTCTCACCCACTGTTTCAGCCCCTCTGCTTCTCGCCCTCTGTTTCAGCGCCCCTGTTTCAGACCCTCTGTTTCAGCCCCTCGGTTTCTCGCCCTCAGTTTCAGCCCCTCTGTTTCAGCTCCTCTGTTTCAGCCCCTCTGTTTCTCGCCCTCTTATTCAGCCCCTCTGTTTCTCGCCCTCTGTTTCAGCCCCTCTGTTTGAGCCCCTCTGTTTCAGCTCCTCTGTTTCTCGCCCTCTGTTTCAGCCCCTCGGTTTCTCGCACTCTGTTTCAGCCCCTCTGTTTCAGCCCCTCTGTTTCAGCCCCTCTGTTTCTCGCCCTCTGTTTCAGACCCTCTGTTTCTCGCCCTCTGTTTCAGCCCCTCTGTTTCAGCCCCTCTGTTTCTCGCCCTCTGTTTCAACCCCTCGGTTTCTCAGCCTCGGTTTTAGCCCCTCTGTTTCAGCCCCTCTGTTTCAGCCCCTCTGTATCTCACCCTCCTTTTGAGCCCCTCGGTTTCTCGCCCTCTGTTTCAGCCCCTCTGTTTCAGCCCCTCTGTTTCTCGCCCTCTGTTTCTCGCCCCCTGTTTCAGCCCCTCTGTTTCAGCCCCATTGTTTCAGCCCTTCTGTTTCTCACCCTCTGTTTCAGCCCCTCTGTTTCAGCCCCTCTGTTTCAGCCCCTCTGTTTCTCGCCCCCTGTTTCAGCCCCTCTGTTTCAGCACCTCTGTTTCAGCCCCTCTGTTTCAGCCCCTCTGTTTCTCGCTCTCTGTTTCAGCCCCTCTGTTTCTCGCCCACTGTTTCAGCCCCTCTGTTTCAGCCCCTCTGTTTCTCGCCCTCTGTTTCAGCCCCTCTGTTTCTCGCCCTCTGTTTCTCGCCCTCAGTTCCAGCCCCTCTGTTTCAGCCCCTCTGTTTCAGCAACTCTGTTTCAGCCGCTCGGTTTCTCGCCCTCTGTTTCAGCCCCTCTGTTTCTCGCCCTCTGTTTCAGCCCCTCTGTTTCAGGCCTTCTGTTTCAGCCCCTCTGTTTCAGCCCCTCTGTTTCTCGCCCTCTGTTTCTCGCTCTCTGTTTCTCGCCTTCTGTTTCAGCCGCTCTGTTTCAGCACATCTGTTTCAGCCCCTCTGTTTCAGCCCCTCGGTTTCTCGCCCTCTGTTTCAGCCCCTCTGTTTCTCGCCCTCTGTTTCAGCCCCTCGGTTTCTTGCCCTCTGTTTCAGCCCCTCTGTTTCAGCCCCTCTGTTTCAGCCCCTCTGTTTCTCGCCCTCTGTTTCAGCCCCTCTGTTTCTCGCCCTCTGTTTCAGCCCCTCTATTTCAGCCCCTCTGTTTCAGCCCATCTGTTTCAGCCCCCCTGTTTCTCGCCCCCTGTTTCTCGCCCACTGTTTCAGCCCCTCTGTTTCAGCCCCTCTGTTTCTCGCTCCCTGTTTCAGCCCCTCTGTTTCAGCCACTCTGTTTCTCGCCCCCTGTTTCAGCCCCTCTGTTTCAGCCCCTCTGTTTCTCTCCCTCTGTTTCAGCCCCTCTGTTTCTCGCCCTCTGTTTCTCGCCCGCTATTTCAGCCCCTCTGTTTCAGCCCCTCTGTTTCAGCCCCTCTGTTTCTCGCCCTCTGTTTCAGCCCCTCTGTTTCTCGCCCTCTGTTTCAGCCCCTCTGTTTCAGCCCCTCTGTTTCAGCCCCTCTGTTTCTAGCCCTCTGTTTCTCGCCCTCTGTTTCAGCCCCTCTGTTTCAGCCCCTCTGTTTCAGCCCCTCTGTTTCAGCCCCTCTGTTTCTCGCCCTCTGTTTCAGCCCCTTGGTTTCTCGCCCTCTGTTTCAGCCCCTCTGTTTCAGCCCCTCTGTTTCAGCCCCTCTGTTTCAGCCCCTCTGTTTGTCGCCCTCTGTTTCAGCCCCTCTGTTTCAGCCCCCCTGTTTCTCGCCCCCTGTTTCTCGCCCTCTGTTTCAGCCCCTCTGTTTCAGCCCCTCTGTTTCTCGCCCCCTGTTTCAGCCCCTCTGTTTCAGCCACTCTGTTTCTCGCCCCCTGTTTCAGCCCCTCTGTTTCAGCCCCTCTGTTTCTCTCCCTCTGTTTCAGCCCCTCTGTTTCTCGCCCTCTGTTTCTCGCCCGCTATTTCAGCCCCTCTGTTTCAGCCCCTCTGTTTCAGCCCCTCTGTTTCTCGCCCTCTGTTTCAGCCCCTCTGTTTCTCGCCCTCTGTTTCAGCCCCTCTGTTTCAGCCCCTCTGTTTCAGCCCCTCTGTTTCTAGCCTTCTGTTTCTCCCCCTCTGTTTCAGCCCCTCTGTTTCAGCCCCTCTGTTTCAGCCCCTCTGTTTCAGCCCCTCTGTTTCTCGCCCTCTGTTTCAGCCCCTTGGTTTCTCGCCCTCTGTTTCAGCCCCTCTGTTTCAGCCCCTCTGTTTCAGCCCCTCTGTTTCAGCCCCTCTGTTTGTCGCCCTCTGTTTCAGCCCCTCTGTTTCAGCCCCTCTGTTTCAGCCCCTCTGTTTCTCGCCCTCTGTTTCAGCCCCTCTGTTTCTCGCCCACTGTTTCAGACCCTCTGTTTCAGCCCCTCTGTTTCAGCCCCTCTGTTTCTCGCACTCTGTTTCAGCACCTCGGTTTCTCGCCCTCTGTTTCAGCTCCTCGGTTTCTCGCCCTCTGTTTCAGCCCCTCTGTTTCAGCCCCCCTGTTTCAGCCCCTCGGTTTCTCGCCCTCTGTTTCAGCCCCTCTATTTCAGCCCTTCTGTTTCAGCCCCTCTGTTTCAGCCCCTCTGTTTCAGCCCCTCTGTTTCAGCACCTCTGTTTCTCGCCCCCTGTTTCAGCCCCTCTGTTTCAGCCCCTCTGTTTCTCGCCCTCTGTTTCAGCACCTCTGTTTCAGCCCCTCTGTTTCTCGCCCTCTGTTTCTTGCCCTCTGTTTCAGCCCCTCTGTTTCTCGCCCTCTGTTCCAGCCCCTCTGTTTCAGCCCCTCTGTTTCTAGCCATCTGTTTCTAGCCCTCTGTTTCAGCCCCTCTGTTTCAGCCCCTCTGATTCTCGCCCTCGGTTTCAGCCCCTGGGTTTCTCGCCCTCTGTTTCAGCCCCTCTGTTTCGGCCCCTCTGTTTCAGCCCCACTGTTCCTCGCCCTCTGTTTCAGCCCCTCTGTTTCTCGCCCTCTGTTTCAGCCCCTCTGCTTCAGCCCCTCTGTTTCTCGCCCTCTGTTTCAGCCCCTCTGTTTCTCGCCCTCTGTTTCAGCCCCTCTGTTTCAGCCCCTCTGTTTCTCGCCCTCTATTTCAGCCCCTCTGTTTCTCGCCCTCTGTTTCTCGCCCTCTGTTTAAGCCCCTCTGTTTCAGCCCCTCTGTTTCAGCCACTCTGTTTCAGCCCCTCTGTTTCTCGCCCTCTGTTTCAGCCCCTCTGTTTCAGCCCCCCTGTTTCTCGCCCTCTGTTTCAGCCCCTCTGTTTCTTGCCCTCTGTTCCAGCCCCTCTGTTTCAGCCCCTCTGTTTCTCGCCCTCTGTTTCAGCCCCTCGGTTTCTCGCCCTCTGTTTCCGCCCCTCTGTTTCTCGCCCTCTGTTTCAGACCCTCTGTTTCAGCTCCTCTGTTTCAGCCCCTCTTTTTCTCACCCACTGTTTCAGCCCCTCTGCTTCTCGCCCTCTGTTTCAGCGCCCCTGTTTCAGACCCTCTGTTTCAGCCCCTCGGTTTCTCGCCCTCAGTTTCAGCCCCTCTGTTTCAGCTCCTCTGTTTCAGCCCCTCTGTTTCTCGCCCTCTTATTCAGCCCCTCTGTTTCTCGCCCTCTGTTTCAGCCCCTCTGTTTGAGCCCCTCTGTTTCAGCTCCTCTGTTTCTCGCCCTCTGTTTCAGCCCCTCGGTTTCTCGCACTCTGTTTCAGCCCCTCTGTTTCAGCCCCTCTGTTTCAGCCCCTCTGTTTCTCGCCCTCTGTTTCAGACCCTCTGTTTCTCGCCCTCTGTTTCAGCCCCTCTGTTTCAGCCCCTCTGTTTCTCGCCCTCTGTTTCAACCCCTCGGTTTCTCAGCCTCGGTTTTAGCCCCTCTGTTTCAGCCCCTCTGTTTCAGCCCCTCTGTATCTCACCCTCCTTTTGAGCCCCTCGGTTTCTCGCCCTCTGTTTCAGCCCCTCTGTTTCAGCCCCTCTGTTTCACCCCTCGGTTTCTCACCCTCTGTTTCAGCCCCACTGTTTCAGCCCTTCTGTTTCTCGCCCTCTGTTTCAGCCCCTCTGTTTCAGCCCCTCTGTTTCTCGCCCTCTGTTTCTCGCCCCCTGTTTCAGCCCCTCTGTTTCAGCCCCATTGTTTCAGCCCTTCTGTTTCTCACCCTCTGTTTCAGCCCCTCTGTTTCAGCTCCTCTGTTTCAGCCCCTCTGTTTCTCGCCCCCTGTTTCAGCCCCTCTGTTTCAGCCCCTCTGTTTCAGCCCCTCTGTTTCAGCCCCTCTGTTTCTCGCCCTCTGTTTCAGCCCCTCTGTTTCTCGCCCACTGTATCAGCCCCTCTGTTTCAGCCCCTCTGTTTCTCGCCCTCTGTTTCAGCCCCTCTGTTTCTCGCCCTCTGTTTCTCGCCCTCAGTTTCAGCCCCTCTGTTTCAGCCCCTCTGTTTCAGCCACTCTGTTTCAGCCCGTCGGTTTCTCGCCCTCTGTTTCAGCCCCTCTGTTTCTCGCCCTCTGTTTCAGCCCCTCTGTTTCAGGCCTTCTGTTTCAGCCCCTCTGTTTCAGCCCCTCTGTTTCTCGCCCTCTGTTTCTCGCCCTCTGTTTCTCGCCTTCTGTTTCAGCCCCTCTGTTTCAGCACCTCTGTTTCAGCCCCTCTGTTTCAGCCCCTCGGTTTCTCGCCCTCTGTTTCAGCCCCTCTGTTTCTCGCCCTCTGTTTCTCGCCCGCTGTTTCAGCCCCTCTGTTTCAGCCCCTCTGTTTCAGCCCCTCTGTTTCTCGCCCTCTGTTTCAGCCCCTCTGTTTCAGCCCCTCTGTTTCAGCCCCTCTGTTTCTCGCCCTCTGCTTCAGCCCCTCTGTTACAGCCCCTCTGTTTCAGCCCCTCTGTTTCTAGCCCTCTGTTTCTCGCCCTCTGTTTCAGCCCCTCTGTTTCAGCCCCTCTGTTTCAGCCCCTCTGTTTCAGCCCCTCTGTTTCTAGCCCTCTGTTTCAGCCCCTTGGTTTCTCGCCCTCTGTTTCAGCCCCTATGTTTCAGCCCCTCTGTTTCAGCCCCTCTGTTTCAGCCCCTCTGTTTCTCGCCCTCTGTTTCAGCCCCTCTGTTTCAGCCCCTCTGTTTCAGCCCCTCTGTTTCTCGCCCTCTGTTTCAGCCCCTCTGTTTCTCGCCCACTGTTTCAGACCCTCTGTTTCAGCCCCTCTGTTTCAGCCCCTCTGTTTCTCGCCCTCTGTTTCAGCACCTCGGTTTCTCGCCCTCTGTTTCAGCCCCTAGGTTTCTCGCCCTCTGTTTCAGCCCCTCTGTTTCAGCCCCCCTGTTTCAGCCCCTCGTTTTCTCGCCCTCTGTTTCAGCCCCTCTGTTTCAGCCCTTCTGTTTCAGCCCCTCTGTTTCAGCCCCTCTGTTTCAGCCCCTCTGTTTCTCGCCCCCTGTTTCAGCCCCACTGTTTCAGCCCCTCTGTTTCTCGCCCTCTGTTTCAGCACCTCTGTTTCAGCCCCTCTGTTTCTCGCCCTCTGTTTCTTGCCCTCTGTTTCAGCCCCTCTGTTTCTCGCCCTCTGTTTCAGCCCCTCTGTTTCAGCCCCTCTGTTTCTAGCCCTCTGTTTCTAGCCCTCTGTTTCAGCCCCTCTGTTTCAGCCCCTCTGTTTCAGCCCCTCTGTTTCTCGCCCTCTGTTTCAGCCCCTGGGTTTCTCGCCCTCTGTTTCAGCCCCTCTGTTTCGGCCCCTCTGTTTCAGCCCCACTGTTTCTCGCCCTCTGTTTCAGCCCCTCTGTTTCTCGCCCTCTGTTTCAGCCCCTCTGCTTCAGCCCCTCTGTTTCTCGCCCTCTGTTTCAGCCCCTCTGTTTCTCGCCCTCTGTTTCAGCCCCTCTGTTTCTCGCCCTCTATTTCAGCCCCTCTGTTTCTCGCCCTCTGTTTCTCGCCCTCTGTTTAAGCCCCTCTGTTTCAGCCCCTCTGTTTCAGCCACTCTGTTTCAGCCCCTCTGTTTCTCGCCCTCTGTTTCAGCCCCTCTGTTTCAGCCCCCCTGTTTCTCGCCCTCTGTTTCAGCCCCTCTGTTTCTTGCCCTCTGTTTCAGCCCCTCTGTTTCAGCCCCTCTGTTTCTCGCCCTCTGTTTCAGCCCCTCGGTTTCTCGCCCTCTGTTTCCGCCCCTCTGTTTCTCGCCCTCTGTTTCAGACCCTCTGTTTCAGCTCCTCTGTTTCAGCCCCTCTTTTTCTCACCCACTGTTTCAGCCCCTCTGCTTCTCGCCCTCTGTTTCAGCCCCCCTGTTTCAGACCCTCTGTTTCAGCCCCTCAGTTTCTCGCCCTCTGTTTCAGCCCCTCTGTTTCAGCTCCTCTGTTTCAGCCCCTCTGTTTCTCGCCCTCTTATTCAGCCCCTCTGTTTCTTGCCCTCTGTTTCAGCCCCTCTGTTTGAGCCCCTCTGTTTCAGCTCCTCTGTTTCTCGCCCTCTGTTTCAGCCCCTCGGTTTCTCGCACTCTGTTTCAGCCCCTCTGTTTCAGCCCCTCTGTTTCAGCCCCTCTGTTTCTCGCCCTCTGTTTCAGACCCTCTGTTTCTCGCCCTCTGTTTCAGCCCCTCTGTTTCAGCCCCTCTGTTTCTCGCCCTCTGTTTCAACCCCTCGGTTTCTCAGCCTCTGTTTTAGCCCCTCTGTTTCAGCCCCTCGGTTTCAGCCCCTCTGTTTCAGCCCCTCTGTATCTCACCCTCCTTTTGAGCCCCTCGGTTTCTTGCCCTCTGTTTCAGCACCTCTGTTTCAGCCCCTCTGTTTCACCCCTCGGTTTCTCACCCTCTGTTTCAGCCCCACTGTTTCAGCCCTTCTGTTTCTCGCCCTCTGTTTCAGCCCCTCTGTTTCAGCCCCTCTGTTTCTCGCCCTCTGTTTCTCGCCCCCTGTTTCAGCCCCTCTGTTTCAGCCCCATTGTTTCAGCCCTTCTGTTTCTCACCCTCTGTTTCAGTCCCTCTGTTTCAGCCCCTCTGTTTCAGCCCCTCTGTTTCTCGCCCCCTGTTTCAGCCCCTCTGTTTCAGCCCCTCTGTTTCAGCCCCTCTGTTTCAGCCCCTCTGTTTCTCGCCCTCTGTTTCAGCCCCTCTGTTTCTCGCCCACTGTATCAGCCCCTCTGTTTCAGCCCCTCTGTTTCTCGCCCTCTGTTTCAGCCCCACTGTTTCTCGCCCTCTGTTTCTCGCCCTCAGTTTCAGCCCCTCTGTTTCAGCCCCTCTGTTTCAGCCCCTCTGTTTCTCGCCCTCTGTTTCAGCCCCTCGGTTTCTTGCCCTCTGTTTCAGCCCCTCTGTTTCAGCCACTCTGTTTCAGCCCCTCTGTTTCTTGCCCTCTGTTTCAGCCCCTCTATTTCAGCCCCTCTGTTTCAGCCCCTCTGTTTCAGCCCCCCTGTTTCTCGCCCCCTGTTTCACGCCCCCTGTTTCAGTCCCTCTGTTTCAGCCCCTCTGTTTCAGCCCCTCTGTTTCAACCCCTCTGTTTCTCGCCCTCTGTTTCAGCCCCTCTGTTTCAGCCCTTCTGTTTCAGCCCCTCTGTTTCAGCCCCTCTGTTTCTCGCCCCCTGTTTCAGCCCCCCTGCTTCAGCCCCTCTGTTTCTCGCCCTCTGTTTCAGCCCCTCTGTTTCAGCCCCTCTATTTCTCGCCCTCTGTTTCTTGCCCTCTGTTTCAGCCCCTCTGTTTCTCGCCCTCTGTTTCAGCCACTCTGTTTCAGCCCCTCTGTTTCTAGCTCTCTGTTTCTCGCCCTCAGTTTCAGCCCCTCTGTTTCAGCCCCTCTGTTTCAGCCCCTCTGTTTCTCGCCCTCTGTTTCAGCCCCTTGGTTTCTCGCCCTCTGTTTCAGTCCCTCTGTTTCGGCCCCTCTGTTTCAGCCCCACTGTTTCTCGCCCTCTGTTTCAGCCCCTCTGTTTCTCGCCCTCTGTTTCAGCCACTCTGCTTCAGCCCCTCTGTTTCTCGCCCTCTGTTTCAGCCCCTCTGTTTCTCGCCCTCTGTTTCAGCCCCTCTGTTTCAGCCCCTCTGTTTCTCGCCCTCTGTTTCAGCCCCTCTGTTTCTCGCCCTCTGTTTCTCGCCCTCTGTTTCAGCCCCTCTGTTTCAGCCCCTCTGTTTCAGCCACTCTGTTTCAGCCCCTCGGTTTCTCACCCTCTGTTTCAGCCCCTCTGTTTCTCGCCCTCTGTTTCAGCCCCTCTGTTTCAGCCCTTCTGTTCCAGCCCCTCTGTTTCAGCCCCTCTGTTTCTCGCCCTCTGTTTCTCGCCCTCTGTTTCTCGACTTCTGTTTCAGCCCCTCTGTTTCAGCGCCTCTGTTTCCCGCCCTCTGTTTCAGCCCCTCTGTTTCTCGTCCTCTGTTTCAGCCCCTCTGTTTCAGCCCCCTGTTTCTCGCCCTCTGTTTCAGTCCCTCTGTTTCAGCCCCATTGTTTCAGCCACTCTGTTTCTCGCCCTCTGTTTCAGCCCCTCTGTTTCTCGCCCTCTGTTTCAGCCCCTCTGTTTCTCGCCCTCTGTTTCAGCCCCTCTGTTTCAGCACCTCTGTTTCAGCCCTCTGTTTCTCGCCCTCTGTTTCAGCCCCTCTGTTTCAGCCCCTCTGTTTCTCGCCCTCTGTTTCAGCCCCTCAGTTTCAGCCCCTCTGTTTCTCGCCCTCTGTTTCAGCCCCTCTGTTTCTCGCCCTCTGTTTCAGCCCCTCTGTTTCAGCCCCTCTGTTTCAGCCCCACTGTTTCTCGCCCTCTGTTTCAGACCCTCTGTTTCTCGCCCTCTGTTTCAGCCCCTCTGTTTCAGGCCCTCTGTTTCTCGCCCTCTGTTTCAGCCCCTCTGTTTCTCGCCCTCTGTTTCAGCCCCTCGGTTTCTCGCCCACTGTTTCAGCCCCTCGGTTTCTCGCCCTCTGTTTCAGCCCCTCCGTTTCTCGCCCTCTGTTTCAGCCCCTCTGTTTCAGCCCCTCAGATTCTCGCCCTCTGTTTCAGCCTCTCTGATTCAGCTCCTCTGTTTCAGCCCCTCTTTTTCTCACCCACTGTTTCAGCCCCTCTACTTCTCGCCCTCTGTTTCAGCCCCTCTGTTCCAGCCCCTCTGTTTCTCGCCCTCTGTTTCAGCCCCTCTGTTTCAGCCCCTCGGTTTCTCGCCCTCTGTTTCTCGCCCTCTGTTTAAACCCCTCTGTTTCAGCCCCTCTGTTTCAGCCCCTTTGTTTCTCGCCCTCTGTTTCAGCCCCTCTGTTTCAGCCCCTCTGTTTCTCGCCCTCTGTTTCAGCCCCTCTGTTTCTCGCCCTCTGTTTCTCGCCCTCTGTTTCAGCCCCTCTGTTTCAGCACCTCTGTTTCTCGCCCTCTGTTTCAGCCCCTCTGTTTCTCGCCCTCTGTTTCAGCCCCTCTGTTTCAGCCCCTCTGTTTCAGCCCCTCTGTTTCTAGACCTCTGTTTCAGCCCCTCTGTTTCAGCCCCTTTGTTTCAGCCCCTCTGTTTCTCGCCCCCTGTTTCAGCCCATCTGTTTCAGCCCCTTGGTTTCTCGCCCACTGTTTCAGCACATCTGTTTCAGCCCCTCTGTTTCAGCCCCTCTGTTTCTTGCCCTCTGTTTCAGCCCCTCTGTTTCTCGCCCTCTGTTTCAGCCCCTCTGTTTCAGCCCCTCGGTTTCTCGCCCTCTGTTTCTCGCCCTCTGTTTAAGCCCCTCTGTTTCAGCCCCTCTGTTTCAGCCCCTTTGTTTCTCGCCCTCTGTTTCAGCCCCTCGGTTTCAGCCCCTCTGTTTCTCGCCCTCTGTTTCAGCCCCTCTCTTTCTCGCCCTCTGTTTCAGACCCTCTGTTTCAGCCCCTCTGTTTCAGCCCCTCTGTTTTTCGCCCTCTGTTTCAGCCCCTCGGTTTCTCGCCCTCTGTTTCCGCCCCTCTGTTTCTCGCCCTCTGTTTCAGCCCCTCTGTTTCAGCTCCTCTGTTTCAGCCCCTCTTTTTCTCACCCACTGTTTCAGCCCCTCTGCTTCTCGCCCTCTGTTTCAGCCCCTCTGTTTCAGCCCCTCTGTTTCTCACCCTCTGTTTCAGCCCCTCTGTTTCAGCCCCTCTGTTTCAGCCCCTCTGTTTCAGCCCCTCGGTTTCTCGCCCTCTGTTTCAGCCCCTCTGTTTCAGCTACTCTGTTTCGGCCCCTCTGTTTCTCGCCCTCTAATTCAGCCCCTCTGTTTCTCGCCCTCATTTCTGCCTCTCTGTTTGAGCCCCTCTGTTTGAGCCCCTCTGTTTCTCGCCCTCTGTTTCAGCCCCTCGGTTTCTCGCCCTCTGTTTCAGCCCCTCTGTTTCAGCCCCTCTGTTTCAGCCCCTCTGTTTCTCGCCCTCTGTTTCAGCCCCTCTGTTTCTCGCCCTCTGTTTCAGCCCCTCGGTTTCTCGCCCTCTGTTTCAGCCCCTCTGTTTCTCGCCCTCTGTTTCAGCCCCTCTGTTTCTCGCCCTCTGTTTCAGCCACTCTGTTTCAGCCCCTCTGTTTCTCACCCACTGTTTCAGCCCCTCTGCTTCTCGCCCTCTGTTTCAGCCCCTCTGTTTCAGCCCCTCTGTTTCTCACCCTCTGTTTCAGCCCCTCTGTTTCAGCCCCTCTGTTTCAGCCCCTCTGTTTCAGCTCCTCTGTTTCGGCCCCTCTGTTTCAGCCCCTCTGTTTCAGCCCCTCTGTTTCTCGCCCTCATTTCAGCCCCTCTGTTTCAGCCCCTCTGTTTCTCGCCCTCTGTTTCAGCCCCTCGGTTTCTCGCCCTCTGTTTCAGCCCCTCTGTTTCAGCCCCTCTGTTTCAGCCCCTCTGTTTCTCGCCCTCTGTTTCAGCCCCTCTGTTTCTCGCCCTCTGTTTCAGCCCCTCTGTTTTTTCGCCCTCTGTTTCAGCCCCTCTGTTTCAGCCCCTCTGTTTCCCGCCCTCTGTTTCAACCCCTCGGTTTCTCGCCCACTGTTTTAGCCCCACTGTTTCAGCACCTCTGTTTCAGCCCCTCTGTTTCAGCCCCTCTGTTTCTCACCCTCTGTTTCAGCCCCTCGGTTTCTCGCCCTCTGTTTCAGCCCATCTGTTTCAGCCCCTCTGTTTCAGCCCCTCGGTTTCTCGCCCTCTGTTTCAGCCCCTCTGTTTCAGCCCTTCTGTTTCTCGCCCTCTGTTTCAGCCCCTCTGTTTCAGCCCCTCTGTTTCAGCCCCTCTGTTTCTTGCCCCCTGTTTCAGCCCCTCTGTTTCAGCCCCTCTGTTTCTCGCCCTATGTTTCTTGCCCTCTGTTTCAGCCCCACTGTTTCTCGCCCTCTGTTTCAGCCCCTCTGTTTCAACCCCTCTGTTTCTAGCCTTCTGTTTCTCGCCCTCTGTTTCAGCCCCTCTGTTTCAGCCCCTCTGTTTCTCGCCCTCTGTTTCAGCCCCTCGGTTTCTCGCCCTCTGTTTCAGCCCCTCTGTTTCAGCCCCACTGTTTCTCGCCCTCTGTTTCAGCCCACCTGTTTCTCGCCCTCTGTTTCAGCCCCTCTGTTTCTCGCCCTCTGTTTCTGCCCCTCTGTTTGAGCCCCTCTGTTTCTCGCCCTCTGTTTCAGCCCCTCGGTTTCTCGCCCTCTGTTTCCGCCCCTCTGCTTCTCGCCCTCTGTTTCAGCCCCTCTGTTTCAGCCCCTCTGTTTCAGCTCCTCTGTTTCTCACCCTCTGTTTCAGCCCCTCGGTTTCTCGCCCCCTGTTTCTCCCCCTCTGTTTCAGCCCCTCTGTTTCAGCCCCTCTGTTTCTCGCCCCCTGTTCCAGCCCCTCTGTTTCAGCCCCTCTGTTTCTCGCCCCCTGTTTCAGCCCCTCTGTTTCAGCCCCTCTGTTTCTCGCCCTCTGTTTCAGCCCCTCTGTTTCAGCTCCTCTGTTTCAGCCCCTCTTTTTCTCACCCACTGTTTCAGCCCCTCTGCTTCTCGCCCTCTGTTTCAGCCCCTCTGTTTCAGCCCCTCTGTTTCTCACCCTCTGTTTCAGCCCCTCTGTTTCAGCCCCTCTGTTTCAGCCCCTCTGTTTCAGCCCCTCGGTTTCTCGCCCTCTGTTTGAGCCCCTCTGTTTGAGCCCCTCTGTTTCAGCCCCTCTGTTTCTCGCCCTCTGTTTCAGCCCCTCGGTTTCTCGCCCTCTGTTTCAGCCCCTCTGTTTCAGCCCCTCTGTTTCATCCCCTCTGTTTCTTGCCCTCTGTTTCAGCCCCTCTGTTTCCCGCCCTCTGTTTCAGCCCCTCTGTTTCTCGCCCTCTGTTTCAGCCCCTCTGTTTCAGCCCCTCTGTTTCCCGCCCTCTGTTTCAACCCCTCGGTTTCTCACCCTCTGTTTTAGCCCCTCTGTTTCAGCACCTCTGTTTCAGCCCCGCTGTTTCAGCCCCTCTATTTCTCACCCTCTGTTTCAGCCCCTCGGTTTCTCGCCCTCTGTTTCAGCCCCTCTGTTTCAGCCCCTCTGTTTCAGCCCCTCGGTTTCTCGCCCTCTGTTTCAGCCCCTCTGTTTCAGCCCTTCTGTTTCTCGCCCTCTGTTTCAGCCCCTCTGTTTCAGCCCCTCTGTTTCTCGCCCCCTGTTTCAGCCCCTCTGTTTCAGCCCCTCTGTTTCTCGCCCTCTGTTTCAGCCCCTCTGTTTCAGCCCCTCTGTTTCTCGCCCTCTGTTTCTTGCCCTCTGTTTCAGCCCCTCTGTTTCTCGCCCTCTGTTTCAGCCCCTCTGTTTCAGCCCCTCTGTTTCTAGCCCTCTGTTTCTCGCCCTCTGTTTCAGCCCCTCTGTTTCAGCCCCTCTGTTTCAGCCCCTCTGTTTCAGCCCCTCTGTTTCTCACCCTCTGTTTCAGCCCCTCGGTTTCTTGTCCTCTGTTTCAGCCCCTCTGTTTCGGCCCCTCTGTTTCAGCCCCTCTGTTTCTCGCCCTCTGTTTCAGCCCCTCGGTTTCTTGCCCTCTCTTTCAGCCCCTCTGTTTCGGCCACTCTGTTTCAGCCCCACTGTTTCTCGCCCTCTGTTTCAGCCCCTCTGTTTCTCGCCCTCTGTTTCAGCCCCTCTGTTTCAGCCCCCCTGTTTCTCGCCCTCTGTTTCAGCCCCTCTGTTTCTTGCCCTCTGTTTCAGCCCCTCTGTTTCAGCCCCTCTGTTTCAGCCCCTCTGTTTCTCGCCCTCTGTTTCAGCCCCTCAGTTTCAGCCCCTCTGTTTCAGCCCCTCTGTTTCTAGCCCTCTGTTTCTCGCCCTCTGTTTCAGCCCCTCTGTTTCAGCCCCTCTGTTTCAGCCCCTCTGTCTCTCGCCCTCTGTTTCAGCCCCTTGGTTTCTCGCCCTCTGTTTCAGCCCCTCTGTTTCAGCCCCTCTGTTTCAGCCCCTCTGTTTCTCGCCCTCTGTTTCCGCCCCTCTGTTTCTCGCCCTCTGTTTCTCGCCCTCTGTTTCAGCTCCTCTGTTTCAGCCCCTCTTTTTCTCACCCACTGTTTCAGCCCCTCTGCTTCTCGCCCTCTGTTTCAGCCCCCCTGTTTCAGACCCTCTGTTTCAGCCCCTCGGTTTCTCGCCCTCTGTTTCAGCCCCTCTGTTTCAGCTCCTCTGTTTCAGCCCCTCTGTTTCTCGCCCTCTTATTCAGCCCCTCTGTTTCTCGCCCTCTGTTTCAGCCCCTCTGTTTCAGCCCCTCTGTTTCAGCTCCTCTGTTTCTCGCCCTCTGTTTCAGCCCCTCGGTTTCTCGCACTCTGTTTCAGCCCCTCTGTTTCAGCCCCTCTGTTTCAGCCCCTCTGTTTCTCGCCCTCTGTTTCAGCCCCTCTGTTTCTCGCCCTCTGTTTCAGCCCCTCTGTTTCAGCCCCTCTGTTTCAGCCCCTCTGTTTCTCGCCCTCTGTTTCAGCCCCTTGGTTTCTCAGCCTCTGTTTTAGCCCCTCTGTTTCAGCCCCTCTGTTTCAGCCCCTCTGTTTCAGCCCCTCTGTATCACACCCACCTTTTGAGCCCCTCGGTTTCTCGCCCTCTGTTTCAGCCCCTCTGTTTCAGCCCCTCTGTTTCACCCCTCGGTTTCTCACCCTCTGTTTCAGCCCCACTGTTTCAGCCCTTCTGTTTCTCGCCCTCTGTTTCAGCCCCGCTCTTTCAGCCCCTCTGTTTCTCGCCCTCTGTTTCTCGCCCCCTGTTTCAGCCCCTCTGTTTCAGCCCCATTGTTTCAGCCCTTCTGTTTCTCACCCTCTGTTTCAGCCCCTCTGTTTCAGCCCCTCTGTTTCAGCCCCTCTGTTTCTCGCCCCCTGTTTCAGCCCCTCTGTTTCAGCCCCTCTGTTTCAGCCCCTCTGTTTCAGCCCCTCTGTTTCTCGCCCTCTGTTTCAGCCCCTCTGTTTCTCGCCCACTGTTTCAGCCCCTCTGTTTCAGCCCCTCTGTTTCTCGCCCTCTGTTTCAGCCCCTCTGTTTCTCGCCCTCTGTTTCTCGCCCTCAGTTTCAGCCCCTCTGTTTCAGACCCTCTGTTTCAGCCACTCTGTTTCAGCCCCTCGGTTTCTCGCCCTCTGTTTCAGCCCCTCTGTTTCTCGCCCTCTGTTTCAGCCCCTCTGTTTCAGGCCTTCTGTTTCAGCCCCTCTGTTTCAGCCCCTCTGTTTCTCGCCCTCTGTTTCTCGCCCTCTGTTTCTCGCCTTCTGTTTCAGCCGCTCTGTTTCAGCACATCTGTTTCAGCCACTCTGTTAAAGCCCCTCGGTTTCTCGCGCTCTGTTTCAGCCCCTCTGTTTCTCGCCCTCTGTTTCAGCCCCTCGGTTTCTTGCCCTCTGTTTCACCCCCTCTGTTTCAGCCCCTCTGTTTCAGCCCCTCTGTTTCTCGCCCTCTGTTTCAGCCCCTCTGTTTCTCGCCCTCTGTTTCAGCCCCTCTATTTCAGCCCCTCTGTTTCAGCCCCTCTGTTTCAGCCCCCCTGTTTCTCGCCCCCTGTTTCTCGCCCCCTGTTTCAGCCCCTCTGTTTCAGCCCCTCTGTTTCTCGCCCCCTGTTTCAGCCCCTCTGTTTCAGCCACTCTGTTTCTCGCCCCCTGTTTCAGCCCCTCTGTTTCAGCCCCTCTGTTTCTCGCCCTCTGTTTCAGCCCCTCTGTTTCTCGCCCTCTGTTTCTCGCCCGCTGTTTCAGCCCCTCTGTTTCAGCCCCTCTGTTTCTCGCCCTCTGTTTCAGCCCCTCTGTTTCAGCCCCTCTGTTTCAGCCCCTCTGTTTCTCGCCCTCTGTTTCAGCCCCTCTGTTTCAGCCCCTCTGTTTCAGCCCCTCTGTTTCTAGCCCTCTGTTTCTCGCCCTCTGTTTCAGCCCCTCTGTTTCAGCCCCTCTGTTTCAGCCCCTCTGTCTCTCGCCCTCTGTTTCAGCCCCTTGGTTTCTCGCCCTCTGTTTCAGCCCCTCTGTTTCAGCCCCTCTGTTTCAGCCCCTCTGTTTCTCGCCCTCTGTTTCCGCCCCTCTGTTTCTCGCCCTCTGTTTCTCGCCCTCTGTTTCAGCTCCTCTGTTTCAGCCCCTCTTTTTCTCACCCACTGTTTCAGCCCCTCTGCTTCTCGCCCTCTGTTTCAGCCCCCCTGTTTCAGACCCTCTGTTTCAGCCCCTCGGTTTCTCGCCCTCTGTTTCAGCCCCTCTGTTTCAGCTCCTCTGTTTCAGCCCCTCTGTTTCTCGCCCTCTTATTCAGCCCCTCTGTTTCTCGCCCTCTGTTTCAGCCCCTCTGTTTCAGCCCCTCTGTTTCAGCTCCTCTGTTTCTCGCCCTCTGTTTCAGCCCCTCGGTTTCTCGCACTCTGTTTCAGCCCCTCTGTTTCAGCCCCTCTGTTTCAGCCCCTCTGTTTCTCGCCCTCTGTTTCAGCCCCTCTGTTTCTCGCCCTCTGTTTCAGCCCCTCTGTTTCAGCCCCTCTGTTTCAGCCCCTCTGTTTCTCGCCCTCTGTTTCAGCCCCTTGGTTTCTCAGCCTCTGTTTTAGCCCCTCTGTTTCAGCCCCTCTGTTTCAGCCCCTCTGTTTCAGCCCCTCTGTATCACACCCACCTTTTGAGCCCCTCGGTTTCTCGCCCTCTGTTTCAGCCCCTCTATTTCAGCCCCTCTGTTTCACCCCTCGGTTTCTCACCCTCTGTTTCAGCCCCACTGTTTCAGCCCTTCTGTTTCTCGCCCTCTGTTTCAGCCCCGCTCTTTCAGCCCCTCTGTTTCTCGCCCTCTGTTTCTTGCCCCCTGTTTCAGCCCCTCTGTTTCAGCCCCATTGTTTCAGCCCTTCTGTTTCTCACCCTCTGTTTCAGCCCCTCTGTTTCAGCCCCTCTGTTTCAGCCCCTCTGTTTCTCGCCCCCTGTTTCAGCCCCTCTGTTTCAGCCCCTCTGTTTCAGCCCCTCTGTTTCAGCCCCTCTGTTTCTCGCCCTCTGTTTCAGCCCCTCTGTTTCTCGCCCTCTGTTTCTCGCCCTCAGTTTCAGCCCCTCTGTTTCAGACCCTCTGTTTCAGCCACTCTGTTTCAGACCCTCGGTTTCTCGCCCTCTGTTTCAGCCCCTCTGTTTCTCGCCCTCTGTTTCAGCCCCTCTGTTTCAGGCCTTCTGTTTCAGCCCCTCTGTTTCAGCCCCTCTGTTTCTCGCCCTCTGTTTCTCGCCCTCTGTTTCTCGCCTTCTGTTTCAGCCGCTCTGTTTCAGCACATCTGTTTCAGCCACTCTGTTTCAGCCCCTCGGTTTCTCGCGCTCTGTTTCAGCCCCTCTGTTTCTCGCCCTCTGTTTCAGCCCCTCGGTTTCTTGCCCTCTGTTTCACCCCCTCTGTTTCAGCCCCTCTGTTTCAGCCCCTCTGTTTCTCGCCCTCTGTTTCAGCCCCTCTGTTTCTCGCCCTCTGTTTCAGCCCCTCTATTTCAGCCCCTCTGTTTCAGCCCCTCTGTTTCAGCCCCCCTGTTTCTCGCCCCCTGTTTCTCGCCCCCTGTTTCAGCCCCTCTGTTTCAGCCCCTCTGTTTCTCGCCCCCTGTTTCAGCCCCTCTGTTTCAGCCACTCTGTTTCTCGCCCCCTGTTTCAGCCCCTCTGTTTCAGCCCCTCTGTTTCTCGCCCTCTGTTTCAGCCCCTCTGTTTCTCGCCCTCTGTTT